>NC_142103.1:68377269-68677519 GCF_054644295.1 Miniopterus natalensis
AAGGAAAAAATATCCTTGAGTGAGGATAAAAAAAGAAAAAAAAAGGATATTAAACCTTTTTGAGAGGAGTATGACCAGAAGGGGCACCAGAGAAGGTGCTGGAATGTTGGCAATATTCTACATTTTTATCTGGAGGAGGCAGATACAGTACATGGATGTATTCACTTTAAAAATCTGTTGGAGAGCCAGGCTGGTGTGGCTCAGCAGTTGAGCATCGACCTAGGATCCAGGAGATCACAGTTCAGTTCCTGGGCAGGGCACATTCCTGGGTTGCAGACTCCATCCCTAGTATGGGGCATCCAGGAGGCAGCCGATCAATGACTCTCTCATGATTGATGATGCTATCTCTCTCTCCCTCTTCCTTCCTCTCTCTGAAATCAATAAAGATGTATTTTTAAAAAAATTTTTAAAATAAAATAAAAATCTGTCAAAGAGCCCTGGCCGGTTTGGCTCAATGGTTAGAGTATCAGCCTGCAGACTGAAGGGTCCGAGGTTCAATTCCGGCCAAGGGTATGTACCTGTGCTGGAGGCAACCAATCGATGTGTCTCTCACATCGATGTTTCTCTCTCTCCACCATCCACTCTCTCTGAAAAGCAATGGAAAAAAATATCTTTGAGTGAGGAAAAAAACAAAAACAAAGCAAAATCCATCAAAGATTAACCAAAGAATTTATATGTATATATGCATAACCCATGGACACAGAGAATAGTGTGATGAAGGCCTGGGGAGGTGGGTGGGGGCGGGGTAGAAGGGGTCAGTGGGGAAAAAAAGGGAAGACATCTATAATACTTTCAACGATAAAGATAAATTTTAAAAAACTCCATTGAGCTGTATAGTGATGATTTATGCACATTACTTTATGCATGCTATAGCCCAATAAAAGTTACCCCCAGAAATGACACTCTTAGATTCTAAGTTGTTGAATAAATAAAAACAATGCATACACTCTGATAATTGTGAAAAGAGCAGGGGAAAAGGAGAAATGCCAACTAATAATTGTAAAAAGAAAGCAAGCATCAGAAAAACCACCATTTTGCAGCCACCAATGCAATTTATTCAGGCAAGAATCATCCTTGAGCCTGGCTGGCGTGGCTCAGCGGTGGAGCATCGATCTATGACCCAGGAGATCAAGGTTCAATTCCTGGTCAGGGCGCATGCCTGGGTTTCAGGCCCCATCCCCAGTAGGGGGCGTGCAGGAGGCAGCCCATCAATGACTCTGATCATTGATGTTTCTATCTCTCTTTGTCCCTCTCCCTTCCTCTCTCTGAAAGCAATAGACTTTTTATTTTTTAAAAGAATCATCCTTGGGTGGTAAACCATTAGATAAAGGTTGTTGGGGAACAGGATATTTACAGGGTCTCAAGGTTTTACCCCAGATCATTTGTGCATTAGGAAGGGAAAATACAACTTTGCAACAGAGAGACCAGGTAGCCACCACGTTGTCCACGTGACTGAGCCTCCCTAACAGTAGGACAGCCTGACCTTGAGTACCCCTTGATGCTGAGGATGTGGGGAAGGGGAAAGACACAGCATTCCCCTGGAGGCACTCTCATCACAATGCTTAAGCTGAATCTAAGGAGGAATAAAGCAAATCCAGATCCTGGAGCATCTACAAAGCAACTGCTCGGGACTATTAGAAAAATACTGTTGCTTGATTGCCTATGAGAAGGGAGAGTTGGGAGAAGCAAACATATAGAGTGGCCTCTAGCTGCCTGTCGTTAAAAGCATGGCTGAGTGGTCTATTCATTCACTGAGACAGGCCAGTGTGGGTGCCAAGAGGGAAGGAACTGTATCTTCCAGTTCTAGTGTTGCCAGCATTTGGGACATGGCAGGCACTCAGTGAGGGTATGCTAAAGGAATGAATGAGGTGTCTGCAGGAGAGCCAGGAGCTGTCTCAGAATCACACCCTAGAGATGTAGCCTGAAGCTCAGGAGAGAGGGCCGGGATGAGTCATGGACATGGAAGTGAAGGTGGACAAGCCCCCCTGGGGAGTGATACAGAGAGAGAGAGAGAAGAGAAGGTCTCCAGGGACAGAGCCCTAGAGCCCCCAATATTAAAAGGTGGGGTGCGTGTGTGAAGGAGGAAGAACCAGCAAAGGAGCCAGAGAATTGAGCAGTGAAGTGGAAGAAAAAGCTGGAGAGTAAGGGCAGAAGAGGGCAAGGAGTGAGGAATGCCAGAGCCATTTGGTTACCCCAGAGGAGTTTGTGGGCAGGGCGGGAAGGGGATCGAGTCCCCAGGAGCCCAGGGATGCCACTCCAGCTGGGCCCTGGAGGTGGACAGGTTGGTTGTCTCTCCCACAAGTTTTTCAGGGCTTGGAGGTCTGAGGCCCACCATAGCTGTTACATCTGCTTCGGGAGTGCCTAGCCTGGCTAAATAGCACCCTATTGGACTTACTGGAACTGGCAAGGCCTGGTATTGGCCAGGCCTACATGGGAGGACTGCAAGGCACCAGCAAATTGTGGGCACATCTAATCTATCACCTGGGCACTTCCTACAAGCCCATCCTAAAGCATATGCCGCTCTCCTCTGAGTCTGCCCCTCCTCTCTGGGCCCTTGGGAAATGACACCACAAGCATCTCAGTCCAGGTGCCAGACCATTTCTGTCTGAGAGGCCACCACTTGTCCTGCCTTCTCCTAGTGTCACTGTGATAACAGGGCCTTCAAACTGCACCATGTCCCTGGGGTGTGTGTGTGTGTGTGTGTGTGTGTCAAGGACTGCCTGAGGCCCCTCCTTAGGGACAGGCGATGGGTCTCAGGGCCTCACAGTAGACAGGGGACAGGTAGCATCAGGTGGGGTGGCACCCACTACCTGGGTGGAACACTTGGCTAGGTGGGGCGCAGCACCTGCAGTAAACATTCTGACACCTATTGAAGGATCTTAGGATTTCGGGCCTGCAGGTGTCCATGGGGCCATTCCCAGACTGCAGGGGCAAAGGCAGAGTGCGCCTGTGGCTGCTCATCTTCACGTAGAGTCCCTAGTCTCCTCTCATGATGGCACAGGGCCTGGACCAGAGCCTCCTGGTCCCTTCCCACCCAGGCCTCCCATTGCTCATCCCTGCATTTCCTCCCTCTCCTGCCTTTCCTCCCCCAACCTGCCCATCCCTACCCTGCCACACACAAGCTTCTAAAATGAGGGGTCCCCACTGTAGCCAGTTTTGCTCAGTGGTTAGAGTGTTGGCCTTCAGACTGAAGGGTCCTGGGTTCTATTCCGGCCAAGGGCATGTACCTCAGTTGCAAGTTCAACCCCCAGCCCTGGTAGGGGCCCGGGCAGGAGGCAACCAATAGATGTGTCTCTCTCACATCCAAGTTTTTTCTCTCTTTCTCTCTCCCCCTTCCACTCTCTCTGAAAAGCAATGGAGAAAAAGTCCTGGGGTGGGGATAAAAGAAAAATAAAAAATAAAATGAGGCACCCCCAGTCACTGTCACCACCTCCTCCCCTCCCCATACAGCAGTTGCTTCTTGTCCCCCTGCCCCAAACATCACCAATGACCTTCTTGTTACTAAAGCAAAGGAGGCTCAGTCCTGCCCTTACTTTGCCTCTCTGCGGCACTGGACAACTTCCCCTTTCTGGAGGGGCATTCTTGGCTTCTGACATTGAGCTTTCTGTGGCCTTGCATCTGGGGATGTTCCTGGCTTCTACTGCATCTACAGTTGAAGTTCCTCAAGGCCCAATCCTCTCCCCTCTTTTCATGCCACACTCTCTGGGAAGCCACCTCATCCTTCTTCACGGTTTAGGATGTCCTGTCCACAGGTCACTCTCAGCTGTCATAGTAGAAGGCTGCAGAGGGCTCTGGGATCAGACTGGGCCTGGGTCCCAGTCAGCTCTTCCTTCAGTGAGGCTCCCATCATACACCCTTAAGACTCCACTCCTGTCTCCACATCCTGCCTGAAAGCCCTGCTGAGTTCCTGACCCCTATGTCCTATTGCCCAGATGTCTCCTAACCACCGGATGGCTTTCACCTCCAAGCTGGGAGGCACTGGCACAAGGAACTCAACAACCATCTCTAGGGTCTGTCTGAAACGTGCATCTGTGTGCCACGCCCCTGCAGTGGACAGTTGCTATTTGGGGCCACCATTCATTCTCCCTGAGGACCTGGCTTTTGTTGAGAGTCTCCCTTTCCCTCCAACAGCCCATGGGTATCCAGGGGGCTGGCCTCCCACTACCCACCCCAACCCAACCCTGGACAAAATGATTGGAGGCATCACTCAGTTGTGACCAATGAAAGGACAGTGTTTATTTGCTGGGGGCATCTGAGAAAGAAGCTACACTACAGGGTGAGAAGGTGCTCCTTGCTGGCTATGAACAAGGGATTCAGTGGAAGCTGCAGGCAGCCATCTTTTGATCCTGAGGCAGCAGCTTGGGATGAAGCAGACACTGCAGAGTGCAGAGGGGAGGTAGGAAGAAACTGGGTATTTGGTGAAATTGTTCATTTGCTGCCAATACCCCTGGACTTCTCAGTTTTGTAAACCAGTAAGTTTCCTTTATTGTTTAAACCAATTTCCTTTATGGTTAAACCAATTATTGGAAACCAAAAGCAGCCTAGCTAATACAGTTCTTTTTGGATCAAAGTCAGTCTCACATTCACCTTTAGTGCTATTTAAAATTTCAACATAAACTTCCTGACTCAGAATAAATGAGAGCATTGGCAAGTCTATCACATGAGCTGCTAGATCACACAGGCTCCTAAGAGGGCCCTGCTGTTTGATATTCCCAGTTCTCAGGTGGGGAGAGGGGCTTCTGTCTGCTCTTCAAATCCTTCGCCCATAAGGCGTCTGTCCGTCTTCCCAGCCCAGGGACCCAGGCAGGAGGGTCTCAGGCAGGGACAGTGGCAGGGCTGGAGTGTCCATCCTCCAATGCACATGGCTTCCTTCCAGCCTCAACTGCCCTGGGTAACCTCCAAGGAGCAGGTGCCAAGATGACCTCCAGCGCCCACACACCAGGCAGGGTGGGAGAACCAGTGCCACCCGGCCGTGCTTCTGCCCACTCCCTGGCACCCTGAGGTTAACTCTTAGGAAGTGAGGGGTGTGCAAAGTGAAAGCCCTTGTGTGCACATGGTGGGGGAAGGGTTCACTTCCATTCTGTGGGTGAGCGCATTGTGTGAGGGTCTGGCTAAGGCCTGGCTCTGGCACTGCCTTGGTGAGTGACTTTAAGCCAGTCACCTGTCATTCCTAAGGAGCAAGGACTACCCGTGTCCAGTGGGAGGCAAGCAAAGGGGGTGCCCGGGGAAGAGCTTGATAGGAAGGGCCAGGACATCTCATCTCTGGGCCATGCTTGGCCATCGCTTGGCTTCTGGCCTCAGTTTATGGAACACAAAGGGGAGGACTGCTGTAGACACCCCCTCCCCATCGGGTCTGGGGTAAGGATGAAGGAAATTGAGTGAGGTTTGAGTGGCCTTCACTGGGCAGAGTCAACAGCTGGGGACCAACGTGGCACAGGGACTTGCCTGAGGTCACACCATAGAGCTGGGTGATATTCATCCCCGACTCCCCAACCTACTTTTCCTTCGAATGCACACTGGCTGCAGCAGCTGAGGGGGCCCAGGGCTGGCTGTCACTTGGCCTCCTACCAATACTGGACTTGCCAGAGGCCTGGAAAGGAGTCACTTGAGGGTTTATTCTTAGTGGGCTAAACACCAAATGCCAAAGCCCATCCCTCAGAATCTTCTAAACAGTCCCTTTTTCTTTCTCATTCTGAGGCACTTATAGAAGCTGGCTAGACTCGGATTCTAGCTCCCCCACTTCACTGCAAGAAGTCTCAGCTGTCTCACCTTTTGTTCAAGGTGGAGGAGCAACCCAGGTCAAGTGCTTTCAGTGGTGCCTGGCACCTAGCAAGAGCTGGGTACCCACCAGCTATTATTATAAGCCAAATTGCAACATGAGAACACATTTAATGCTACATGCAGCTTGCAGCCTGGCCAGGCTCATCCCCACACTCGGTGAATCCTATTTAGAGAACCCCTTCTCCATAACTTCAGTGACTTCGGGGTGCAGGAAGCGGCTAGCTAAACGTTCGATGTCATCCAGGGTCAGGCGGCTCAAGGACCTCTCATAATCCTGAGGAGAGAAGGCCAGGAGGATTCAGGGGGTGCCAATGGGGGTACATCAGGACAGAGGCAGGTGGGAGCAGCTGGGACAGGAGTGGACGTCTGGGGCTACCCTTCTCACCCTCTGTAGTTGATCCAGGACTCTGCTGGCATCTGCAGCACTGAAGTGGCGCGCCAAGATTTTGGCGATCAGCTGCCAGGCTGGCGGGCGTGGGGGTGGGGCCTCGGCCAGTTTCCGGGTGGCGTTTTCTTCCAGTAACACCTTCTCCAGAGGTTTGACCACTAGGTTGAGCTTGGAATTGGGTCCAATGCTGTAATCAGAGAGTCTTTTCCCATCTACCAAAAAGATATTGATGAAATCATTACCCACAGCGGTGGGGGTGGCCTCAGGGATTGCTGTGGCATCTAGCTGAGGAGGGTTCGGCCACCGCCTCGACAGTCAAGTGGCCAATGCCCCACGCATTACAATGCTGCCCTAACTCGGCCTGGACACCCGACCCCAACTTCGTGCGGGACTCCCTGGGCATCTCCTCTCCCCATTACCTGCAAGGGCCTTGCCCTTGAACAGCAGCCGCTGCTGGCGCACGGGGACGTTCAGCTTCTCGGAGACCAGATGTTTCAGCGTGGACACCAGCTCATCCTCCGACACCTGGCCAGGCCGAGGGTGGGAGCAGGGGTTGAGCCCGCGGCCCCCGCTGAAGGCGGCTCGCCCGGCCTCCCCGGCGCGACTGGCCCGCCAGCCCTGTCCCCACCCTCAGCCCAGCCCTGAGCCCCGGAGGGGGAGGGGGTCGAAGGCCTGGTGACGCTACCTGTAGGCTGCACTCGCGGCCCTGGAGCGCCTTCACCGTC
Source organism: Miniopterus natalensis (assembly GCF_054644295.1). Lineage (NCBI taxonomy): Eukaryota > Metazoa > Chordata > Mammalia > Chiroptera > Miniopteridae > Miniopterus > Miniopterus natalensis. The sequence continues at coordinate 68,384,164 of NC_142103.1, forward strand.
AGCTGCATGGCGGCCGCGGCGGCGTCCACTCAGGCAGACGCTCAGCCCAACGGCCCCCCGCCGCGCGCCACCGCCCAGGGAGCGCGCCGGAACCGCCCGCCGCCGCCGGAAGCAGCGCCGGGGCGCGCCAGGCACCCGGGCTCCGCCTCCGGTGCGCAACTGCCCTTGGAGCTCCTGGAGGAGGAGTCCCCTCCGAGTCCTGTTTCGTACCAGCATGGGGACCGCCCAGGGTGACAAGTCCACCGCGGCGACTGTGTAGGGGGGCCCGCCAGGACGGGGAGGAGGACCGAGCTGGGCCAGGTGCGCTTCATTTGAGAGCTAGGGGTTGGGAGGAGGGAGGGCCGGGAGCCCCCTCGCCCCCCCCCCCCATGCTGACGGCCTGACCCGCCCTGTGTTCCCAGCGGGCTGGTGAAGCCAGTCCGTGCAGTCTCCCGGTCCGTCTCTGGAGTCCACAAAGGGCCCCGCCCTGGCAAGCTTGCCACACTGGCCACAGGCCATCTCCCTTCTCCTTTCTAATTTGGCGGCGGGAAGCCAACTGAGCTTGGGAGCAAGCAGGGGAGCCAGACCTCTGCTCTCACCCTCCCACAGCTCATTCTAGAACAGAGGCCCACCACTCACAGAGAGGGGATGCGTGGAGAAGGAGGGCTGAGAGAGAGAGTCTGTGTAGAGGTCACCGTGTTACCCAAGCCAGTCCTACACCCTGGCCCACACCTACCCAGTCAACACCCTTGTACCACCACCCTCAGGCCCTAAAGGGCAAAGATTGGAAGAGACCCAAGCTTGCTTCTCTCTTTTATTGAAATATATTTTGTGGGCAGTGCCCACCTACCTAACTCAGCATGGCCTCTTTGGCACTGAAAGCTGGAGAATAAAAAACCAGTAACAAAAATAAGCCTGGAAATTTTTCTGAGTGCATAGTGCATGAGAACTAAAGGCCTTTGGTACACAAGAACTGTGGGGACAGTGGGTGTAGGGTGGGGGCTAGGGGTGGCAAAAGCTTGACCCAGGGGCCTCAGGGAACTGGGCCCAGGCTGCTATAGATGAAGTGCCCAATAACCAAGGCCAGCATCTCCGAGGTGCCGCTCAGTGCCACAATGAAGGGGGCCTGGGAGGCGTAGTCAGCTTGAAGACGGCGGAGGGACAGCTGCAGCATGGCCAAGGCCAGCACGCTGTTCTGCACCCCTACCTCAATGCTGACTGTCCGTCGCTGGGCCACTGGCAGCTTCAGGCATGTGGCCAGGCAGTAGCCCACCAGGAGGCCAACCAGGGGCACGGTGAGGCCCACCAGCACAATGGGCAGCCTGACGCCTGCCAGGATGAAAACCCCCATGCGGTAGGCCAGGAAAAGGCCACCCAGGAGCAACACAAAGCTGAACGGCTTGATGACCTGCAGCAGCAGCTGAGAGAACTTGGGAAGCTTGGACTTGATCAACACGCCTACTACGATGGGGATGGCGATGAACAGCAGGCTTCCCAGGATCTTGGAGATGGGCACATGGAGTGTTTCATGGATGCTGAGCAGACGGCTATAGACAGCTGAGGACAGTGGCAGGAAACCAGTGGCAGCCACTGTGGAGATGAAAGTCATGGAGATGGCCAGGGTGACATCCCCTCCAAGGAGGAGGCTGAAGAGGTAGCTTCCTCCACCGCCAGGTGATGAGCAGGTGATGATGAGGCCCAGAGCCAGGGCCTTGGGCAGCATGAAGACCTTGGCCATCAGGAACGCATAGAAGGGCATGACCAGAAACTGGCCCAACAGGCCCAGCAGCATGGGCTGGGGGCTCTGCAGGAGCCCCTTCAGAACCTCAAGCTCTACTTTGCACCCAAATGAACACTTGTTGACAAAGATAAGAGGTAGGAGCAAGTAGAGTATTGGGTTCTCCGAGAAGTGGACCAGGTCTGTGCCAGCGGTGGTGGTGGTGTCTTCGGCAGGTGAGACCTTGATGCGGAAATCTTTCCGCTCCTCGATTAGCACGGGTGGAGTTTCATGGGGGTCCACTAGTTGGATGTGGAGTGGGGCTAGCCCAGGCAGGCCTGAGTGGATGCTTACCACGAAGCCACCCCCACTGCCCCAGGTTATGGCACTCACATTCTTGATAGTCAGCACCTCTGTGTCCAAGGAGGTAACTCTCAGTGTAGGACCAGGCCCTGGCCCATTGCTCTGGCCTGGGTACTGGCTCGAGATCACGATGACGCCCTCGCTATCCTCTGGGAACTCAAACTCCACCACAGAGCCATCCCCAATGCTCAAGTAGCGGCCCCCTGGCAATGGCCCAGGATAACCCAGAGCTGTGCTGAGGTTGGCAATGGCTGTTCCCTGGACCCCCCACAGCAGGCTCACAAGCAGCAGGGCAGCCCTGAGCGTGCCTAGGGGGCCTGTGCAACCACTGCCCCCTCCTGCGCCAGACCTCAGCTGGGAGCTGCCCCTCCTAAACACCATGGCTCCTCTTGGAAGGTGGTGTGCCCAGGCACTCTGTGGCTTAGGAGAGCAGCCTCGATGTTGCCTTTGGGTTGTACTGAGAAGTGTCCATGGGTGGAGCCTCGCCCTGTGCTGCCTTCCTTGATGGCAGAGCTCTTTCTGAGGAGAGAAGGGACACAGAGAGGTGGCTGGTGAGGGTGAGCTTGGGGAACCCAGGAGTATGGTAACCTGAAAGTCCACTGCTGAGAGACTCAGCAGGGCCCCCTGCCCCAAACCTAGGAACAGAAAAGCAATGTCTAGTGCTGGCTCTTGAATACCATTTGGCTGTCCCATCCCCTAGCACAATTGTCTCAAGCTTGCCATCCCTAACCCAGAAGAGCCACCTCAGATGGGAGTTTCCAGTCTGCCCATACCTGCTGATTCCCCTGGGCTTGCCCCCAGCACAGTGACCCTACAGAGATGTCCTGATATCAAGGGATTTGGGAGAGCCACTCCCAATCCTGTTGCCACTAGCCTGATTTCCACCAGCTTCAAGACAGCTATAGCAGGTCCACAGCCATGCCACAACTGGGATGAAATCTCTGAAAGGCCGCCCAGGGGTGACAAGGATACAAGCCTGAGGAAAGAAAGGGTGCTGATGGGAAATACTGGCTCAGGCCAGATCCAAGAGGCCATCAGAGAGCAAGTTACGGCGTTTGAGTGTCATCTGTCAGGCAGAAAGCAATCTGCAGTGGTGTGGGCAGTGGGTAACCATCAGGCCAAAGGTCCCAAGGACTGATGTCTGCCACTGACATGCACTTGTAAACAGTGTTGCCATGGATATCTGGCCTACCTTACCTGCTGACTGTGTGATGGAGATTATGGGGATGCAAGTCCTCCCTCCCCATGGAAGTTGCTGGAGGGAGCAGCAGGAGGGGGTTAGATAGGGCTTTTCCTCCTATCAGAGCTTCCACTCTGGCAGTCCTGGAATTTGAGCTCCTAGAGCCACTGTGTCACACCTGTGGGGCTCTGCTTGGAGTCGAGGGGCTCTTCCCCATGCCCACATGCAATCCTACCAGAGCCTGGAACTCTCAGTAGGAATGAGTGTTTCTAGGGGTACCTCAGGGTGAAAGGAGGAGGTTCACCTCCTTCCATTTATCTATTTGGGTGGCCACCACCCTATTGTCTTACCTGCTGGAACTGGGGCAACCAGGATGGAGACACAGTGGTTTTTCATCACTACTGTTGGTTGCCTCATGCCTTGCAGTGCCCCAGTCCTGGAAGAGGCCCCTGCCTCTCTATATTCAATTGGTCTTTGGCCCTGGTCTCCTTCATCTGAGAATGGGGAGCAGGGGAATTAGCGGGTGGGTAGAGGGCAAGTTAAGCAAAAGGCTCATCCGTGGTTAAGTCTCCACTCTACAGCCCTGGCATGCCATGGCCTCTGCTGGTTTGAAGTTTGAGTCACTTACCCTGGAGGCTTTGGTCCAGCCTTGTGTCCCACCACTGGAGAGTAGGGCAGGAAAACCAGAGGGAGTATGTGAGGAGCAAAGTGGAGGAGTCATAAGGAAAAGATGAAGGCTCCCGGGACTGAAACCACTGGGGTGGCGTGAATCAGTTCAGAAGGGAGAAGAGGCTAAGGGCCATTCACCCTGTCCTTCCAGTACGGCGGGCGGCTTTGAGTCACTGCAAGAGGGGTCTGGCCCAGATCCCACACCATTTCTGCTTGAAGGGTCGGAAGTTTGAGCAGATGTACCCCAAAGCAGAGAAGGGAACCCCGGGCCGGCAGCTTTTTCCACACCGGTAGTGTTCGGTGTTAGGGCAGTTGGCAGTGCTGACCCGGGCTTCTCCCTACCTGGGAGTCTAGAGGTTGTCGGAAGGGGCACCAGCAGAGCTCCGGCGCGAACCCGGGAGGGAAGGAGGGACGGAAGGAGGGGCGCGCCGCTGCAGGGCTCGCGCTCTGCTCCGCAGCTGACGGGCCGGCGATCAGCCGGGCGGTCCCGGGGTTGCGCCAGTGGGCCCCTCACGCCACTCCCCGGTCCCACAGCCGCGCGAGGCCTCATGAACCCGGAGCGACGGTCCCTCCCCGTAGGGCTGGCCGCTTGGCCTGAGAGGGTAAGGGCGGAGCCGGGGCCAGAGGTCGCCTTTCCCGCCCGAGGCTCTCACCTGCCGCCAGAGCTGGCCGGGCCAGCGGACGCCGGCTAGCTCAGCCCTCTAGGGCCAGGCCCGCCCACCGAAGCTCCGCCTCCGTCCCGTCGACGCCCCGCCCCGCCTCCTCAGCGGCAGCCTGCTCACCTCTCCCGGCTGGGGCCGTCCCGACAGGATGTGACGTATCTGGGAGCGACCAGCCGGCGCTGGGGCGCGCGCCCGGCTACCTTCCGGTTCGCAGTTGGTCGCTGCTGGGTGTGGTCTCGTGAGGTGCGTGAACCCAGCGTGAGTCTTCTACGATCGTCGCGGTAGCCACCGGTTCCGGGTAGGGGCCCCAGTCATTCCCAAACACTCTGCGACCTCTTGGGGCAGTGACACACAGGCTTAGCTGTTAGCAGTGCAGCTGGGATGCCTGGGGTCAGGGTTTTGGCCATGTTCCCTCTCCTGGCGCCCAGCCCTGTAGTCTGGGGGCCGAGTCCGACCAACCTGGACACCTGGTTCCAGGCGCGGTCTGGTTCCATCTTCCTTCTGGCCGCATTTACTCTGCTGGCACCAGTGGACTTGTCCATCTTTCAACACTATTTGGCTCCACCAGCAAGGTCCAGAGGATTCACAGAAAAGAAGTGCAAATAGATGGCATAAGGATGGGCAAAACGGTGGTGAAGGTGTAAAGACTTGGGAAGACAGTAGACAAGTGCAGAGCCGAAGGGGATTTGCATGTTCCCAAAGGCTGCAGGGCAGTTGCATTCAGTCTGCCAGCAGGTCAGTGGCAACCCACTGCTTGGGAAGAATCTCTTGTCACAGCTGTGATAGAGGCCCTGGTCCCTAAAGTTGCAGGTACTTGCCCTGAGGGGTCCACAAGACACATCGTTGAGAATGTCTAAAAAAGCCACATCATCTCTACTTTTATTAATTTTTTTCAAGTAAATATAATTTTAAAAATAAGTATGTCTATTGATTTCAGAGAGAGGAAGGGAGAGAGGGAGAGAGAGAGATAGAAACATCAATGATGAGAGTCATTGACCTGCTGCTTCCTGCATGCCCCTTACTGGGAATCGAGCGGTAACCCGGGCATGTATCCTGCCCAGGAATCAAACCGTGATCTCCTTGATCATAGGTTGATGCTCAACTGCTGAGCCATGCTGGCTGGGGAATTATAATTTTAATAAAATTTTATTAAACTTATTTAAATACATTTAAAAAATTTGTATTTGTTTTATAAAGCTCAGTGTGCATATGAAACGTGTAGATATACACGTGGTGGGGTTGCATGCTCAAGAGGGTTTGATTTTTGTGGGTGATGAAAAGTATTCAAAGGCCATAGCTCTAGGCTGTTCTTTAGCCTCAGAGGACCAGTAAAGCATAAGCCATTTATGTGTGGACTTGGTGTCCCAGAACATTTGAAACTGCCCCTCTCAAGTGGGGTTGAGGGGTCCTGATGTAAGCAGGCTGGCACACGTGAGAGGGCTTGGCTTGGCACATGCTGCATTGAGGACTGCAGTTTGCAAAAGTGGTGGGGAGTGGGCTGTCTAAGGACAGGGAAAAGCTGGCCAGAGGGATAAGGGGAATGGTTCTGGTGGAAGAGTAGGGGAAGGAAAACCTAAAAGGTGTGTCCTTCCTGGAGGAAACCTGCATATTTTTTTGTTTGTTTCTTTTTATCCTCACCCAAGGATATGTTTATTGATTTTTTAGGGAGGAAGGGGGAGAGAAACATTGATGTGAGAGAGAAACATCAGTCATCCCAACCATGGATTGAACCTGCAACCTTTTGGCGTATGGGACAACCCTCGGGCCAAGTGAGCCACCTAGCCAGGCCGAAACCTGTGCTTTTATATTACCACTGAATGGGAATTGGTGCCAGGAGTCAGGGAGAACAAATGCAGTTAGAAGGTTGCTCCCCATTATCGTCAGTCACTTCAGCCTTCCCTGAAAAGCCATAGTGCTGGGGTGTCTGACATGAGGGAATTTGGAGGCCTTCTCAGCAGGAAAAAGGGATGGCTAAATTGAAGGCAAGAGAATGTTTGTAGTTAATTTAAGGAATTAATAATTTACCCCAGAAGAGAAGGAAGGGCTCTACAAATCAGTCAAGGATATCTAGTTTCAAAAAAGAAGTCATCTGGACTGCGAGAACAGATAGAACAGATTTTATATATATAATAACTATATTATATATATATATATATATAATAACTATATTATATATATAATACAGTTATATATAATATTACATATATTATATAATAACTATATAATAGTTATATATATATATAACTATTGATTTCAGAGAGAGGAAGGGAGGAGAGAGAGACAGAAACATCAATGATGAGAGAGTCATGGATCAGCTGCCTCCTGCATGCCTCTGACTGGGGATGGAGCCTGCAACCAAGGCATGTGCCCTGTCCAGGAATTGAACCGCGATCTCCTGGATCCTAGGCCGATGCTTAACCGCTGAACCCTGCCCCGCCAGGCTAGAACAAATTATAATGACAGCCAAAATAACACAAATGCACTTCAAATGGGAGACCTGCCACCGTATTATTAATAGGGTCACAATGGTGACCAGAGAGGAGTGCCTAACTTCTCCCCAGGCAGAGGCCTCCCGGAATACTATGTGATAAATAAGGATGCATGGAAGCATATTCTATACAAGCACAAGGATGAGATGTATTTGATATTTACAAGGAAGTGTATTGCCTACCTAGCATCAGGTCACAGCACCTCAATTTCCTTTGGGGGAACCATCTCTACTCCACTCTTGGTACACAAGGTTTGTCTGTGGATGACCCCAATGCTGGCCTCTGGGGTAGGCACATGCCCAGGTGTAGCCAATCAGAGCCACACAGACTGATGCAAGGATAAGCCCATAATCCAGTCTGGACCAATGAGAGTCCCCAGGGACAAGTACTGGAACTATTGGGAAGGTGGGAGCTCTTTTTTGGCTGAGGTTGCCTTCCCCTACCTGGAGGAGACAGTATGTTTAAGAAGGAATGAAATACAGAGAAAAGCAGAGCCAAGAAATGGAGAGAGTTCATGTCCTGACGACTTTATTAGAGCTAGTATCACCCATGGGCTTTGGGGTCTGTTACAGAAACAGTAAATCTCCCTCCTGTCATTATTTATTTTTGCTTATGCAGTTTGAGTTGGAATTATGGTATTTGTAATTGAGGACGTTATAATCCTAAAGTGTAGGGCTCTGGGTGGGTGGGGTGACATCGTGGCAGAGGACTGCAGGATAAAGCTTGACCTCCACTTTGGAAAGTTGGGCAGGCTGTGCTCCACACTGCTATCAGCTTCTAGCCTGTGTGAGGCCAAGTGGGGGATAAAGCTGGCCTGTTTCCATCTGTGTGACTGGCTACCCCTTGTGAGGGCACAGCCCCCTGAGGAGTTGGGAGCTGTCACTGGGGCTCAATGTCACACTCCCAGCATATAACTGCCTAGCCCATGGCAGGCATCTGGTGAATGTTTGGGGAAGGTCGGGCAGTCACAGCAGTTGAGAGGCACAGTGCAGCCTACAAACCTCCCAGCCTTGCAGTACAGACCTTCAGTGAGGTTCCATTTCATTTGATTACTGCAGTAGCCTCAATGGGTACGTTGGGGTTTATTTATACTATTCTCTCTACTTTAGGGGACCTTTGAAAATTTCCATAATAAAAGGTTTAAAAATGAATACATGTATGATACTATAATGGTAGATACACATCATTATATATTTGTCAAACCAACAGACTACCACACAAGAGGGAACCCTTATGTTAACTTTGGGCTTTGGGTGATGATGACGTGTCAGTGGAGGTTGGGTATGTATGTGGGAACTCTTTCTCTGTACTTTCTGCTCAACTTTGCTGTGAACCTAAAACTCACTAAAAAAAGAGTCTATAAAAAAATGAATACATGTAAAGTGCTTGGCACAGGGTTAGGCTGGGTGTCAGCTTCCATGATCATCTCCTAGGCAAGCAAGCTGGGCCCTCTTTGAGTCTCCACTTCCCTGACCCTTCCTGGCATCACAACCAAAGCCTCTCACACCTCTTCTGCCTGTTCTTTAAATCTTTTATTTCTTGACACTTTGCTCGCACTCTGGAAGCACTGAACTCCTAGAAGGCAGAGGCTCAGGAAGCCCACCTTCAGAACAGGACTTGTAAGTCTACCACCCCCACCATGGCCCCCTCAAGGCTGCCTGGCTGGTGCCCCAATTCCTCCCATCTAGGAAATCCCAACTGCCTTCTCTTCTTTTTCTGACTCCAGACCACTTCTTTGCCCCCTGGATGTGGTATTCCAGCAAAACTCCTGATAGTTTCTTGCTGGTTCTCGTTCAATGAAGGGAAATATAACTAATCTGTGAGAAATGACAAATAGTCCACATGACTCTGTCCTTTGCAGTCCTGATTTCAAAGGCATCTAAAGTTGAGTGCTGTGGGGAGACACACTAGCTCTCAAGGAGGCTGGGTGTACTGGGGAGACCTGTGGGCTGGTTTTAATCCCCACCTGTGTCCCTACAGGCCTGTGCTATGTCCAAGGGAGTCAGTGATTTTCCTGCAGCCCCAGAGAGCAGAACTGTCTCCCAAGCAAGGATATGGGGCTACTAGCTGGGGAGCTGCTCTACTCACTGCCTGAGTCACAGCTCAGCAATGGTAGGACATGTCCCAGGCAGGATTCTTGGAGACAAAGGATGTTTGCTAAGGCTGTGGGGGTAGGTTGGCTGAGCCTTCAGGACACATCCCTCCCATCCCAGGACAACACGACCCCTGACTCAGTGCTGAATGCACTCATTCCACTGGGGGCACCAATTTATTAAGAGGCCATCTAGAAGCTGGTTCCTCTGACAAACTGCAGGAGCCGCCACCCACTGCACTAGGGACAGTGGCCAGGCTTACTACCTTACCGCCCTCGCCAGCCAGGCTGTAGGGCGGTTCCGTCCTGCAGAGAGTGGGGCAGGAGGCAGCCAGGTCCCCTACCACAGCTGTAGGAATCATTGGAAACAGGACTAGCCTTTAGAGTAGTGAGTGGCTCTGGGGCGGAGAGGTTCTGGAAGATGCCCAACCAGCTGGCTGTGCAGTGAGGGGCAAGTACCCAGGGCCTTGTGCCTGGGGATGCTTGGGAATTGGGTGGGGGCTGACTAGGGAAAGCAGCTTTAGGAAAAGAAAGAGATGGGTACCTGGGCTCCCCTGACAAAGTGTGATGAGGCTGACCATTGCAGTCCCCCCACCAGTCACACACTGGTCACCGGTCACCACCTTCGAGCCCTGATGTGTTGAAGCAAGAGAGCACTCCTGGCCAGGAATGGGGTCAGGACTCAGCCCTGCGCTGGCACTGCTGCTGCCTCCTCCGGGGCCGGGCACACGCAGCCTCCCTCAGCCTGGTCCTTGCGCTTGTCTGGCTAGCTGGCTGTGGTTCTCCTAGGGATGCAGCCTTCCATTTCCAGTGCCTCGGGCCAGCCTTCGTACTTATTGGTGTGCCTACTGTTCTTCACGTGCTGCAGGGGGGGTTGGGCAGGAAGTCACAGCCTCAGCCCTCAGGTACAGGAGACAGAACTATCAGTCCCCTTGCACTGGTGTCAAGTAACCATTCACTCTCAGGGCACCCCGGCACACACACTCCCATCCTAGCACCTTGATTTTTTTTTTTTTTCCATCCTCACCTGAGGATATTTTTTCCATTGCTTTTCAGAGAGTGGAAGGGGGAGAGAGAGAGAGAGAGAGAGAGAGAGAGAGAGAGAGAGAAACATCGATGCACATCGAGAGAGAGATGCACATCGATTGGGTGCCTCCTGCACACGCCCCGATGGGGGCCGGGGATTGAGCCTGCAACTGAGATACCTGCCCTTGACCAGAATCGAACCCAGGACCCTTCAGTCTGCGGGACGACACTCTAACCATTGAGCAAAACCACCTAGGGCACCTTGATTTTCTCATCTAAAAATGGCAATAGCTGCATTGGCGTACCCTCCTCACAGGTGCAGGGAGGGGGGGTGTCAACTTCTCTGCACTTCTGTGGGCCTGGCACACACTGGGAAGGTAAGGAGGAAGTCTGAATGTCTGTCTTCACCCAGCCCACACGGAGCTGCTGGAAGAGCAAGGTCAGGGGGGGTGTTTCTTCTCTGGGGGCTAAGTTGCTCTTTTGGTTTCTTTTCCAGAAACTACTGAAATAGCCTGTTTATCTTGTCCTGCTATGGGGACAGGACTTGGGGATACCATGGCTTTCACAGAGTTGGGAGCCTCCCAAAGATGAGGATGGCACCTGGGGTTTACCCGCCCCTCAAACAAGGTCTGACATGTGGCCCCAGAGAAGCAGATGGCAGCCAGCGCTGGTGGGAGAAGGGTGTGCAGTGTGAATAGGGATTTTAGGTTTTGGGAGGATGGGACAGGACCAAACATCTTGAAGATGTTTGGGAGGGAAGTTTCTTAGTTGTGAGTCTTGCCTGTGTGAAAGCTATGCCACTTAAAGACCCTTTAGGGTGAAATCCATACAGGACAGGGAAGATCAAAATTACTGCCCCTCCATGGGCAGACTGGGAAGGGGCTGGGGCTGTCCAAGGTGGGGGTGCAGGGGCAAAATTTAGGAAAGGCTGCAGCATGAACAGAAGGGGACCTCATGAGATGCAGGTAGAAAGACCAGGCCACCTGCCCTGGGCTGGGAATCGGAGGTACCAGGCTCTCCACTCATACCTGCTCAAAGGGGCTCTTGTTCTGCACACCCTTGGCCCCTACAAACACCCAGCTGTCCCGGAAGGCCAGGTCCTTGACATTCTTGCTGCCCAGATCGCTGAAAAGCTTTCTGGTTTCTTCATTCATCCTGCCACACAGAAGGAAAAGATGTGAGCTGTCGCCATAGGAGGGGAAGGCTGAAGCTGGCCTGGGCAATCACTTACTTGGTGGCTGGGTCATCGTAAGATGCTACGAACACCAGGGTGCCTTCATGCAGTGGCCGAATAAACTTCAGTAGCTCGTTGACATCTGGGGGCACAGGTCCCATCAAACATGGAACATCAGACATCACTGAGCATCCCTCTCCCACCAACCCCTGTTCTCCAAGTGAGTACACTTAAAGTAGGGATCAGGCCAGGGACACATCCTACTAAGGGTGTAACTGGTGTAAGAAGCCAAGGCACTCCCCATGACCACATACCTGTTCCTCCCCCTGCCTTTTCTGAACCCAGGGAAGTGCTTGAGAAGCCCCCAGCAAATGGACAGGGAAAGCAGTGTTTCAGGAGAAGGATACCCAGTCATTCTGCTGCACAGTCAAAAAAGGGGGGCATGGCAGCCACTCACCTCCTGCCCACATGTCGAAGGCCCGGGCCTCAATGAGCTCACCGCTAACTCCTGGGTTAGAACGGAGGATCAGGATCTTGCTGGGCAAGCCACCAGGGCAATTCCATCCTATCACCTCAGTCCTCCCAGACCAGGCTCACAACATGGCATGGCCACTGGGTGCAGCCCTTCTGGAAACTTTTCAAATATCCCTGCATATTCATGTCAACTGTGCTCCTTGTTCAGACAGCTGTGACCCACTCAAGGCTGCAGAGCTTCTGTCTGGCATTTGAGGTCCCCCAGGGGTTCCCAACAAAGCATGCTTCAAATTCCTGCAAACTTCCAATTCTTTATTGCTACCATGCTTTTGTTCATTAAGTCACTTCTCTGTGAAGCCTTCAGTGAGCACAGGCCCCTTCCCTACCTCCCTAGGAATTCTGGAGGGGAGGTAAGGGGAGAGCCAAGACAAACATCCAGATGCCCCCTCCTTGTGGGGAGGGGGTGGAGAAGGTCACAGCAGGGTTCCCCCTTTCCTGAACCAAACTGTGACCCTACATCATAGCGAACTCACCATTCACCAGGGCAATGTTCAGTCCACGGCCCACGTTGTCCTTGACACTGCTCATGAGCCTAGCAAGGGGAAAACCCTCAAGTGGCAGTCTGCTCCACTCTCCTGACCTTGCAAACCCAGCCTCCAATCACCCATTCCCTCTCCCATCCCACTCATTATACCCAAGGGAAGGAGCTCACATCTTGTCCTCGAGGCAGATCTTGGGTCCGATGACATTGGCAGCCCCGCTGACCATGCGGAAGGCCAGGTGTTCCTCAGGACATGGCTGGGGCAGACCGCACTTGTACTTCCTGGCCCGCGGCACTGGGCAGGGACAGCAGGGGTGACCCATAGGCCTAGCCCTAGGGTCACCCGAAGTCTGAGAGGGGAAGGTCACGACCACCCCATAGGGAGGAATGAGTGATGACACCGCAGGGGACCAGTGGGGGGAGGGGACATGGCTCAGGCGAGAGACACTTTTTTTTTTTAATCCTCACCCAAGGATATTTTTTCCATTGCTTTTCAGAGAGAATGGAAGGGAGAGGGGGAGAGAAAGAGTGAGAGAGAAGTATGAGAGACACATCGATTGGTTGCCTCCTGCAAGAGCCCCGACCTGGAGCTGGGGTTGAGCCTGTAACTGAGGTTTGTGCTGTTGGCCAGAATCAAACCCAGGACCCTTCAGTCTGCGGGCCAATGACACTCTAACCACTAAGCGAAACCAGCTAGGGCCAGGGACACTTTCATAGACACTCTATATCTGCTGGGGCTGGTCTCAGGGCAAGGTGGCAGGGATCCCAGGGAGGCTCTTCTTCCACTGGTCAGAGAAGAGAAAGAAAGAGCAGCTGGGAGGGCAACTGCACAGATGAGCACACAGCCAGAACAGACTGCAGGAAAGCAGTAACGCAGAGAGCGCCTGATTCCCATGGGGCAGAAGTGGAAGGACAGGAGGAGGACAACCTCTGTCACAGGTTGTATTGTGTCCCCACAAAAGATTTGTTGACGTTCTAACTCCCAGTATCTTGTAATGTCACCCTATTTGAAAATAGGGTCATTGAAGATATAATTCATTAAGATGAGATCATCCTGGAGTAGGATGGCCCTAAATCCAATGACAAGTGTCCTTATAAGATACAGAAGAGAAGACAGACACAGAGGAGAAGACACATGAAGACAGAGGCAGAGACACAGACACATGAAGACAGAGGCAGAGACTGGAATGATGTGGCCACGAGCCAAGGAACAATTGGGGCCACCAGAAGCTGGAAGAGGCAGGAAGGATCCTCCCCTAGAGCCTCCAGAGGGTATGGCAGTGCCAGGAAATTGACACAGATTTTGAGCCCAGGAAGTGCTACTATAAAATAATCCCTAAAAATGTGGACATGGCTTTGGAACTGAGTAATGGATAGAAACTGGAGAATTTTGAGGTGCATGTTAGAAAAGACCTAGGCTGCCTTGAAGAGACTATTAGTAGAAATGTAGACATTAAAGGTGATTGTGGTAAGGGCTCAGAAAGAGAGAAGAGCAGTAGAGAAATCTATTGTCTTGGAGAATACATATATAATGGTGACCAGAATGCTGGCAGAAATGTGAATGTTACAGTCTGTTCTGGTGAGATCTCAGAAATGGGGAACATTATTGGACACTGGAGGAAAGGCCATCCTTGTCATCAAGTGACAAAGAACTTGGCTGAATTGTGTTTTAGTGTTTTGGGGAAGGTAGAACTTGTAAATACTGAACTTGGATATTTCACTATTTCCAAGCAAAGTGCTGAGGGCAGGGCCTGGTTTCCCTGGAACCATCTCACAGTAAGATGTGGAAGGAAAGAGTAAAATGAGAAGGGAATTATTAAGCGTAAAGGAACAAGACTGTGAAGATTTAGGAAATTCTCAACCTAATCATATTGCAAAAAATGAGAAAGCATGCTTTGGAGAGAACACCAAGGATGTGGCCAGACAACTGTTCTCCAAAGAACTGAGGTGTGTGACTTATGGATCCACTCAACTATGTCATCAGAAACCAGAAATAGAGATGGGGTTACCCAGGAAAGATTCGGAGGACCCTATTGTCCTATAGTTTAGACCCTCATGAATTGCACAGGAGACCATCCCCTCCATTCCAGAGCCCTGCCCCCTCCACCAGAGGGCCCAGAAGACAGGGCATTGGGCCACAGACAATTCTTCTCAGGCCTTGAAACCTAATGGCATTTGCCCTGCTGGGTTTCGGACTTGCTTGGGACTAGTGACCCCTTTATTCCTTCCAATATTTCCCTTTTGAAATGGGACTGTCTATCCTATGCCTGTCCCACCAGTGTATTCTGGAAGCAAGTAACTTGTTTTCTAGGTTCACAGCATGCAGGCAGCTCCAGCAGGCTGTGTTGGCTAGTTTTGGGGGAGAGAAATGGAGAACAGAAACCCTGGAGAACTGGGGGCAGGCAAGGGTATCACATAAGTAGTATGAGGGGCAGGCCCGGAGGAGGAGCAAGGAGGTGACAGGAGCCTTACCTGCAGTCACTGAGTTCTCTGGACCTGTTGGTACAGAGAGTTGTTTCTGTTAGTGTAGAGGCCTCCTGGGGCCTGCAGCAGGACAGCCTGGCTCTATACCATGCAGTCAAGGTGGTGGGGCAGCAGGCTCAGAGACCAAGGGCTAAGACAGGCCTTGGTATGTTCCTGCTCAAGTCTAAGTGATGTTCGTGTGCAAAGCTCCCTGCTCCAGGAAAAGGGTAAATTGATATTGTAAAAAGTACTTAGGTGACCTGTCACCAGAGACAAGGTAGAGTCCCTCCCGAATCTCAGCTCAGTGGAAAGCCTGTAGGGAGCAACCAGGGTGTCCTCCCCAATGTTCAGCAGAAGTCCCCCTACCCCTCACTTAGGCCCCACTGACTCCAACTGGGCTCAGAATTCTAATCAGTGGGGATTGGCTTCCCAGCCAAAGCAACTTCCTAGCCCAAGGCTGTGCTGGATGCCCAGAGACAGACTGAGGGCAGCTAGAGGTGGCCTTCCAGGAAGAGAAAGAAAACCTAGGTTACCCCTACCCCCACCCTGAGCTTCAGCCCACAGGCCCAGGTGGCCACCCTGGGGACCTCCGTAGGGAGGCAAGGAAGAGCCCCACACTCACTGGTGAAGAGGTGCTGGATGCGAGGTAAGCCACTGCCAGGTCCACCCAGGAGGATGCTGACTACAATCCAGGTGAGACCCACAGTCACAACCAGAGCCACGATGCGGAGGGGGCCTGGAGGCAAGACAGACAAGGCAAGGCCACCTCAGATCCCAGTGAGCTTCAAATAACCCCAGTGCCTCTTATGACCAGGTCTCCCCATCCACTTGGAAGAAGCGATTGGAGAAAAGGAAGGTGGAGACCTGTGGCCATCCACAAGGCAACAGGGGGAGTCGAGCTCCTCACAGGTGGAAGGAGGAAATGAAGTTCCAACTCCAAGGCTCTCAGCTTGTTTCTCCCTGGCAGGTGTGGAGGAGCCTTCCAGAACTCACTGCTCAAGAGGGCTCCAGCACTCCCCCAGGAGCTCCCTAACTTCCTCCCTCTGAGGCTGCTGACATTTGTGTTCCACCCATCGTGTCCTCTTTTTCTCCTGTTATGGTGAAGGAGGAGGTCTCTACGCCTTTTGAAGACCAGTCCCTTCATCTGCTATGACTTGGACCCCGAGCTCTCCTCCCTGCTCAGGTTTCTTGTTACAAAAATCATTCCATCTCTGTCTCTCTTCTATTTTCAACATCCTCATAAGAGAGCACAGGAAAAAAAGCCCTCATTCAGAATCACATCCTTACAGTTACTGATCTCTCTCTCCTCCCTTCCTCTTCCCCATCAGTCCCTCCAAACTCACCTACACTAGCTCTTTCCATAGTCTCACCTCTCACCCTCTCACAACCTACCCCAATCTGGCCTTGCCTCCATAACCCCATGAAAACAACTTGTTTCCAAGGCCACCCATGACATTCTTGGTGTCCACTCCCCAGGTCACTTGTCAGCCCTAATCTTCCTTGACCTCTCAGTTGACTGCCCAAGCCCTCCTGCTGAAGACACTTCTCCGCTGGCTTCCAGGACAACACACTCTGACCCTACCTGGACACTCCTCATCCTCCTGGCTTAGATCCTCCTCCTCTACTCTCCCCTGAAAAGCTAGACTTTCCCAGGCTTCTGTCTCAGGCTGCCTCCTGTGCCTATACTCTACTCTCCTTCCTCTACCCTCCCTATAGGTGCTCTCATTTACTTCTGGCCTTGAATTACACCCCCCCCCCCCCCAGCAGTGGCTCTTTTTTTTTTGGCCCTAACCTTGAGGCTACACCCTCCCAGCCAGTTTGTCACTGGCCAGCTCCACTGGAATACATTCATAACCCTGCAACCTTAGGTATAAACTCCAATTCTTGACTTCTGTTCTCCACCCCGAAGCTGCCACTCCCTAATCCACCTTCATCTTCATTATCCAGCGAACAGCAGGGCTAGCACTAGGTTCACATTCAACCCCACAGCCACTTGGGTCAGTTTTTCCTTTAAGACCACTGCCTGTCCACCTAGCCTCCATGCTCCCTGGAACCTCTCTGGCAACTTATTTTCTGAACAGCAGCCAGTTACCCGAGTTGGCAGAAATTCACTATCCTAATCCTCATCTCACAACATGGGGATCTGAAATCCTCAGAAGTGAAAGGATCTGTTTAAGGTTCTAGAATGAATGCTTGTGCATAGTTCTCCGTTTCTAAAAGCAAACCCAGTGGTACCCCTTGGCCCCTCCAGACACAGACCTCTGGACACCTGGGCCTCTAGCCAGGCCCCCTTTCCAACTTCCTCCTGCTCACTGAGGAAGCCACCCACCTGCCAACCTCATGTCCACTTCTCCGGCTGGGTTGAGGCCGCCAGCAGGTGAACCGTGCACTCTGGAGGCAACAAAGCAGAAGAGCAGGTTTGGGTGGGGATCAGGGATGAGCCAGTGCTGGGCCCTTGCTGCGGGACGGGCGCGATCGGTGTACTAACTTGTTCGTCCAACCTCCAGGCCGGGCTCCTGGGGAACGCGGAGAGAAGCTCCGTTGGGACAGGAGGGGCCTCGGAAACGCGTCGGCTCAAGGTCGATCGTGCCCACGGGAGCCTCTGAGATGCAAATGGAAGTGGTTCTCTCTGACGCGGGCCCCTCCCGTGGGAGGCCCCGAGCTCAGGCCGCCCCTCCAAGCCTGGGGCCGGTGACGTGAACTGGGCCGACCGGAGACTTGCCTAGCTGTGGGGAGATGCGACCTCAGTCGGGGGCAGCCCTGTCAGGTCGGCCACCCCGTCCTGCTCAGCGAAAGGAAAGAGCTTAGGCAGCCAAGCCGCGCGGCCTGGCAATGGCGGCCCGGGGCGGAGCCACAGCCCGCAGGCCCCACCCCCACTTTGGGCTAGGGCTTCGCCTCTAGGCCGCCAGGTGGGGGGGTGGGGGTGGAAAGCGACGGAGGCCCAGCCCCTAGCCCGGCGCAGCCCCGCCCGCAGGCCCGCCTCTGCCATTTGCTCCCGCCACCGGTTGAGAGGGGCCCCGCCTCTGATTCGCTCTCCAGAAGAGCCACTGGGTACCCCATACGGCAGGAGCTCTATCCAGCCCCGCCTCTGTCCCCGCGTATGCTCCGCCCCCAAAGTCTTCCATCATACTCCCATTTGGTGGGAAATTCCAGCTTCCCAGGCTTGGAGTGCTGGGGCTACGCCGGTGCCCTGCGGTCGGATTTCTGAAGCCTAGGAAGAGGCGAATGGATCTGGGGGCGTAATTCGAAATTCTTTCAAAGTTGATATATGTGCCTTTTAGAAACACTGAGGTACAGAAGAGTATACAGGCGAAAACACCAGAATGGGACGAGCCAGAGACAAGGAGGCTCAGCCTTCCGATGCCTTCCCTCTCAGTCTGATTTCTAGGTGGAAGCGCATTCACACTGTCTTCCATATCGCTCCACTGATGGGAGGGGAAAACTCCTGACTGCTCCTCTGGCCGCTTTCAGGAGGGTGTCCTTGACATCACCCAGTGCATCTTGATCACTACTGCACTGGGAGAGCTGGGGCCACCCCTGTCAGCAGGACATCCTTCTGGAGGGCAGCAGCTAGGTGGCATGGAACCATAGAAAATCCATGCCCTTTGACCCAGTGACCTCACTACAGGAACATTCCTAAGGAAAGAGTCCAAAATACAGAGAAATCTTATACAGCTAGGCAGTGAGAGACCTCTGGTTAGAATCCAGTAGCTTCTACACTGGCATACACAACACTCTCTCATTCTCCTTAACAACATCAAGGTAATCGGTTTTAGGACACTGCTACTGCAGTCAGGGGTATTTTGGATTTTGTCATGGAATTTGGGATTAGGGATAATGGTGGCCATTTGCCAAACTTGCATATATTTGTGGGTGCTGAACCTTGGGCACCATGCCCTCCTCAATGGTCTTTTCTGCAATGCCTGTAGTTGTGATGTCCATTAGAGGAAGTTCTCTCTTACACTCCTGGGCTGACAGCCAGGCTTGGGGCATCTGCCAGGCTGGTCATTCTTAGAGGACAGTGTTTACATCTTACTCACAGCAAGTATTTTGGAAACGTTGAGGGTCCAGAGGCACATCCACCATCCCTAGGTGCACCACATGAATGATGGGCCAGAAACCTTGGATTCAATTCCAGGTCTGTTGTGCCCTAAGAAGTAGACAGCCTTGTGCAAGTTCCTTATTTCTTCTGGGACTGTTTTTCGATGGGAACATAGAAAGGATTAGACCCTCATGTTACAGGCCCTCATGTCCCTGCCCCAGTACAAGCAACCAGGATGAAGTGGCAGAGAATGTCTCCTCTGGGCCCTCCTGCTTGTGTCCCAGTGTAGCTCCCATAGCTAAGGTGCCAACTGACTGTTTTACCCTGGGTCCTCATGTCCCAGTATAGGCACCCAGACTTGAGGTGGCAGTTGATACTATCAACTGGTCCCTCTTTCCCTTCTCTCAGTGTGGACACCGACCACTGAGTTGTCAGTTGATGATAATCATGTGGCCCTGTGTGCTTCTGCCCCAGTGCAGGTACCTCCTGCCTCTATCCCAGAGTAGGCACCCAGAGCTGAAGTGACACTTGACTTCCTCATCTAGTCCTTCATGTCTCTGCCTATGTTTAATGACCCAAAGCTGAAGTGACAGTTGAATCACTTCAGTGGTCCCTCATTCCCCTTTCCAATGTAGGCACCAAGATTTGTGCTTTCAGTTGACTGTCTTCACCCGGACCCTCATGTGCAGGCACACAGTGTGAAGTGATAGTTGATGGTCTGCAGTTGGGCCCTTATGTCTCTACCTAGTCCCTCATTCTCCTTTTTGGTGTAAATATCAATATCTGGGCTTTCTGTTGATGCTATCACCTGGGCTCTAATGTCTCTGACTTGTGTAGCTACACAGAGCTGAGGTGACATTTGAGTGCTCTTATGTCTTCCCCAGTGTAGCTCCCATCACTGAAGTGTTACTTGTGTGTTGTTGTGTCTTGGATCCTCATGCTCGGCCTCAGAGTAGGGACCCAGATCTGAGGTAATAGTTGAATACCCTCATCTGTCCCTCATGCCTCTACCAGAGGCTAGGCATCAAGAGCTGATGTGAGCCCTGGCTGGGTAGCTAAATTGGCATTGTCCCGATGCGTCAAGGTTGCAGGTTTAATCTCCCATCAGGCCACATACAAGAAGCAACCAATGAATGCATAAATGGGTGGAACAACAAATTGATGTTTCTCTCAAGTCAATTAAAAAAAAGAGCTGATGTGAAAGGTGACTCTTCACTCATGAGCCCATAAGCCTCACCCTAGTTTAGGCATCCAGAAGTTAAATATTAGTTCAATGTCAAAACCTGGACCCAGTGTTATGCCCCTGCCCCAGTGTAGGCACCAGAGCTGAAGGAACTGTTGGCTGTCCTCACATGGCCCTACTGCTTTGTCCCAGTGTAGGAATTCAGTGCCAGTTGAAAGCCCTTATATCTCAGCACCAAAGTCACTACCCAGAGCTGAGGTGACAGGTATCTTTCCTCACCTGAGACCTGTTGTATCTGCCCCAGTGTAAGCACACAGATATGAGTGACAACTATCTCTCATTACCAGGTCTGTCATCTCTGTCCCACATTGTAAGACCCCAGAGCTGAGGTGACATTTGACTCAATTCAGTGAGGCCCTAAGGTCTGTGTCAGAATGAATTCACCCAGAGATGAGGTGATAAGTTGACTGTCTTCCCTTGATTCCTCATGCTTGTGTCTCATTGTAGGTACCCAGACTGCAGGTAACAGCTGAATGTCTTTACCTGGGACCTCATGCCTCTTCCCCATTGCAGGCTCCTAGAGCTGAGATGACCGTCAACTGCCCTCATCAGGGCTTTCACCTATTTATCCTTCATAGGCACCCAGAAGTCAGGTCACAGTTGAGTATCCTCACCAGGGTCCTTACATCTATGCCCCAGTGTAGCACCCAGATCTGAGGTGTCAATTGGTTGCCTTCACCTAGGCCCTCATGCTTCTGTCACAATGGAGACATTCAGAGCAGGATCAGATCAGGAGGTCCCCACAGTCTTTCCACCCTGCTCACACACAGTCGTCATGTGCTGGGGGCCTGGGAGGAGCTGGGTCCCTCCTCCACTTCAGGCTCCTGCTGCTGTCCCTACTTGGATCATCCTACACTTCTGGGAGTGTCCCCCTCGGTGATGCCATGCCAGCACCTTCCCCTGGGGATCTGGGAGGACTATCCCTAGCACACAGCTCCGCTCGATCCCCTAAAGTCTGTAAACTTCTGGTGGGCTCTGTGGAAGGGCTCTGAGCATGAAGACTCCCTTGGGGTCAGGAAGGGCCCGTGCCTTTATTTGCTCTCAGCCTTCCCCCAGGAGTTTGATGTCCTCTTCAGGTCCCTATTTTGAGGATTTGAAGTTTCAGGACTGCAGGCGAGGGTAGGTGGGGATTTAGATGTCTACTCGGGGAGCAGGCAGGACAGCGCCCTCTGGTGGTAAGCATGGGGAAAGTGTGGCTGCGTCTTCAGGGACAGGCTTTCCATCATTCTGGGGGTCCACTGCTGTCACCCTGGGCCTTTGCAAAAGGGCCTCCTCTGCCCCCATCACAGCCATGTGGCTGCACCTCAGAGTCAAGGGTAAGGCCCTCTGTAGCCACACTGGAGCCCACAAGCTACAGGGAACCTGAGTCCCTAGGCTGGCCTCGTTGCCCCTTCTCCAGGCCACAGGACAAAGCCCATGGTCCTCTGGCCAAAGCCTGGTCTCTAATCCTGTCCACATGGAGCCTTCTCAGGTGCTCTGCATGGACCTGGGCTAGAAGGGACCATGAAATCCACAGCTTTGAAAAGTCACCTTAGGAGCCTGTGACTTATCCCTGCCCCATAAAACTCCCTTTTCTCCTATTAAGAAAAAAATTCAGGTGAACTTGATGTCCCTCCTCCCATATCCTGGAGATGCCATCTGCCCTGGTTACAGGAGATGGGGAGAGGAGGAATAGTGCCCAGGGATAGTTGTGTATATAGTGTGAATGTGTGTGTGATGTGCCATCCTAGTTTATGGGATGGGAACAGGCCAACCCATAATCTGAATTTCTTCATCTATATATTGTTTTTGCAGAGACCTGGGTGGGAGCCTCAGCTCATCCCTCTTACCTGGTGCTCCACCTGTTGAACTGCACTGGACTCCCAATTGCTGCCATCCCAGCCCAGGGGGATAGTGCAGGAGTAAGAACAGCTGGCTTTCAATGGCAGGCCAAGGATGGCTGGGGAAAAAGCCCTGCGTAATTGCCTTCCCAAGCAGGGGTAGGGGGCAGAGGGAACATAGGCCAAGCTGGAGGGAGGAGCCGTGGGGGCCAAGCTCTTGCTAACAGCCTGAGGGCCTTCCCCATCCTGTAACACTGAGCCCTGTCAACTGCAGGACCCCAGTGAGTGTCCTCACCTCCCTGGGACTGGAGCTTTCCAACCCTGGTCATTTCCTGGGTTGCTGGTTTGTTCCCTCCAGAAAACTTATCACCCACCACATCTGATCATTTGTTCTTTTTCATCCAACAGAACCCAGGCTCATGAATGCAGGGACCACAGTGCTGGTTCCTGACATCTCCCCAGTGCTCAGCTGAGAGGAGCCTGGGAAGAGGGGGGATAGACGTGCAAGGGGTGCTACCTTTGTTGAGAGTATACTGGGTTGAACAGTGTCCTCCCAACTCTGTGTCTACCTGGAACTTCGGAATGTGGCCTTATTAAAAAATGGGGTGTTGCCCTAGCTGGTTTTCTCAGTGGTTAGAGCATTGGCCCGAGGACTGAGGGGTCCCAGGTTCAATTCCAGCCAAGGGCATGTACCTTGGTTACAGGCTCCATGTGGGAAGCAACCAATTGATGTCTCTCTCACATCGATGTCCCCTCCCCCCACTCTGAAAAGCAATGGAAAAAATGTCCTCGGGTGAGGATTTAAAAAGAAAAAAAAAAGGGGGGGGGAGCAGCTGGGCGTGGCTCAGCAGTTGAGCATGGACCTAGGATCCAGGAGATTGGGGTTTGATTCTTGGTCAGGGCACATGCCCCGGTTGCGGGCTCGTTCCCCAGTTGGGGGTGTGCAGGAGGCAGCTGATCAATGACTCTCTCATCATTGATGTTTCTCTCTCTCTCTCTCTCCCTCTCCTTTCCTCTCTCTGAAATCAATAAAAGATACATTAAAAAAATAAAATAAAATAAAAAGGGGGTGTCTGTAGAGGTAATCAAGGTAAGTTAGGTTGAGGTCACACTGGAATATGATGACCCCTAATCCAACATGATTGTTCTTATAAAAAAAACCAGGGAGACAGATACACGGGGTGGGGGGGGGGTGTTCTTTGAAGACGGAGGCAGACAATGATGTGTCTACAAGCCAAGGAATGCCGGCCACCACCAGAAACTAACAAGGAGGACCCTCCCGCAGAGCCTTGGAGGCAGTGCAGCCCTGCTCATTCCTCGATTTCAGACTTCTGGCTTCCAGAACTGTGACAAGATAAATAAGTTGTCTTAAGCCTATGATGCATGCTGTTTTGTTATGGTGGCCCCGGGGAACAAATACAAGCAGAGACTCCATGACCTCAGGGCCACAGCTGTCTGCCTCAGAGTGGCCAAGCTGTGGTGCCTGCCTGGACTATCCACTCCCTCTCGGCATCTGATGTTAGTCACAAGATCCTGTTGCCTTTCCTTCCTAAATACTTCTCACTTTTATGGGCTGGCAATGTGTGCAAATCGCCCCCACCTTCCCTGAGGTGACCTGGCTGGGGCAGGAACACTGTCAGGGTGGAGGTCTATGTGGGCAGCATGTGCAGTGAAGCATTTTGGTGGAAGGTGAAAAGAACTCGATCTATCCTTATATCCCATGGAGTGAGACAGGATGAAGGTACAGAGGTGAGGGGGACTCTGGAGGTGCTAGGATGCAGGACTGGGTCATGATGGGACACAGGGTCAGGGGTGAAGGATGTCCAGGTTCCCAGCCTAGCCAGTGGTAGAAAGTGGGTGACAGGGAGAGGGTGTGGCCAGGAGGACTCCACCAGGTGGGCTGGCCCCATGTGCACGTAACCTCCTTCATGGCCACAGGTGGGAGGAAGGAAACAACCAGAGGACAGGTGGGTCTGTTTATGGATTTAATGGCAGGGGGCTGAGGTGGGACATCCCACCTGCTGCTTCTGCTTTTCTAGTAGCAAGGGGGGCACCTGTGGGTGGGGTGGGCCATGGAGTGTAGACTTGGCCTGGCGGGGCAGAGGGACATTCCGGGGGCCCAAAACATGGGCGATTGCTGGGCAGCATGGAAGTCCCCTCCAGCAGGTGATCAGGAATGTACAGTGCCCTGAGTGGGACATGCTGGCTCCCTTTGCCCATAGCCAGTGGGGGTGTGGGTCGGCCACTGGCCCAGTAAGGCCCACCCACTGATCCTCCCCTTTGTCCCTAACTGCTGTCCTAGGCTGAGGTGCCTGGGACAAAAGGAAGGGCCACTTTTCTTCCTTCCACTGGGGCTCAGTCCCATAGACAGAAGCTGGCTCAGGTGGGGCCAGTGGCAGCTGGGGATGGTCACAGCGCAAATGTTGAGGGTTGGTGGTTGAGGAATGTAGCTGGGCCCGGGGCCAGGAATGTGAAGCTGAGGCCTATGGTCCCGAAGTCCTCCCGAAGTGGGGTCAGGCAGTGGGAAGGGCAGAAACAAACGGGATGGGAAGGGGCCTGGTGCTTAGAGCTTGTGGGGGTTCACCCACTTGTAAGTGCCCTCATATTGGAAGCCCACTCTCTTCATCAGCTCATCTGCTTCTGCTGGACCTCGGCTAAGAGAGAGACAGGCAGAGGGGAGACCTTAGGAAGCCCCAAGCTCCAGTGTCCTCCCATCCCTCCCGCCATGCCCATCCCCTCACCTGCCATAAACGTAGGGGATGGGCTGGGGCTTCTCCCGCTCGATCTGGTGCAGCAGTGGTGTGAAGATCCGCCAGGCCTCCCGGAGCTCGTCACTGAGGGGACACACCCATGTTTTTGGGGGAGTGTGGGGATGTGGAGGGAGAAAGGGAGGGTGCAGGCCATCCCTACTGCCTGGAGCCCAGCCCCTGCTGCACACAAGCACAGGGCCCCCCTCACCTGCGCACGAAGTGCATCTGGCTCCCACAGAAGACATCCAGGATGAGGCGCTCATATGCATCGGGGAGCTTCACGTTCTGCAAGAGAGGGTGTTGCTGAGGCTGCCGGCGTACTCGGAGCCCCCTGGCCCACCCCCCAGGGCTGGGTTCCCACCTTGTATCTGTTGCCATAGGTCAGGTCCAGTTCCGACTCCTCAGGGTTGAAGAACATGCCAGGCTTCTTGGTCATCATCTTGGTGTACACGGCCTCGTTGGGCTGTACTCGGATCACCAGCTCATTACGCTTGCACTGCTGCTGGAAGATGTCTCCAGCCACATCGCGGAACTGCAAGCGCACCTCGGCCTTGCGCTCGTTCAGGGCTTTGCCACAGCGCAGGATGAAGGGCACCCCTGGATGAGGAACAAAGCTGGCCTCAAGACTGGCTCTGCCAGCAGCTCTGGCTACTTGCAGTGTGTGAGGGAGAGAGGGAGGGAGTGTGTGTGACAGGTGCGTGCAGGGGAGAGAAGGTGTGTGCATGCATGTGTGTAGTGAGGCGGCTGTATCCCACCCTGCTGGCCCTCTTTCAGCATCCCAAGTGGGCTAGCCGCTGCCCCTGAGTGGGTCAGACCCCGGGGAGAAGAGCTCCACGAGGGATTGCCAGCCTGCCTGCCAGGCTTGAACGTGTCACCTACCATCCCACCTCTCGTTCTCCACATAGAGGACAACAGCTGCGAAGGTGGCAGTGGTGGATCCACGGGGCACTGTGGGGTCATCCAGGTACCCTTTGGTGGCCTCGCCCTCTCCGTTGGGATTCCCCACATACTGGCCCAAGACCATGTTTTTCACCTGCGCCTCTGAGATACACTTCAACACCTTGACCTGGGAAGAGGTGAGGAGAGAGGGGTCCCTCGGGTAAAAAGATGGAGTGGCCCATGCATGGGACAGAGTGTAAGGAGCCACATGACCCAAAAGCCCCCAGAAACACCCTTTTTTTCTGGAAGGAGAAGCTGCAGCTTAGAGGGGCAATGGGTCTTCCCTTGGTCACACAGCAGTCACTGCTAGTTCCTGCAACATGACATCTTGGGCTTCTGATTCCCAGCCCAGGGCACCCCTTCCTCAGGGCTGGTTGCTGGGGCTGGCAGCAAGGACCAGGAGGGTGCACTTCTACCCACCTTCTCATCGCGGACATCGTCCGAATCAGTGGAGGCTGGCTTCTCCATGGCCACCAGACACAGCATCTGTAGCAGGTGGTTCTGCATCACGTCCCTGGCAGGGAAGCAGGTGGAACTCAGTCAGGGGCTTCCATTGGAAGAAAGGTATGAGGAGTAAGCCTGCCTTTTGCCCCCTCCCTGTCAGCCAGGTTTTGGGTGCTAGGGCTTCAAGTGTAACTTTTTAAAAAAAAAATCCTCACCAGAGGATACGTTTTTATTGATTTTTTTTTTTTTTTTTTTTGAGAGAGAGAAGAAGGGGAGAGGAAGGGAGAGAGGGAGAAACATTGATGTGAGAGAAACATTAATTGGTTGACTCCCGTATGCACCCAGACTGGGGATCATAACCCGCATCCTGGATATATGCTGTGACTGGGAATTGAACCCCCCACCTTTCAGTGTATGGGATGACACTCCAACCAACTGAGCTACACTGACCAGGGCTCAGGTGGGGCTTTTGAGCACCAAGTTATGAGACTTGCTTCCTAATCCTCAGCATCTGCCAGGTTTCCTCAAGGCAAGGAAGTGACCCTCCTTTCATGGCTACCACTGACTGACCAGACACTCCCATTGCAGAATTTGAACTTTGGGGTGGGGAAGGAGTAATCTCCTAGAATAGTGAGAGGTGACCCTGCAGGGAGGCAGGACTGTGCCCCATGCCCATACAGGCCTTCTAGAAAAGGGAGATGGGCTCTCACCGGATGATCCCAAATTCATCGAAGTAGCCCCCACGGCCCTCAGTACCAAAGGGCTCCTTGAAGGTGAGGATGACACAGGCGACATTGTCCCGGTTCCAGATGGGGCCAAAGATCCTGTTGGCAAACCTGCAGGAAGTGCAGGACAGAGGCTGGTGTTACATCCGATGGGGCAGCAGCAGGGCAGGCTAAGCTCCCCAGTGCCCAACCCTGAGCTGGTCCCCTCCGCCCCATTCGCCAGACCCAGCCCTGGCTGTACCTCAGCACCATGAGGTTCTGGACCATCTCCTTGCCCAGGTAGTGGTCGATGCGGTAGATCTGGTCCTCGCAGAACAGGGAGGAGATGTGGTTGGACAGCTGGTTGGAGCTCTGCAGGTCCTTCCCGAAGGGCTTCTCCACAATGACGCGGTTCCAGCCTCTGCAGGAGCCCAGAGATGTGTAACTCCCACACCCTCCCTAGGAAGCTGGGGCCAGAACCTCCACCTCCCCAGTAACCTCTCCTCAGGGAGTAGGGACAGGAGTGGCCTGGGAACTAGGGGGGGAACAGGAGGAGGGGACATCAAGGACACAGTTATCTCTGTGGGTTTTAAAATGGGAAAAAGTCCCTTTCTTTGTTAGTCCCCACTGAGAGTTAACATAGCATTCTGCATTCAAAGCCAAGACAAAGTGAGAGAGAAGGCTGTGGCTTTGGGAAAACTATCGAGTGACCAAGCCCAGGAAGAGGAATACTTGTGGAGCACCACCACCACCTTGTGAAATGCCAAAAACTCAAAGCAGCAGCAGCTGGTAGTTTGATGGAGCCACACTGCCACCTTGTAGTGCTATTGGGAACTGCTTCCAGGAATAGTTGGATTTCTAGTGAGATAAATCATGAGGGTCTACACTAGGATTTGGAATGTAAATAGGTGTGGTAGCATTTTCAGTAAGGATGTCAGAAAGCTACTATATTTACAGCCTATTCCATTCTTCATGGAGCTAATTCATGTAGAGAACAAACGGGCATCCTTCTTTTTTAGACTCCCTAGACAGCTGCCACGGAAGGCCAGACCAAGGTAGGGCACATCAAGGAGACAGGAAGTAAGGGCAAAAGACAAGCCTTACGTCTCGCTCATGCAGGTCTCTCGGATGTTCTTGGTGACAGCCTCATAGACAGTAGGGGGCAAAGCCAGGTAGAATAGGCGGTTGGCCTGTGACCCCTGGCAGAGGGCGTTCATGTGGTTATTGAGGTGCTCAAAGGAGGCTGTGTGATCGTACTGGCCAGCCACATAGGAGTTGCGGGCAAAGAACTCTTCCAGCTTGGGCTTCTCCTCTGGGGTGGCCTGGGAAATACGTACACAGGGATGTCAGCCCTTCCTTGCTCATCCCGCAGCCAGGGCAGGCTCCTTTGGAAGCCAGCCAGCCTAGCCCCACACTGGGTTCACCCCCATTTCATCAGCTTTGCACACCCAAGGGAGAGGACAAGGCAGCATGTATCACTGCAGGAGGTGAGGCCTAGCAGTCTCAGGCCAGGTCCAGGATGGGCACAGTCACCCCTGGGGACCTCGTGCCCTAAGACAGAAGTCAGATTTCAGAAAAGTTTGATCTGGGAGAAACACACGGGAGAAAGATCTCTCTCTCTTTCTCTGAAGTCATTACGCCAAACTACAGTGTGTTGGGGAAACCCAAATCTGTAGGATTTCCCTGGTCTAGAGACTTTTTCATCTCCCAGCCCTGGGGCACAGTGAGTCCGCATGAGGGGGAGGGAGCTGGGAAACAGGGGTCTCAGGCTCATAGGGTTCCTGCACCCCACTCTGCACTCCTCCTGTTATCAAGGAAGTGGCAGTAGCTTGGCTGGTGTTGCTTAGTGGTTGAGTGTCGACCTACGAACCAGGAGGTCATGGTTCAATTTCTGGTCAGGGCACATGCCCGGATCTCAGGCTCCATCCCCAGTAAGGGGCGTGCAGGAGGCAGCCGATCAATGACTCTTTCATCACTGATGTTTCTCTCTCTCTCCCTTTCCCTTCCTCTCTCTGAAATCAATAAAAACATATATTTTTTTAAAAAAGAGCCCTAGCCGGGCCGGCGTGGCTCAGAGGTTGAGCATCAACCTATGATCCAGGAGATCGGGGTTCAATTCCTGGTCAGGGCACAAGCCTGGGTTGCAAGCTCAATCCCCAGTAAGGGGTGTGCAGGAGGCAGCCGATCAATGACTCTTTCATCACGGATGTTTCTCTCTCTCTCCTCCCCTCTCCCTGAAATCAATAAAGACATGTTTAAAAAAAAAGAAGAGCCTTAGCCTGTTTGGTTCAGAGGTTACAGCATCAGCCCTCAGACTGAAGGGCCCCAGGTTTGATTCCAGCCAAGGACACATACCTCGGTTGCAGGCTTGATCCCCGGCCCTGGTCGGGGTGCGTGCAGGAGGCAACCAATTGATGTGTCTCTCTCACATTAGTGTTTCTCTCCCTCCCTTTCATTCTCTCTGAAAAGCAACGGAAAAAAATATCCTTGGGTGAGGATTTAAAAAAAAAAAAAAGAGAGAGAGATGAGTTTTTAGGAAAAAAAGGAAGTAGCAGGAGCAGGTAAGCAGAGTTTTCTGTGCCAGTTTGGCAGAGTGATGTGGGTGGTTATGGGGAGGCCAAGGATAAGAAGTGCTTGGGCATGAGTTGCCCCAGGCGGCTGCCTTAACATAGCCCTGACCATCTGCCAGGACAGGAAGAGAAGGGCCAGACCTGGGGGAGGAGAAGCAGAGAGTGTGAGTAGGAGGGAAGGGCAACCTGGAATGGGATGGGGGGATGCCCCCTTCAGAGGCCAAAGAAGCTACTCACTTTGAAGAAAGGCTCGCTCTGCTTGCGGATGTCGGCCACCGTGAGGCGGGAACGGGCATAGCCCACAATGAAAGTGTTTTCGGGCAGAAGGCCATCCCGGAACAGCCACCTGAGGGCAGAGCATGGCTGTGGTAAGGGCGGGGAGGGCAGGGAAGGTGAGGAGGGTGTGGGACAGTGGGATAGTGGAGGGGGCTGCTTACCAGATGGTGGGGTAGATCTTCTTCTTGGCCAGGTCACCCTGTGGCAGAGGGAACAGACATGGTTAAGAGAAGCTAGGGACATGACCTAGATTGTATCACCACTTGGAGACCTGGGTACTCGCTCACAGTCACCACTCAACCACAAGTATACCTGTCTTGCTCCTGTTGGAGGAGCGTGAATTAGAGTCTGTGCTAGCCCTTTACTCTGATCCTGAACTAACAGTGCCCACATATTGCAGGAGCTACCTTGAGGTGGACGGACCTTGTGCTGGCCAGGAGGCACCACGACCAACCTGGCCACCCTGCAATCACAGAGACTATGATCTCTGGTCTCAGTGCAAGCAAGTGGAATCAAACCCAAACCAAAAAGTCCACTTTTAAACAGCTCACAGGCTGAAGAAGGAAACCTAAAAACTCCATTCACTAGAACCAAATGGCAATGGAAGCAGCATAAATCAAAACTAGTGAGATATAGCCTGGCTGGCATGGCTCAGTGGTTGGGCGTCGACGTATGAACTAGGAGGTCACAGTTCCATTCCTGGTCAGGGCACATGCAGGCTGGATCCCCAGTGGGGGGAGTGCAGGAGGCAGCTGATCAATGATTCTCTCTCATCATTGATGTTTCTATCTGTCCCTCTCCCTTCCTCTCTCTGAAATCAATAAAAGCATATTTAAAAAAAACCAACTTGTGAGATGTGGCCTTAAGCGCTTATGTTGGCAAAAAAAAGAATGACTCGAAACTAATCAGTTAAGCATTCAATTTAAAAAATCAGATAAAGGACAGTAGAGTTAAAAAAAAAAAAAATCCTCACCTGAGGACATTTTCATTGGTTTTTAGAGAGAGGGGAAGGGAGGAAGAGAGGGAGGGAGGGGGAGGGGGAGAAGGGGGGGAGGAGGAGAGGGAAACACATTGATGTGAGAAACATCAATTGGCTGTCTCCCGCATATGCCCCAACCAGGGATCAAACTTGCAACCTAGTCATGTACCCTGATTGGGAATTGAACCCACGACCTTTTGGTACACAAGACAACTCTCCAACCTACTGAGCCACACCAGCCAGGGCAAGGACAGTAGAATTTTTAACAAAGCTGGAAATACTGAAAAATTAATAAAATGGAAAACAAAAGACGAACAAAGCCAAAACCTGGTGTTCGAAAAGGACTAATAAGAAACAGACAACTCTCTGGCAAGATTGCTTTTTATTTATTAAATCTTTTAATTTTTATTTATTTTTTTAAATCCTGACCCAAGGATATTTTTTCCATTGCTTTTCAGAGAGGATTGAAAGGAGAGTGAGAGGGAGGGAAACATCAATGTGAGAGAGACACATCTATTGGTTGCCTCCCGCACGAGCCCTGACCAGGGCTGGGGATCAAGCCTGCAACTCAGGTACATGCCCTTGGCTGGAATCGAACCAGGGACCCTTCAGTCTGAGGGCTGACGCTCTAACCACTGAGCCAAACCGGCTAAGGCAAGATTGCTATTTATTTATTATTTTTAAAGGCATTGTTTTATATATATATCTTTTTATTGATTTCAGAGAGAGGAAAGGAGAGGGAGAGAGAGATAGAAACACCAATGACAGTCATTAAGGGTTGAGCCCGCAACCCGGGCATGTGACCTGACCAGGAACTGAACCTCGATCTCCTAGATCCTAGGTTGACGCTCAACCGCTGAGCCACGCCCGGCTGGGTAAGATTGCTTTTTAAAAGGCGCCAAGAATTAGGAGTGAAATGGGACAAAATTACAGTCAGGCAACACAGAAGAGGGTTTCATCATTATTATTTAAAAAAATATATACCTTTATTGATTTCAGAGAGAGGAAAGGAGAGGGAGAGAGAGGGGAAGAAACATCAATGATGAGAGAATCATTGATCGAGCCCACAACCCGGGCATGTGCCCTGACCAGGAATCGAACCCTGATCGCCTGGATCCTAGGTCGACGCTCAACCGCTGAGCCACGCCCAGCCGGGCAGAAGAGGGTTTTATGAACACCTTTATTCCACGTCTGACAACTTAGATGAAATAGACAAATTTCTAGAAAAATCCAACCTACCAAAATGGAGTGAGGGACCTGAGTGGGCAATGGTCATTAAGGAAATAGGATTGTGGTCACTAAACCTTCCCACAATACAATAACAGCTCTGACCCTGGCACAGGAATCTTTGCCAGTGGGTTCTACCACAATGCCTAGAAGAGAGAGCTCCAGCCTGAGGCAAAAAGAATGGGGAGCACTCCTTGAGCCACTTTATGGGGCCTCCAGATGCTTGGTGCTGAGATCTATGCTGAAGGCACATGGGAACCCCTCAGACCATCTCATTCACATCCACAGATACAGATGTAAAGTCATGCAAAAAAATCCATCAGCAAACCCAATCCTGCAATGTTGAAAATGTAATGTGTTAGAACCAAGTTGGGGGGCATCCTAGAAACAAAAGGTTACCTTGGTACTAAAAAGCAAAAATCACTGAAATTCACCTCATTAACAGATTGAAGGAAAAAGATATAAGGAACCTTGCTAACCTCACCAGATGTAGATAAAGTGTTCTAGAGAATTCAACATCTACCATGATAAGAACTCTTATCAAATTAGGAACAAAAGGGAACTTCCTTACTTAACTTGATAAAGGGCACCTATAAAACCTCACAAACATACATAATGGGAAAACGCTGAGATAATCCCCTTTAAACAACCAAGAGCAAGAAGAGTGCCTCTGCTGGCTCTTTTGTCAATGACCAGCTAGAGGCCCTGGCCAGCTCAGCAAGGTGCAAGAATGAGAATGGTGTAAGGATGAGAAAGAAAACGAAAATGGATGTTACAGTCTGTCTATTAAAACAAAACCACCTCAAACCAAGCTACAGATCAATTATTATAGTTAATGATAGTTTAGCAAGGTTGCTAGATTAAATAAATCAATAGACGAGAGCAAGCAAAGATTTCTTAGATAGGAAAAAGAAGACAATAACCAGTAAAAAGCTGATAAATTAAGGCTTCATCAAAATTAAAAACTCCTGTCCATAAGACACTATTAAGAAGAATAGATAAGCCATAGGCTGGGAGAAAATATTCACCCAATTTATTTATATCCAGAATGTATAAGCCACTCCTGCAATAAAATAAGAAAACCACCCAGTTAAAAATGGGTAAAAGACTTGATCAGATACTTTACAAGGAAATGAATGGCTAATAAAAATGTGAGAAAGTGTTCAAGGTCATCAGTTGTCAGAAAAATGCAAATTAACCACAATGACATACCACTTCACACCCATTAGAATTGGCTGTAATCCAAAAGATTGACACCACCAAGTGATGGACAGGATGTGGAGCAAATGCTCGTACATGCATGTTCACAGCAGCCTTAATTTATAATATCCACAAGCTGGAAACAACCCAAATGGTCAAATCGATCAACAGGTGGATGGGCAAGCTGTATACTCATTCAATGGGATACTACTCAACGACAATAAGCAATGAGCTAGTGATCCACCCACCCAACACAGGCAAATCTCAAGAATATTATGCTGAGCCAAATTACTCTATGAGTTCACTTAAATGAACCTCTAGAATAGGTAAAAACTAGTCTACTGTGATAGAAATTACATCAGTGGTTGTCTGGAGCACGGGGTGGAATGACTGGGAAGGCCATCCAAGAATTTTCTGGATAGATGGACACGTCCTATATTGTCATAAAGATTTGTAGCCAATTGTACAGTTAAGATTTGTGTATTTCAATGTGCACAGATTTTGCCTAAAAAAAGAACAAGACTGAAAAAAAAAACAAGAATTTAGCAGAGGGCAGAGAGTGGGTAAAGCAAGATGGCAGAACATTGTGGGAGCTGGGCAATGGACAATGGCCGTTCATAGAGCTATTCGGTCAACTTTCAAAATAAAAGCAAGGGTGTAACACACGGCAACTGTGAGCAACAATATGGTGAATCCCACAAATTTGACAGGAGACTTATTAGAAAGAATCATAAAGTTCCTTCTCCCCAAGCTCTAGTTTAGTCGCTGTAGCCATTCTAACGTGCTTTAATCTTGTAAGCTGACAACTGAATTCTTCCCTCCAGCTGGAAGAGGAAGAGGCGAGGATCGTCACTGGCCACTGGAGAACAGAGCAGAGAGCCCTTTCATCTGCTTGCCCTGTAATTGAAGCACAGGACAGGCCTGGGCACGACCCATGCTCCACTGAGCGTGGCCAAACAATAGGGTGGGGTGGGGTGTGTGTGTGGGGGGGTTAGAACATGCTAGGCTAGGATGGATCTGAATTTGCCCCAGGCAGAAAAAAGGAGCCTGTGCTGTTGGAGCCAAAACAATTCTGACCTGGTTAAAATCCCTCTGTAGACAGGCAGTTAGGAAGGCACTGGGGGCCCGGGGCGTGCTCCTGGGTGGGAAACCCCTACTATGGGTGGTGGTGGGGGAAGGCCATTTCTGAGACTACAGGCTCTGAGAGAGCTCATGGGTGCCTGGTGCCTTGAATGTTCATGTTTTTCCTGTTCTCTGCTTCGTCTCCAATGTCCTTGGGTGACCTGACCTCTACCCAGGGCTTAAGGTGGGGACCTGCATGTGGACAACTCCAAGTGTCTTCCAGCCCAGAGTACGCTGAGCACTAAGCTCACACAAGCAGGTGTCTACTGGCCATTTTCAGGCTCCACTGGGACCCCAAATTTCCAAAATGGGCAGTTCCCAAAACGGTATGCTGTGTCAGTGCATCTGCATAAGCCTGCCAACTGCTCACACTGATCTCTTAAATGCTCTGGAAGGGGGTCTCTATTGTAACTGCCACCTTGCACATGAAGCACTGCCATAGCTGCACCAGATGGCTGCCCTCACTGGTCCTTCAAGGTCCAACTCTGAGCCCCAGTCTGGGCTTTGAGCTTCCCCTCCATGTCAGCGCCCACTAGCCCCCACAGCGGCACTACTCATAATGAATCGTCAGTGTCTGCCTCTGGCTTCTCCCATCAGTGGGGCCGGATGGGGACTCTGCTTATGTCACCTTGGCTCAATGCTGGCCCTGCTGGTTCCAGAGAGGGCTTGCTGGAGACTAGCCCCCAGGAGAAACAATCAGAAACTCAGCCTGCAAGCTCCTCATGGCAGGAACTGTTTGCTTACCATCAAATTCCAGCAGGCTGTGAGGAATTGGGACAGTCTACAGGCAATGGATTGGTGGCAGGGGACTAGTTTCCTGTTTGCTGAGTCACAGTGCCTCGCACCCCAAACTGTTTGTTCTTGCCGGTCCCTTTGGGATTAATTAGCGATAGAACCTGCTTGTCTTGTTCTGCTCGGCCCCTGCAACCAGAGGTGTGCTGGGCTCCAAGTCATCCAAGGAAGAGGTGATGTAGGACCCAGGGCAGTGGTGGGTGTGGGGCCTGGCAGCTGCTCTCTTTGGACTGGGGGAGGCCTGCCCTCCCTGCTGGCCTGAGCTGAACTCCTTTGCAAGAAGCAATGTGGAAAGACATTGATCAAATCTAAGCATGCTGTGTGTGGGGTGTGGAGCAATTACAGGGGCTCTTGGTGAGATGCAGCAATCTTTCCTACACTCTTCATTTTGCTTGAGGACCACAGTAGGGAAGGAGCTGCCTGGGAACATGGTGACTTATCTGGAGAAGCAGAACCTGATTGGGATATTCAGCCACCAGTATCTGGCCTGGCTGGGGCAAAGGAACCGGGGCCACTACCTGCCTGTTGCCGCCCAGGTTTGTCTTCAGTATCTGTCTTATAAGCCCAAACCACTGCTGATGTCTATGAGGGTTTTATGACAAAAGGTGTGACAGAGAACTCTAGGGGTTGGTTGCCAGCTCAAGGCCCTGAAGAGCGGGCCATCCTGTCCCCCTAGGGTCACTCAGGTCAAGGACCTCGCCACTGGGGTGAGAAAACTAGAGCTGCTGAGGTAGGCTTGGCTGCAAAGCTAACAAGGGGCCTCCCTACTCCACCCTAGGGCTCGTGAATCACCAGGACTTTGGGGGAGTGCCAATATCATCATGACACAGCAAGAATCTTATCGGCCCAAGGGGAAGGCAGTCCAGAAACATTCCGAGGAAAAGGAGGGGCCGGGGTTGCCAGGTCATCCCTTGTATAGGCCCGTCACTGGGATGGGCTCTGAGCAGCCACTGAGCTCATGGCCCTTGTGGTCCAGGTGGGGGGACTGAGGCCCAGAGAGATGAGGGGCTCACTGAGAATGATGCAGTAAGCCAATCCTGCCTAAGTGGATTCCCAGTCCTACCTCTTTCTCTTACCCTCATTCCTCTCTACATCCCCTGGAGGGAAGAGTCACTCCAGCCTGACCAAGGCCCTATCAGATGGGGGAGAAAGTGCTCTGCCAGGCCCAAGATTCTTCCCCTCATTCTGGTCTGTAAGGAGAAACTGGTTTCTTTTATTTCAAAGCTTTCTGGACTGGGACAGTAAGAACCTTCACTCTCTTCCTGCTTGGGGGTAAGAATCCTGAGAAGGGGGAAGTGGCTACATAGCAGGGGAAACAGAGCAGCTCCCAGCCCATTGGGTAACTCCGTGAGCCAGCATCACGATGCTCCCAGGAAGGAAGTTGGGTGTGCAGCTGAGGGTTGGGTAAGCGGGTGAGGGAGGAGGAAGGGGCAGAGGGTGGCCACATGGGCCCAGGCTGCCCCAGGGGGTTCACCAGACACTAGAGGCTCTGTGTTTGTTCTTCCCTTTGCAACGAGTGCTCCCCCAGTCCTGGCTCTGCAGGCTCTCCTTATGAGATCTCTTGAGGGATGGGGCTGGGGACACAAGGGCCTGTTTGTGTCTTCTATCACATGCGCCACTCTGAATTCTTATTGGGTTCTAATTCACCATGGGTACTGGTCCCCCAGCACACCAGTCCCAGGAAGAGGGTGGGGCCTGTGTCTTTGTGCTGCAGAGGAAGCACTTGATCACCATTTGTTGGATGAATGAACACAAAACTCACTAATTTCCCACAGTACTACCTTGGCTATCTCCTACACGGAAGGAGCAAGCATGGGAGGCCTGATTCTGGGAGCTGTTCTAGGTGCTGTCTGAACATGGGAGGCCAGCCCACCCTGTTTCAGCCCCCTTGAACAGGAGATGGAGAAACAAGAAGGCTCTTCTTTGGTGGATACTCTGTGCTCCCCTAGTCCACCCTGCTGGAGTGGTACTTCCCATTTATGCTCTGGAAGCCTCTGGTTGTCACTCCCAGAATAGAGGAGAGCAAAGGGGAACCCTACTGATTGCAAAGAAACAAAGTTGCCCAACCCCAAGCTGGCCACAGGTAAAGGCAGTGAGGAGTCACAGAATCAGCTTGGCAGAGCCTGAGGACCCCTGGCACTTGCTTCATTTGCTATGTGGAAACACAGGTTCAGAGAAGGGAAGACACTTGCCCCAGGTCACACAGCAAGCCTGGGTGCTCTCAATGAAGCATCTAAGACTTGAGGGCCTGGAATCGTAAGCCATTTTTTGTGGTTTGGGATGCCCTGTTGCAGCATCCTGTGACTGGCTGGTATGGGGATGAGGAAAAGGAGGAGAAATAATTCTGAGTTACTTTTTCTTCCAAATTATTTCCTGGACAAAGGGCATAATGGTCAGAGTCCTAGGTGTTAAGGTTGGTGGCCAACACAAGTATAGCTCCTCTAAGGGGATCAGACTGGGGCCAGGGTGCAGGCCAAGCCTCCCCCTGTGTGCTCCTCCTGTGCATTCCTCATATTTGGGCTTATGGGGAGTCAGAAGACAGTGCTTAGGGTGTACCTCCCTTCTCCCATCAGCAGAGCCCTCCTGCCCAGCTCTGCCTCCTGGCCTGCATTCTGGTTCTACTTTTCCAAGTTCTGCTCAGAATCTCAAAGTTGGCAGAGAGTAGGCTCTGTAAAGAGCAGCAGCACGTTATGATACATAAACAAAAAAACCAAGGTCCTCCAGAGCTGAGGGGGCCATGACGTGGAAGGTGCAGAGAGATAATGCCTACCCTGTCAAGAGCTGACTAGTTTTGGTAGAATTCTTGCTCAAGATTATATAATAAGTTATGGGCAAAAATGGTCATGCAATGCTTAAGCAGATTCTTGGTCACTACCAGAGTTAAAAATGAAGAGGAGGCCACTTTTACTTCTAGATCAAGCTCTGACAGCTCAGCTCATCAGCCCCTGTACACATCTTGCTACCCAGCAAATCTCCTTTCTACACTTCACACTGGGAGGGGAAGTTAGTGTGGGAGTCATGGCCTTTCCTATCAGAGCAAAACAACAGTGCCACTGGCTAGGCAATGGGGCTCCTCAGCAGGCCTTGGAAGTTGGGGCAAAGAGATAACGTTCAAAGAAAGGTTGAGCATTTGTCCCCAGGGAGAGAGAGAGAGACAAGGTAGAGATTAGGCCTCAGATTCTGCCTCTGGAACTAATTGACTGTGACATTTGTCAAGTCACAAACAGGTTTGAAAAAGATAGATACAGAACGAATAGCCTCCACTGTCTGCATCTCAGTTTTCCCCAGGGAGAAGGAAGGCTAATTAGACAGAAATGGGTTTACAGTCAATGGCTG
Source organism: Miniopterus natalensis (assembly GCF_054644295.1). Classification (NCBI taxonomy): domain Eukaryota; kingdom Metazoa; phylum Chordata; class Mammalia; order Chiroptera; family Miniopteridae; genus Miniopterus; species Miniopterus natalensis. Next base: position 68,422,437 of record NC_142103.1, read on the forward strand.
TGCATAGATTTTAGAAATGCCTCGAAGTGATTGTACACCAGGTGGGGTTGGGGTCATAGTGGCACACAGGCAGGAGCAGGAGGAAGAGCCCAACTAAGCCGAGCACAGGTGGCTCCACAACAGTCAGCTGGGAAAGCTCAGGCACCTAGCAGAAAAGGATCTTAAGCAATGTTGCACTCTTAACTTTGGATTTTAAGATGCAGCGCCTGGGGGAGACTCACCGATGCACCCATGATGATGAAGATATGTGTTTCAGACTGATGGAAGGCATCACCCTGGTACAGCTCTTCCCGCAGGATCCCACACACCTGGGTCCGGCTCAGGGCCACCTGCTCTGCCATGATGCTCTCTGGTAAAAGAAAGACTTGTTGACAAGGCAGGAGAACAGAAGAGCATTGAGAAGTTGGCAGCTTTCTTGAGGGGTCTTTTGGGCTCTCACCCAGCTGAGGTCTGATTATTGAAATCACTTGCTGTGAGTGGCGAGGGCAGGATGGCTGGGGGGGGACTTAGAAACAGGGGAGGGGGTGGGGGGGTGTTAGAAATTTGTGGCCCTGGTCTCTGGCCATACTTCCCAGGCAGCCTTATTTCACAGGTACATTATAAAATTACACAAAACACTAGTGGATTCCAACTGGAGCCTCAATTCTGGGGTACTGAGTAAAACCCTGCTGGAGCATCGTACGACTTGCCTAGGTTCATCTCACTCAGGAAATCAGGTGGAAACTCCACAATGAGCTGCAGCATGTTAGACCCTGCAGCTCCAGCCCGCCTCCTGCCAAGCTGGGAGACTCGGGCAAGTCCCTGCCCCTTTCAGGGTCTCAGTCTCCTCAGGGGTAAGACCCTTTGATTTTGCCCAGCTCCCAAACTTGGCACATCGAAGGGTCTCGCGGTGCAGCATGCCCCTCCGCGGGCGTGACATCCACCCACCCACCTTGTTACCTGCACTTCGCTGCTGCCGCCCGTCGTGCTGGCAGCCCAGAAGTTTCCGGCCGTTTCCGGGGGCTGAGACCCGCCGGTCCATTTAAGCAGCGGGGGCGGGCACCCGATCTGAGCTGACCGCCTCAGGAGAGGCGCGCGGGCGGGGCCTCCACGGACCTCTCCCTCGCGGGGGCGGGGCGCAGGCAAGTGCGCGCGCATCCCAAGCTGCCCTTCTCTCCCCTCCCCTCCCCCCGCCCCCAGCGCGAGGTCCCTCCTCTTGGCCCGCCCCGCCCTTGAGCACCTGCGCGGGCTTCAGTGCCGCAGGCAGCCTGCTGTCCCCGCCGCCGCCGTGCGAGGTACCCAAAGCCTAGTAGGTCCGCGTGCAGCTCTGCGGTGTTCCCTCACTTATCCATCGCAGACTCGGCCCCGTCCCTACAACCCAGCTTTCTCCTCTGACCCGGGCAGCCCTGCACCCCAGCGAAGGGCTCCACATCCGCCGGCGGCGTGGCCACGCCCCCTGGACCCCTGTTTACGGCACCGCACCGCCTCCTGGTCCAGACGGGTCGCGGGCTGGGGTCAAATCAGCCCTATTAAATTGCCTCGTCGTGGCTCCTCCCCTGGTGGGGGCGGGGCGGCCGAGCGCTTGTAAGCTGGATGCCAAAGCCCGAGAGACGAGAGGGAGTGTGGGTTTGACGCGAAGAAAAGCAGCGGGTGGTGCATATCACTAGGGAGCGTACTGCGGGGCGGGCCCATGCTGGCGGGCTTGGGCTTCTTTCTAGAACAGCTTCTTTCACACCTCTCGCCGGCCCCCTGGGCGGGAGCCGGGCTTGGGTATTTTACTTCCGGATACCACAGCTACGATACCGGAAGCCGGAAGTGGGAATTTCAGCGACTGGAGAAGGGGAGAGCTGCACAGCGTAGTCCGGACTTCTTGGAGCGACGGCGCTCGAGGAGCGCTCGCGGCCCGCTGCTCCCGCCCTTCTCACATCGGATCGATTCCTCTGACAGGTGTGGTCCTCTTCCCCGAAGACAGGAAGACCGGGTACCATCGGTGGGCGTTCCGCCGCCTCCTAGATTCCCCTAGACGTCCAGGCCTCCTACTCCTGTTGGGCCCGGGTCCATTTCTACCGCCCGCTTCTAGAGCACTGGCCCAGGCGGGGCCTATGCAGGACCCAGGTTATCTTGGCGGCGAGCGGGACTGTTTTACGCTTGTCCCTCCTCCGCTGCCGCGGACTTTGACCACACCCCTAGTTTGTGAATGACTCATCTAGTTCGGAGACATTTTCTGTTCATCAAACTTGACTGCATTTGAGGTTGTTAAATTCTTTACAAAGGCCCCAATAGAGTTTGGCAGCTATCTTATCTCATGTATCTCCGTTTGCTCACTTTGCAAAACCATTAATGTCTACCCAACCTCATGCTGTTTGTGTGACTCGGGGATGATTGGGCCATTCTGGTATATTCGAAGAACAGCAAAGAGACCACTATAGCTGGAGCAGAGTGAGTGAAGTACTTGGAGAGGAAGCAATAGGGTATCAGATGGTACAGGATCTTGTAGGCACTTGTGGGAACTTTGGCCTTAAACGGAGGGCAATGAGGAGCCATAGTAGGGGTCTGATTAGAGGAGGGATGTGATTGGAATTACTTTTTAGGCTGATTTTTCTGCCAACTGTAGGGAGCAAGGTTAGGAACAGGGTGACCTTTTAGGAGGTTATTGTAGTAATCCAAGTGAGAGACATGGTGCTTTGAGCATTTTATTATGAAAAATTTCCAAGATGTACAGAAGTAGGAAGAATAGTATACTAAATCCCATGTACCCACACCCCAGCTTCAATAATTATCAACTCATGGCTAATTATTATTTTCAATAACAGCTTTGAGATACAATCCACATACTACAAAATTCACCCATTTAAAGTATACAATTCACTGTTTTTTAGTATATTCACGAAGTTTTACAACCATCACCAGTAATTCCAGAACATTTTTATTTCTTCAAAAAGAAACCCTATAGCCTTTAGCTGTCACCCCGTCACTCCATCTCCCCTACCACTAAGTATCCACTAAGCTGTCTTTATATATTTGCTTATTCTATACATTTCATATGAATGAGATCATACAATATGTGGTCTTTTGTGAGTTGTTTCTTTTTCTTAGCATACTGTTTGTAAGATTTGTCCATGTTGTAGCATGTGAGCATACTAGATTTTGTTTCTTCATCAGTTGATGGACATTTGGGTTGTTTCCACTCTTTGGCTGTCATGAGTAATGCTGCTATGAGCATTTGTGTGTAGATATGTGTTTTCATTTCTTTTGGGTATTTACCTAGGAGTTTCCCCATTATTTATTTATTTTTAAAAAATATATCTTTATTGATTTCAGAGAGAGGAAAGGAGAGGGAGAGAGAGAGACAGAAACACCAATGATGAGAGAGTCATTGATCGAGCCCACAACCTGAGCATGTGCCCTGGCCGGGAATCAAACCCCGATCGCCTTGATCCTAGGTCGACGCTCAACCGCTGAGCCATGCCCGGCCGGGCTCCCCATTATTTTGAAATGAATTTCAGACACCATCTGTAAATATTTCAGTATGCATCTCTAAGAAAAGACTTTGAAAAAAACATAACCACAATACCACTATTACACCCAAAACAGTTAATATTAATTGCTTAGTGTCATCAAATAGATTTTGGGATACATTTTGATAGAATTCCCTGATGGATTAGATGTGAGATACAGAGAGGAGTCAAGAAGGACTCTAGGATATTTGTCCTATTAACTGGAGGATGGATTTGCCATCAACTGACAAAAAGGAAGGCTGTGGGGAACTGGCTTTTGGGGACTGTCAGGAGTGCAGTTTTAGAGAGATTAATTTTGAAAGGAGTACTTGGTTCCAAGTGGAGGTGTTGAGTTTGAAATGTAAGTTGAGTTCAGGAAGGAGGTCTAATTTTGGGCATCATCAACATCCGTGGGAGTTAAAGCTGCAAGACTGAATGGAATTAATACTGGAGTGTCTATAGATAGAGAAGAGAGGAGATCCCAGAACATAGCCCTGGGGCACCACAACAGGGGTGGGTTGAGGAGGAGGATTCAGTGAAAAAGACTGAGCATGAGCAGCCCATGAGGTAGAAGGAAAACCAGGAGAGTGGACTGTTGTGGAAGCTTAGGGAAGGATCAGCGTAGTTGGTCAGATACTGCTGATGGGTTAGTAGAGTGTTCAGTGTAATAGTCAAATGTCCAAGCTTATCTGCTGTTAAAGCCTCCCTCAGCTTAGGCCTGGAAATTTGTATTAAGATTGGCCTCTAACTCCAGGTAGTTAGTCTCCTTGGGCAAGATTTAAAATGGCTCCAGGCTGGTGCTGTTCCACATGGCCCACCTCTACTCTAGTTCACAAGAGAAGTGGGAACAGCTCAGCCTGTCTCTCTGCCTCACTGTCTTAGGCTGTGAGCCCAGCTCCCATTTTCAGATTGCTCAGCACATATCAGATATCAGATATCTCCCTTTGCCCCTCAGTTCCAGATAACACTCATCAGGTTTTGATTGGTCTCCTAAAAGCCCCTCTTACTAGATATATTAATCTCCTAGGGCTGCTATAAGAGATGACCACTAGCCAGGTGGCTTAAAGCAACAGAAAGTTACCCTTTCCCAGTTCTGAAGGCCAGAAGTATGAAATCAAGTATTGGCAGGGCCATGTTCCCTCCAGAGGCTAGAGGGGAGGATCTTTCCTGCCTCTTCCAGCTTCTGGTGGCTCCAGGCATTCCTTGGCTTGTGGCTACATCACTCCAGTCTCTGCCTCCACCTTCACATGGCTTTTCCTCTGTGTCTGTGTCTTCTCCTATTTTATCTCTTATAAGGACACCTGTAATTGGATTTAGGGACCACCCTAATCCAGGATGATCTCTCAAGATCCTTTACTTAATTACATCCGCAAAGACCCTTTTTCCAAATAAGGTCATGTACACAGGTTCTAGGGGTCAGGATGTCAACATATCTTGTTGGGGGCCACCGTTCAACCCCATACACTAAGTGAGGGGCCAACACCCTCCACTACTGCTTGGAGATGTGTGTATGGGGTAGGATTCCCAGCCCACTGACACCTAGAATTCCGAGCACACTGACACCTCCCTCCAGAAATAATCCTCTCTCTAATTTGTCCCCTTTGGTGAAATTCTTAATTTCAGTTTACAGCCTGGAGACAGGTGCTAGACAGAATTCATAACCAGTGCTGAACCATGGCCTTTCCAAGTCCCACATATGGTCTGCACCTCCCTTTGGAATGGGGGTATGTATCACCTCTTAGACCAAAAAGCCCATTTTAACATCCTATTACTCTAGACAAAATGCTCGACATTCAGCTTAAAGTGTGGCCCCCAAACTGACGCACACAAAAGCAATGGAAAAAAAAAATACCTCGGGAGGATTAAAAACAAAAAACAAAAACCAAAAAAACCTGCCACACAGACTACACTGGTCCTGTAGGGTAAGAATTCTGCACAGGTCTGGTGTGATGCCTGTGCTGCTTTTCTCTTCCAGACCTTGACTTGTTGGATGAGCACGCCCCCCTGGAAGAGCCAGCTGTGTGAGATGGTGCAGCCCAGTGGTGGCCCGGCTGGGGACCAGGACGTGCAGGGTGAAGAATCTTCTCTGGGGAAGCCAACCATGCTCCACCTGCCTTCGGAGCAGGGTGCTCCTGAGACCTTCCAGCGCTGTCTGGAGGAGAATCAAGAGCTCCGAGGTGAGGACAGTGCGTGTGTGGAATAAAAGGTCAGGGGATCCAGCCCTGCTGGGGGAACACTTATTCTACTCACATGTGCCTCCAAGTTTACTGGGTCTGGGAGTCGGCTAGTGATTCAAACTCAGTCACTCTCCCTCTTTCTTTCAGGTAGGGTTCCCTGGAACCATATTGTGAGATGGAGATTAATGTGCAGAAAGTTTCTTTGGAGTGCTCTGAGGCCCAGAACTGGGGAAGGGAAGGACAGGGAAGAAGCAGGGGGCAGGGCAGAGAGAGAAGCTGGGCTGCAGTGCACGCCAACCCTACAGGGAGCTCTGGAGCTGGAATGACCTGTCTGAGTTGTCCCAAGTTGGTTCAACATAGCCCGGCCTTTATATTTCAATACCGATTAGTCATTAAGGGCTAGTTGTCCTGGGAAAGGGGCATGCCTGCCCTGGGAAGGGCCTGTAGGCTGCTTTGGGAAAGGGAGAAATCTTTGGCTCCTGACTCTGGGTCAGGTGCCAGGCAGCTCTGTGAAGAGCCCTCAGCTGAAGGCTGTTTTTCAGCAGCCCCCTCTCTACAAGTGGCTAGGGTTCAAGTTTTTTCCTGGCCATCCCATCCCTATTTTCATCACAGTCCCTACTCACTCACCCTCCACATCCTCACCTGTACAGGGGGCAGCTTTTTCAGGCCCCAGTTGCCGTTGTACTGTGCCCCTCAGGGAACATGGCTGTCCTTAGATGTGGTACATGCCCCCCTCCCCTGTGAGACAGCACCCCCCTCCCCCATTACATGCCTCGGGGACTCCAAATCTGGTTCAGTGCTCCTTTGGTACTTATGAATAGCCTCAGGTGCCCAGGTGGTATCTCTAGCTTCTCATTTACTGAGATGCTTGTGTTTCTGCTATGGGGACCTTCTAGACTGCCAAAACCAAGGCTGCAGGGAGGGGCAACACAGACTCCCCAGGTGGGTCATGGGGAATGATGGGGCACATGGCCCCTTTTGCTTCACCCCCTGGTGCATGCTGGGAACTTAGGGCTTATAAAGGTCACAGCCCCTGTGTACACCATATCCTGGAGGATGGTACCTCATCCTTGTAGAAATTGCCCCCAAGCTAGTGTCTCACCTGTTTTCAATCAGCCATCCACTATCCTAGTGGACTGGTGGGTTGGCATGTGACACAACCAATGGAGGCCCCAGTCCTAGGGCCACTCCCCCACCTCTTTCGCTGGATAGTGTGTCCCCTGGTGGCAGGCCGTCAATACAGGGATGTTATGTGGGGCCCTGTGCTGACAAGTCACATGCTCTGTAAGCCTCAGGGAGTGGTCCTGGCTGAGGCCCTGCAGTCAGGGACCAAACCCATGCCTGGAATATGTGTCTCTTCTTCCTGTCAAGGTGAATTGCCTTCCCTTCCAGGATGGAAGGGGTCTAGCTCAGTCAACTTGCCCCCTCCAGGAACTGTTTGGTCTTCTGGAGGCCTGGCCTGCTTTGGAGATAGCCCGTTTCGAGCAGAGAGCCAGCAAGACCTGTCTGTCTTTAGTGCACAGTCCTTCCTCCACCTCAGCACTCAGACATCTGGGGGTCATCCTGGGCACTGCAGGGTATTGAGCAGCATCTAGCACCCCTCCAATTATGACACCAACAGTGTTCCCAGAGGTTGTCAGCTGTCTTACTGTGTTGGGGCCACATGGAGTTGGCAGCCAGGTTGGGGGATGGGGAGACAGCTCATCTTCTGCTATCTGTGTGGCCTCTTCTCTTCCCCAGGAGAGCACTCTGGCAAGGGGGACTCTGGGGTGAGAGTGTGGCAGGCCATCAGTACAGGGACCTTGGTACCTCCAGCTCCCCCACAGGGAGCTCAGGCTCCAGTGGCAGGCAGAGGCCTCATGGCTTCATGGCCTCCACCTGCGCTGCCTGACTCACACATACAGTAGACCCTCTGCATGCACAGATTCCCAGCTATGGATCAAAAACACTGTTTCAATCCAAGATTGGTTGAATCTGTGGATGTGAAACCCAGGGATACTGAGGGCCTACTGTATATTTATTGAAAACCCCCCACATATAAGTGGACCTGAGCAGTTCAAACCCATGGTGGTCAAGGGTCAACTGTACTTTACAATAGTTAAAACAATGAATTTGACATTTTGTGAATTTTACTTCAATGAAAAACGTACATGAGCTGAGCCTCGGACAGGGGTTGGCAGGATTGCGACAGGTGGAGGTTGGTGGGGGAACAGAGTGCCCGGGGCTTTGAGCTCCTGCAGGGGAGAGTCACATGGGAGCAGTAGAGTGCAGAAGGTAGCTTTGGAGCCAGGCTCAGAAGCCACTGAAGTTCTGGTGAAAGGATGTTTTTTATCAGTAGGAACTAGTTAGGTAGTCATGGGTTTTGACTAGAGGGTGACATGAAACTACTGCCTGCCCCCATCTTATACAGCTCTGTAGTTGCTAGAACTTTTGCTCATCACTGATCAGTTTTGTCACCCCTGATGGTCTTCTGCTGCCTGGGGTGTCCCCTGGATGTGTGGCTCTCCTTTCCACGGCCTCTGCTGATTGTCTGGCATTTGTAATGGTCATCCTTTAGTCTGGTGAGAGCAGAACTGGCTGTTTCTTGAATTTGTGTTGTGCGCTGGGTACTTTGTCTGCTTTTTCATCTAACCCTCCTCATCCTGTGAGGTGGGTACGATTGCCCCTGTTGAACATATAAATGAGGATGGTGAATCTCAGAGAGGCGAGCATCTAGTCCACTTCAAGCCTTCTGACCCTCTCAGGCTGCAGCTAGCAATGTCATAGGGAAGTTTGCCCTGGTGGCTATCTCCTGAGTCTGCAGGTAGGTTAGGACCTCCTGATTCCAAAGACAGTGAGTAACCCGAGTGTTCTAGGGCAGGCATGCCTCTGACCCCACCAGAATACAAATGAGTTCCAGAGTCACTTACAAATAAAGTCACATTTGGCACACATTTCTAAGTGAAGCTGATATGTTCAATATTTTGTTGGAGAAATTTAGGGGCATATCATTAGCATAATTGGTTTTGAAATGTTTCATGAAATAAGTGTTTCGAAGCCATCTCTGTGTGAGAGGCAGCACGGTGTTATGGGGAGGGCAAAGAGGGGCTGGCCAGGCTGACTGCCAGGGCTCCCCTCCCCTATGCTTTCTCCTCTGCTACCAGATGCCATTCGGCAGAGCAACCAGATGCTGCGGGAGTGCTGTGAGGAGCTGCAGCGTTTTCAAGGCAGCCAGAGGGAGGAGAAGGAGTTCCTCATGCAGAAATTCCAAGAGGCCAGGAAACTGGTGGAGAGACTGAATCTGGAGAAGCTTGACTTGAAGAGGCAGAGGGAGCAGGCCCTGCAGGAGGTGGAGCACCTAAAGAGATGCCAACAGGTAGCCAAGGGGGCAGGACAGGCCCTTTCCCAGGAGTGGGTGAGCTAGGGGATCTGGCCACCTGTGCTACCTGCCATGTGCGTTCTGAAAACCCACAGGGATGCCAGTGTTTCCAGAGGGGTTTCCAAGATTACCTTCAGGAGTGGTGGTTATTATAGAGGGTTTACTGCACAGGAGTCAGGAGGGAAGGACTGAGCCTCAACCCTGGGCTGGAGCAGCCTGAGGTCAAAGAGGACCTGGGTCCGGATAGTTTGATGAGGGAGATCAGGCAATGGGGAGTTTGGAGAACTCTTTTTTTTTTTTTTAATATATCTTTATTGATTTCAGAGAGAGGAAAGGAGAGGGAGAGAAGGAGATAGAAACATCAATGATGAGAGAGTCATTGATTGGCTACAGCCCACAACCAGGGCATGTGCCCTGACCGGGAATCGAACCCCGATCGTCTGGATCCTAGGTCAATGCTCAACAGCTGAGCCACGCCTGGCCAGGCAGTTTGGAGAACTCTTAAATTTTGTCACTGGTAGAGATCTGGAAACAGTGTCAGTCTACCTTACCTTCTAGTGGCCCCGGGCCTGTGGAACGGAGCTTGTACTTTTGTCGCTGTCTTTGTGTCTCACCTCCCTTGGCATCTAGTCTCAGAGAGGCTGAGAGATTCCTGTGGGGCTCAGTCCTCACGACCTGGTTGTCAGCCTTATGAGACTTGAGGCCCCTCTGTGTTCCACTGTCCCTGGGTTTCATCATGCCCCGTCCGCAGAGATGAGGTGGGGCTTGGGAATATGGGCTCATGGGATTCGATCCCTTTTCACTACTTCAGTTACCTTGCTGGGGTTGGGAAACTTCTGGAGGTGAGAGGTGAGATGAGTAGGGATGCCAAACGCAGGAGAGAAGCCCTCAGGGGACATGTCTTAGCACTTGCAGGCTGCCCCAGGGTTTGGGGCCACCAGGGGTGGGCAGTTGGTGAGAAAGCATTGCTGACAGAAAGTGGCTTTTTTTCATGTAGCAGATGGCTGAGGACAAGGCCTCGGTGAAAGCCCAGGTGACATCCTTGCTGGGGGAGCTCCAGGAGAGCCAGAGTCGCTTGGAGGCTGCCACCAAGGATCGGCAGGCTTTGGAGGGCAGGTGAGCGAGGAGGGAAAACCCACCCCGGAGGCCTCTGTCGGGGCACCTGAGAAGAATGAGGCTGTTTAGGAGCCTCTGGGGGTTCATCTGTGAGAGGATGGACTGCAGGACTTGGTGAGTGAGCACATGGGCATTGGGGCAGGTGCTTAGCTGAGCTATGAACCAGGCGTCTGGGGCCTGGGTCCTAGCAGCACTTCTGGGCTCTCTCACCTTCTGCTGGAGTTTGAATTATTTCCTTAGGGGACATTTTCAGGGGTCAAGAGCATAGCCATGATCCACAGAGAGCCTCTGGAAGCACTCCCAGTGCCCTCATGGCTGAGATTTATTACATGGAAAGGGCACAGGTTAGGGGTAGAAAACCCCAGGCCTTAGGTTTGCTGGTTTGCTCCCTCCCTCCATCCTGTGAGGGGCACTGAGCTCTCCCTTCTTTAGCAGTGAAAAATGCATCACTGCAAACCCAGGGAACCCACTTGGCATCCAGCGCCCTGGGTTTTATTGGGGGCTGGTCATGTGAGCCCCCTGTGCCAGGCATGCACCAAATTTTCCATCTCCCAGAAGAAAGCAGGTGATTTGCATAAATCACCCTATTGTGCAAGCAGTCCAGACACAGGGAGCACTGTTATCACTAGGGAAAGCATCATGTCAGCCTAGGGGACTTCACCAGCCCACTGCCCACGTGCCACCTGAGGGCCAACCTTGCAAGCAGCACCTCCGAAGCTGGTCTCCTCAGGCCTGCCAGTTGCTCTTTTCTGTAAAGGGGAGGTCCCCATCAGTGAGGTCACTGGGTCAAAGGGCATGGATTTTCTATGGTTCCATGCCACCTAGCTGCTGCCCTCCAGAAGGATGTCCTGCTGACAGGGGTGGCCCCAGCTCTCCCAGTGCAGTAGTGATCAAGATGCACTGGGTGATGTCAAGGACACCCTCCTGAAAGCGGCCAGAGGAGCAGTCAGGAGTTTTCCCCTCCCATCAGTGGAGCGATATGGAAGACAGTGTGAATGCGCTTCCACCTAGAAATCAGACTGAGAGGGAAGGCATTGGAAGGCTGAGCCTCCTTGTCTCTGGCTCGTCCCATTCTGGTGTTTTCGCCTGTATACTCTTCTGTACCTCAGTGTTTCTAAAATCACGTGTTGTTTTTAGAACAGTTTGGCGTCTCTCTTGCCTATCTTTTCTCTGTGCACATAAAAGGAGCTGCTGGAGGACTGACGCTGTCAGTGCAGTTTTACAGCTAACTCGGGTCACTTAACCACCCTGCGGGGGCGTTTACTCTGGTGATTATAGGCTCTTGGGCGGCCTCTTTTCCTGTTCCTCCCTAATGTGGTTGAGCATATAATTGCTGAGCTGGACTGCTCAGGGCACAAAGCCTTGCTTGCATCTCAGATCATTCGGTGTGGCCATTTAAACAGCTTCAAACTTCATACACATGGTTGCCCTCTGAGCCCCTGGCCTGTCACACTGGAATGGCCCTCCCCGTTTCCTAGGACCCTGGCAGGTAGCAGTTCCATCTGGGGATGATGGTAACAGCACCAAACTTTTATCCGAACACAGATGGAAATGTGTGTTCAATATATTTGGACAGGTGTGGAAAAACAGACCAGTGAAAACCCCCAGTAACCTCCCCCCACCCAGAAACACTAACCGTTACCCTCACTGTGGGGACTGTGGAAGGCCTCAGGACATCAGGATGACATGGCTGGAACCTGGAACTGGAGAATTAGGGTGTTATGAGTGTGGAGATGGGAGATTGGGGACTGGGGGGCAATACGGGGCCTGGATCAGAAGATCCAGGGGAGAAGAGATGAGCTGTTATAGCGGGAGTGTAGAGGGAAAGAGGAATTCTCTGCCGAGGCTATTGCTGTCTCCTAGGCAGGCAGGTGGGAGCCTCTCCTTACAGGTGTGGATGTTTGATCTCCAAATGAGCCATTGACATGGGCCAGCCACCTCCTTGCCACTTCTAGAACAGTGCCTGGGAGGGAAAGAGTTGCCTGAGCACACCGACTGCCTCCTCTTCCAGCTGCCCCACCCCATTTCTTACCTTGCCCCCACCCCCTTCTAGAAAGGCTTATTTTTGCTCGCTGCCTTCACTTCCTCTCCTCCCAGTCTTTCCTGACTCCTCCACTGAGACTGTTCTGGCTGGGGCCCCCAGCACCCACCTGTTGGAACCTAACAGGTGGTTCCTGGGAACTCCTCTCCCCTGGCCCCAGCAGCATCCTCTTCTGGGATCACTACTTTCACCTTTGAAGGGGCTTCCATAATGGAAGTCTTCAGGCTGAACCTGAGCCCCAGGTCTCCTTGCCACCTGCACTTGATTGCTAGACAAGCCCCTGCATTGATACAAACATGTTGTTGCTAACCTGGTGCCCTGCAGTTGTCCCTGTCTCCAGTGACAGTGCCTCCTCCTTTCTCACAGTGTGTTGGGTCTGCACTGTGTTAGGTCTGCATTGACAGGATGTTCTGAACCATGACTCCTCCCTGTGCCCTACACCCAGTGCCCTTCCTCTCCCCTCAGACTGCAGAGCTTCTAGTGCTCTCTGGCTTCCACCTTCCTTCTGCTGGCAGTCCTTCTCAGCACAGCAGGGATCCTGTGCGCACCCTCGTTCCTGCTGGGGGCCCTACCATGACCTCCCTGTTCCCCCATGCCAGGGCCCGGGCAGCCAGTGAGCAAGCCCGGCAGCTGGAGAGCGAGCGGGAGGCACTGCAGCAGCAGCACAGCGTGCAGGTGGACCAGTTGCGCATGCAGAACCAGAGCATGGAGGCTGCTCTGCGCATGGAGCGCCAGACTGCCTCAGAGGAGAAGTGAGTGGGTGCCCGACATGGCAGGGATGGAGACCAGAGGGAAGTTGATGGCTTTCTACCTTTGGAGGATCCCTTCTAGGGACTGTCTGTGGCTGAGGGCCGGATTTGTTCCCTTACCATTAGCACACCCAAATGATTCATCTTTAAATGATAACATTCTCTATTCTCCAGTCCACATTCAGACTCCACTATTTGGCCCATGTATTAACAGCATCTGGTCCAGTATTCTTCATTCATTTTGTTGGTGTGCCTTTTAATAGTCCTGCCTTTCTATGTTTTTCATGAAGTTGACTTTTTTTAAAGAGTGCAGGACAGTTCCATTTTATTATAAACATTTCTTTTCATACTTGAAAGTATGTTAGTTTTAAGGAAAATTATACTAACTATTTAGCCAAGTCTGCGTCAGAGCTGATAGCCTTTAAGGCACAAATGCGCCCTGGGAGCCCCCTTTGGGTTTGTGGAAGGAAGAAAGGGTGGAATTAGAAGCAGGAAAAGCTGTGGCTGGTCCAGGACAAAGTGGTTTCTCCAGCAAAAGCTCCTTTTTCTTAGGCGGAAGCTGGCCCAGCTACAGGTAGCCTATCACCAGCTCTTCCAAGATTATGACAATCACATCAAGAGCAGCATGGTAAGCAGCGAGCGAAACCGAGTGAGTATGGCAGGGACATCCCGAGGACTGCCTAGGACTGAGCTTGCCCTGGTTCCTCTCCCATTGGGCCTGCTCTCCCAAATTCGGGGATATTAGCTTTCGGGAGGGATACTGGACTTGTCCTAGAGTTTTGTCAGGGCTGCCGTGTGATGGCTCAGGGCAGGCCACGAGGAGATGGGGAACTTGGGCTGTGCTGCTTCCTGCCTATGGCGGACTGGGTTGGGTCTCTGGATGCCCCCTCCATGGGCTGAGTCCTCTTGCTAGCCATCACCAGTTTGGCTCCTGGCTCTAATTTCCCCAGGAATGTTTCCATTCTAGTGTTGAAGTTGGCTGGGAGCCCTTTTCTAGTTTGTCCGTATTAAACCTGTACTGGGTTTGGTTTCTAGCAATCACATTTTAAGAAGGAGCTTGTCATACATGAAGGTACCCAGAAGAGACTTACAAGGGTAAAGCCTGAAACAGGTTATACAGGAAGAGTTAAATACAAAACTGTGGCCCTTTGATGAGGGAAGGCTGGGTGGTGTTTGTGCGTGCATCTGTGCATGTGTCTGTTTGTTTGTGTGTGTGCCCATGTGTTTGTACTGTGTCTGAGTGCACCTGTGTATGTGTTTCTGTGTGTGAGTGCATATGTGAGTGTGTGTGTGTGTGTCTATATGTGGACTGTCTGTGAGGGACCAGAAGACCTTTGACCAGATGGCAGAGTGGAAGGACTGCTGGGTGTTGGCTTAGCGGGCACATGGTGGGTTGTTAGTTTGGGAGACCAGTCAGCGTGGAGTGGGCAGCCTCAGGAGGGAGTGTGGCCCCTGTCCTTTGAACGGTTGGAGGTGGGCTGTTCAGCTGGGGATTCTGGGAAGGGAATGTCAGCCTGGGTGGGAGGTTGTGCCAGATGACCTCAGAGGTCCTCTTTAGCCTCCACCTTTCCTGTGCCCTGCACACACATCTTGTGGTTGGCTGGCCAGCTGGGTCTGATCTTTTGTTCCTCTTGGTTCTTCTCGCCTGAAGTAGCAGCCAGCCTGGTGGTGGCATGGTCCCAGCCCTGCGCCAGCTTGGCTTTGTCAGCTCCCCTTTCCCATCCCTAGGGAATGCAGCTGGAAGATCTCAAGCAGCAGCTCCAGCAGGCCGAGGAGGCCCTGGTGGCTAAACAGGAAGTGATCGACAAGCTGAAAGAAGAGGCTGAGCAGCACAAGATTGTGATGGAGACTGTTCCAGTGCTGAAGGCCCAGGTGAGGGCTCTGTGTGGTCTACATGTGGGTGAGCAGACCAAGCCCACTGATGCTGGCACCTGGCATATCTCTGGTATCATTTTGCAGTGGCTTCTTGGAAGCCCTTGAGCCCCTTGCACTGTTCCTTGACCTCTCAGTGCACTTGGGGACTCTTTCTGTGCCATGGGCTGTGGGAGGGTAGGAGCGGGATCTGCCTTCCCCTCCTGGTGCTCAGCACGGAGTGTCCAATGAGTGGCTGATGGGTGGTGGGCACATTCCCCTCTCTTGGCTTTGCCAGGCGGATATCTATGAGGCAGATTTCCAGGCTGAGAGACAGGCCCGGGAGAAGCTGGCCGAGAAGAAGGAGCTCTTGCAGGAGCAGCTAGAGCAGCTGCAGCGGGAGTATAGCAGGTTGAAGACCAGCTGTCAGGAGTCTGCCAGGTAGGCCTTGGAGCACATGCTCCATGAAGAGGGGTATGGGTGCCGTGGGGCCTCCAGTAGTAAGCGCAAGAGACTGAGTGCTCCTGGCTAGTTGGTAGGCTGAGCTGGCCCTCCGTCTCCCCTCCTGGTGCCCCTGTCCTTCCATTAGCTTTGTACACCACTCGGAACTTGGCTTGCACATACTGATTGGATGGTTTCTCTTCTCAAAGGATTGAGGATATGAGGAAACGGCATGTAGAAGTCTCCCAGCCCCCCTTGGCCCCTGCCCCAGGTGAGTGAGCTGCAGGGGAAGGGGTAGGGGAGGGCAGGGTGCTGGCAGCATGGGGAGCCTGGGTGGTGGGAGCTTGAATTGGCTGCCCCTCCTCATCAGTACCCCCCATCCTAGGGTTAGGATGCTAAAGGGAGGGTGCTAGTGGTGGTGACCCTGGTAGTTGGATCAATTGTCCCTCAAGTACTTTCTGTCCCCTTCCCTACCTGCAGTTTGTGCTATAACTGGTGTCTATTCTCTTTCTGTAGCTCACCAGTCCTTTCACTCTGCCTTGCCCAGCCAGAGGAGAAGCCCCCCGGAGGAGCCACCTGACTTCTGTTGCCCCAAGTGCCAGTACCAGGCCCCTGATATGGACACCCTGCAGATACATGTCATGGAGTGCATTCAGTAGGGCCACCTGCTGATGACCAGCCTAGGACAGTGCAATCTGTGCTTTCCTCTCCTACCTGCCTAGTCCTGAATTACAGGCTAGGTGACGAAGAGCAGGCCACTTCTTTGAGCCCCAAGAGCTAGCTGTAGGGACTTATGCTTCAGCTTCCCTATCTGCTGGTTTGCCTCTTTTAGGGTACATGGAATCCCAGCTAGGCTTGATGCTTTGCTCTTTCTATTTGTTCTGTCTGCTTGAACCACTTGCCTCTTGGACTCTCTCCTCCACCTCCGCTGGGGAAGTCAAGAATCAAGGCCAGGGCTCTCAGAGAGAACTTCTCAGCCTGAGATGGGAGGGGGCCCTTCCAGCCCAGCTCTAGCCCACTGGGGTGCCGGCGCGCTTGTGCGCTGTGTGCTATTCCACTGGGAGGCTGCACCACGGCATTTGCATTGTTGCCAGTCTTTTTATTGTCATAAATAACTCTGCAGCGAAAATCCATGTGCATCAATTATGTGTGTCTTTGGGTCAGATTCTTAGAAGCAGCTGCACTGATCATCTGCAAATGGGTTAGATCGTCCCACTACCCCCCAGTGTGGTTTCCTACTCTCTCCTCGTTCCCCATAGCCTTATCCCAGTGAGAGGTGTCAACCTGTGGGCTTTTGCCATCCGCCAGGCATGTACTTCTCTGTTAAGTGTGAGCTTGAGCCCTGGCCAGTGTGGGTCAGTGTTTAGAGCATCAGCCTGTGCACCGATGGGTCATGGGTTCGATTCCCAGTCAAGGGCACATACCAGGGTTGCAGGTTTGATCCCCGGCCTGGTCGGGGCTTGTGCAGGGGGCAGCCAATCGATGTGTCTCTCTCACATTGATGTCTGCCTCCCTCCCTCCCTCATCACTCTCTCTAAAAAGCTATGGAAAAGATATCCCCTGATGAGGATTAAAAAAAAAAGTGAGCTTGAGCATCTTTCAGAGCTTCAGGGGTCCTTTTTAATTCTGGCTTGAATGGCTTGTTTGTATTTCTTGCCCGTTTTTCTCTTGGGCCATTAGTCTTTTGTTTCTTGGTTTGCAGCAGCTCTTTGGTCATTAGTGGGATCAGCTCTTCTGTGTGGTGAGAGTTGCAATGATCTTTTCCTGCTGTGAGTTTGTACGCGTGTTTTGGACTTAAACTTTGTTATCTTTGTGTAGTCACATTTACCCACCTTTCCTCCACTGCTTTGGGTTTGGAGTTGGGGCCACCTAGGAATATTTCCTAGGATGTCAAAGCCATGGGCATTAACCCTGCAATGTTGCAAAAGAAAGGACGTTGAAAGTGGAGGAAGAATATACATCATTTACTCCTTGGTGCCCTGGCCCTTGGTCCTGCCTTCCTCTAAGCTCCCCTGGGTAGGATTGGAATGTTGCAAATCCATCTCTGGGCTTTCTCACAGTGTTTTCTGTTATTTGTCAGTGAGAGGGTTGACTAAAAGTAGGATTTAAGTCTAGTGCTGGAAGATGCCTAGCAGGCCATTCTGAAAACAAGCCTGGACTGGGGGGTTTCTTGGCATCTCCAGGGGTGGGAGTACTTCCATTTCCTGAAGCCCAGGTGTCTAAGTGCAGATTGTAGTTGGGGAAAAAATTAAAGGCACAGTCAGGTGCTGTATTTCAATCCTAATCCGGCAGTTTTTTTCAAGAGCACTTGATTTTTGGAGATGTATTAGTTTCACCATGGCTGCTGTAACAAATGACCGAAAGCTTGGTGACTTAAAACACCAGGAATTTGCCCTGGCCAGGTGGCTCAGTTGGTTGGAGTGTCATCCCATGCACCAAAAGTGTGCGGGTTTAATTCCCTGTCAGAGCACATGCCTGGGTTGTGGGTTCGATCCCCAATCGGGGCACATATGGGAGGCAACTGATTGATGTTTCTCTCCCTCTCTCCCTCTTTCCTTCTCTCCCTCTCTCCCTCTCTCCCTCTCTCTCCCTCTCCTACTCTCTCCCTTCCTCTCTCTAAAAATCAAAACATATTCTCAGGTGGGAATTAAAAACACACACACCAGGAATTCATTCTTTCACAGCTTTGGAGGCCAGAAGCCTGAAATCCAGCTGTGGGCAGGGTTGGTTCCTTCTGAAGAATCAGTCCAGGCCTCTGTCCCAGCTTCTGGTGGCAGCCCTTGGTGTTCTTTGCTTGGTAGATGCATCATTCCACTCTTTGCCTCCATGGTTACATGGCTTCTTCTCTGATGGTATCTCCTCTTCTGTCTCTTACAAGGACACAAGTCATTGGATTTAAGGCCCACCTATGTCATCCAGGAGGATCTCAGCTCAGGGTGCTTACCTTCATTACATCCACAAAGACCATTTTTCCAAATAAGGTCACATTCACAAGTTCTGGGAGTCAGCACCTGTGTATATCTTTTGAGGCCACCAATTCAACCTAGTATGGGGGCATTTTCTGGAGTGCACAGATTAGGACAAGTGCAGTCACAGGCAGGCATCTCCAGGACCTGCAGCTATGTGAGAGGGCATGTTCTGCAGGGTGATGATGGCCAGTGGGCTGCAGAGGCAGATGGTGCTCTATGGCAAGGAAAGCTTGAGTTTGGTGTGGGCCAGGTCCTTGCAGGCATGGGGACTGTTGTTCCTTAGGACTTTCTGTCTCCAGCTGATCGCTGCTACTGGAGCCAGCAGATGTGGGTGGGAGAAGGGGGTAGGCTGCAGTTGGACCGCCTGTGCCCTAAGTGGTGGCTACTGGCTGTCTAGGGATGGGCTTTGTGCTTCTAACAGGGTGAACAAAGGCGTGTAGGAGCCCTTCTCTGACGGGCTCCCTCTTCTGAAAGGGGTTTCAGAGAAAGAAAGTGAAACACAGGAGCAGTGAGAGAGGTGGACATTCTCTTCCTGGGAACTTTCCTCAGGCTTTATTGGTGGCACCCATGTGGGCCGCACAACAGCAGCAGCTGGGAGCTTTACACATGTTCCTGCCTGGGTCCTGGACCACCCGAGTCAGGGTCTGGGCAGTGGCTGGGAACTGTTGCTCTTGCGAACCTTCTCTTCTGCCTCCTTCCTTCCGTAGGGCCAACTCCACACGCCACACCAGAGATTTTGAACCAGGCTGTTTGCCAAGAAGAGAGAGATTCTGCTTTCTTCCTTTCTGGCTTTACTTAGGTTGGGCTTCCAGAACAAGTGGTGGGATTCTTCCTGTGAGGGGAGTAGCCTGCATTCCTTATTAGCTGTGGCCCCTGATTTTCATGATCCTGGCTTTGGGAGATAGCTAGCTAGCTAGAAGCACATCCTGCGAGAACCAATGTTATTCCCTGTTGCTCACACACATGCCCCCTCTGTTACCTGCTGCTCGATGCTCAAGAGAAATCCAGATGGCCAGTAAAATAAGCACAATAAGAAAGCATTTCTTTTTCACTAGTAACTAAAACAACACAGACTCCAAAGAAACTAAAAGTAATTTCAGAGCGCAACAAATGAAGACTTCTGGTGCCCTGCTGGCGACGTGCAGTGGAAAGGCCTGTGACGCCACTCCTGTGTGGACCAGTTTAGTGGAATGGAACATCCTCAACCTGTTTAACTGTAAGACAGTCAGGTACACACAGTGACTTTGGCATTGTAGAGGTGCTCACTGCACCATCTGATTTGTAGCTGCCAAAAGTGAAAGAAGAGGCTACACTTTTGGACCAGATGGGCCTGTGCAGCCAGTTTTGTGAACATCTTATGATACGGAACACACTCTGTAGCATGTTGGTGTGAAAAAGCCAGTAGACAAAACTAAGTATAAGGTGTGACCCCAGTAAAAAACTAAAAGCTGCAGATGCACACCCTGCTACCATTTGGGTGGGAAATGGTATTGTCATTGTACTTTCTAAAATAACAAGGCCTTGTCTCTTAGGGATGCAAACTGCAGTACTTACGTGTGAAATTTTATGATGCTATATTAAGTGAGCTGTGAGAGCATTCACAATTTTTCTATATAAAAGTTTGTATAACATTAGGAATATCTGCTCTTTGAATACTTGGTAAAACTACTTAGACCTAATGGATTTCATGTGGATGAGGGTAGATTTTAAACCACTGATTCAATTTCCTTGAAATTGAATTTAGTTGTACTCAGGTATTTCTTGAGTAAGTTATATTTTCCTAGAACAATGTTCAGTTAATCACTTTTCAAATTTACTGCAATAAATTTATTCTATCATTAGAAATCTCTGCTATACCTGTATTATGTACTGTTTACTCCTAACATTTCTATTCAGGTCTAACTTTAAAAAATCCCTCTTTCCAAATGTTTTTTTCTCTTTTTGAAGATGTCTAGGAAATCCTTTTAAAAATGTTCCAGCCCTGGCCGGTGTGACTCAGTGGGTTGGAGTGTTGTCCCATGCACCGTAAGGTCGGTTCCTGGTTAGGACACATACCTGGGTTGGGGGTTCGATCCCCAGTCACAGTGTATGTGGGGGGCAACCAATCGATGTTTCTCTCTCACATGGATGTTTCTCTCCCTTCCCCTTCCTCCCACACCGGTTTGTGCTTTACAAGCTCCTGTTCATGCTTTTCAAGCTTCTCTACCCAAACACACATGAGGCAGGGTGTGGGCAGTGAGCAGTATAATAGGCCACAAATGTATATTCCATAGCTATTTTAACCAGTCCCCTATGTATAGGCCTTTATGCTGTTCTCATTTCTCAGTATTATAAATAGTGCTGAAATGAATGTCTTGGTACATTTGTTTTTGTGCAATAGATATTTAGAAGGGGCATTGTTAGATTGAAGTATAAGCCCTTTTAAAAGTATTTGATACATACCAACAAATTGCCTCCCAAAGTTTGCACCAATTTGAACTCTATCCAATAGTGCATGAAAGTCACCATTTTCCTACGTCCCATCTCACATAGAATATGTACAGGCCTTTACATCTTTGTAAAACCAAATACACATAGTGACCAAAATCATATCTCAGTGTTGTTCCACTTTCCTTTTGATTTTAATGTAATTGAATGATAATGTGTATGACATTTGCCCAGTGGCATCTGATCTTCTGAGGACTGTCTATTTGGGACAGTCATGTTTTTCCTATTGATTGGTAAATGCTCTGCACATGTTCAGAATATCCAGTCTTTATTGTAATTGGAAAATACTTTTCCTACTCATTGCTTTATTTTTAACTTTGTCCAAAGTCCTTTTGTATACATAAATTAAAAATGTAAATGTATTCAAGTGATCAGTTAGTTTAAATTTTTGTTTTTGTTTTTGTCTGTTTATTTTGGTCTAAAATATTACAGATGTCCCTTTAAGTGATCAGTTTCTTCATTATGTTCTCTGGATGTTGTGTCCTATGAAAAATTGATGATAAAATGAAAAGTCTTCACTCACAAGATCCTTTAGTTCTTTAACATTTTAATCTACCGGACATTTATTTCAGTGATAAAGGGCATTGGGATCTAACTTTGTTTTCTCTCCAAAGTTTTAGTCAGATGTCCCAACACCATTTATTGAATAACCCATATTGCCCCCCTGAGTTGAAATGTCATCTTCACCAAATTATAAATCCCATCTGGGTTTATTCTTGCATAGTTGTTCTTCCAGCTAATTTAGGTTGGGTGATTCCAGGATGGCCTGTCTGAGGGAAGGATACAGTAGGTGAGGTAGGGAATGGGGTAAGGAGACAGAGACAGAGAAGAGAGAGAGAGACAGAGAAGAGAGAGAGATCCAAGCAGAAAAAACTCATTTCTTCGGAATGTTGGGAGCAAGGCTTACAGAACTCTCAGCTAGGTGACATTTTGGAGGGATCTGTGGTTCTCCAAGTCTTCCAAAAAAAATCTCAGGTATCCCCATGACAACTGGGAGGAAATTGGTCCTCTTGTGTTCATGACAGAGACAGGGTGAGTTGGGAATCCAACTACCACTGTAATTTTAAACTTTCAGAATGCTTTTCTGAGTTGGAGAGTTGGGTTTCCTTGGCATCTCAACACTGGCTACATGCACCAAGGGACCCCACCAGCAAGGTCGGGGAGAGGCCAGAAGGTGCCTTTTGGGTCTAGAGACCATCAGAAGTGCCTGTCTACCCAGGGGTCACCTTTAAAAATGGTTTCACGGCAGCCTCTACCCAAATCCCAGAGTTTGCCTTCAGAGAACACTTGGTCCCAGTTGCCCACTGGTGACTGCTGGGTTCTCTGCTTCCCTCTCCTGCAATGTGAATGGGAATTTCTCAGCTTTCCCCAACTGGACACAGTAAGTAATTGCTAATCACAAAAACCACCTCGCATTTTCTGAGTGTGTGGCTTGATGAAGAGTGTCATCAAGAAGTGATGGCATTCTCACCTTCTGCTTGTGTAAGGATGATTTGTTGGGTGGAACGAAAGAGGTTCCTGTGACTTCTAAGAGAAAAAGTCTGCAATTGGAGGGTATTGTCACTAGGTGGCAGTATATGCACGGGTTGTGACTTCATGGCACACTCAGTGGGCTTGTGAGCCAAGTGGGGAGAGAGATGGGTGCCCCTTCAAACTCCTGCGTGAAGCATGGCATGTGAACACTGCTCAGGCCATAGACTTAGCTGTTGACTTCACAAAGAACATTCCTAGTTCGAGTGAAGAGAATGGATTCACCACCATATCTCAACATGTGCATATGACAATAATCACAACAGTGTGGCTGAGTGTCTTCCAAGTGATGGACGTGAGGGTAGCCTATCCCAAGTGCTCTGCTACAGGAAGGCCTTTGCAGTCTCCCCTGGAAAGGCAGGGGTTCTGTGTCTCCGACCCTTGAATGTAGGCTGGCTTATGACTAATTGCACCAGGGCCGAGTCATGGAGGGTAGCACCGCTTCTGGATTGTTCCCTGGACTATGTGCTCTGGGAACCCTGAGCTGCCTGTAAGAAGATGGGCCACCCTGAGGCAGCTATGCTGTGAAGAAGCCACGCTGCATGGAGAGGCCGCGTGGAGGTGCTTTGGTCCACAGAGCCCCAGCTTTCCAGTCATCCCAGAACAACAGGAGACATACGAGTGAGTGAGCCCTCAGAGGATTCTGGCTCACACCTGCTCAGTCTTCCCAGCAGAGGCTCCAGACATTGTAGAGCAGAGACAACACACCTCCACTACCCTCTACCCCATGTCCTGACCCACAGAGTCTTTGATCTGTGTGCACAGCATGTGGCTGTTTTAAGTCACGTTTTGGGGTGATTTCTTATGCAGACATAGTCACTGGAACGAATAGCGATGGCTGCAACAGCAAAACAACAAAATTTGGTTGCTAATCTTTACCCGACACTGGCTTTGTATGGGTCCTTATTCCAAGCACTTTAGTTACATTCACTTGAATTACTTCTCAAGACAACCCTGCCAGGGAGGTATTCTTACCGTCTCCAGTCCCCAGACCCAAAAGCCTAGGTCCAGAGCTGGTAGGTTATTGGTCAAAGGTCACCTAACTCTCAAGTAAAGGGGCTTCGACTGAATCCTTGCAGCCTGGCTAGAGAGCCCATGCTCAGAGCCACTGTGTACGTGGCAGGCTGCTTCTGATTCTTCCAGCACCCCAACCTGCACTGGGTGGACAGTGAGGCCATGGGCCAGAGGGAAATGCCAGAGGATGCATTCGGATTTCAGTTTTTATTTAGGAAATTTGCCGAGGGACTCTAGAGAGACGAACGAAAAGCTTCACTCCCAAAATGGAAAGAATGGGTGTCACCTCTCTGGTGCAAAGAGGAGGCCGGGATTGACGTGATTTTATTATCTTAGAGTCTAGGACACCCTTCAGACATCCCTGTGCAACCACCCAGACCCGAGAGTCTGATCGAGTGGCAGTGTGTCTCAGGGCAGCAAGGGAAGAGATTAACAAAAAGATTAGAAGCGATTTAAATGAAAACAACAGTTCTTATTTCAGACACTCTCCATGAAGTGCAAGCTTTTCTTCTGAGCAGGTGATGCTTGATTACATTAAGTAAATTGCTCCCAAAGGTAACCTCTTGCTGTCCTGCGTGCCTGACACCACATGAGCAGGGCAGGAGAAACAGAGAGCAGGTCCAGTCTAGAGTGCCCAGGAGAAAATCAGAATTTGTTCAGGACAGGGGAGGCTGAGCCAGGATGAGTAGAGAATGCTGGTACACAGTATAGCCCCGCCCTGGAACCTATCAGTCTTCCCTGATTCCCTCCCTGACACCATTCAAAGGCTCCTTACTGTCCCAACTTCCTCACATGGATGTGTATATACAAACACACTCTTAATACTCATTGGTTCTTCATTTAAAAGCTGACAAGTGCTCTAAGTCAAAACATTGCATGATACAAAAGCATAAAAGGCGGGGATTGTAATTCACAGACATGGCCTTTCCCCAATCCTTTCCTCTGGTGGGTAGAATTTAAAGATGTCCACACAGATTCCAATCCCTGTTGTGTACACCCTGTATAATCGCCTCCCGTCGAGGGCAGAAGGAGCAGTGAATATGATGGCACTAGTAACCTGTGCCAGGTGTGCTGGCTGCCGTCTCCAGCCCGCTGCTGATTTGGATATTGAACCATGTTAGGTAGGCAATTTATTTACTTACTTTTCCTTTTCTGTTGTCTTTTAAAATCATTTTTTAATTTCTCAATTACAGCTGATTTACAATATTATATTAGTTTCAGGTGTACACCCCAGTGATTAGACATTATAAAACTTATTAAGTGATCATCATGAAAAACCTCATGCCCATCTGACACCATATATAGTTATTAGAATATTATTGACTATATTCCCTATGCTGTACCTTACACCCCTGTGACTGCACTATAACTATTAACTTGTACTTCTAAATCCCTGATGGCTACCATCAAAATGTTCTCTGTATCTATGAGTCTGTTTCTGTTCTGCTTGTTCATTTATTTTGTTTTGTTGTTTGTTTTTGTTGTTGTTTGTTTTTAAAATATAACATTTTTAAAAATTTATCTTTAATGTTGAAAATATTACAGATGTCCCCTTTCCTCCCCACTGAGCCCTCCCACCCCACACCTACTCCCCACCCCAGGCCTTCACCATGCTATTGTCTGTGTTCATGGGTTATGCGTATAAATTCTTTGGTTAATCTCTCCCCAGCCACCCACCCACCCCCACCTTCCCTCTGAGATTCGTCAGTCTGTTCCATGTTTCCATGCCTCTGGTTCTACTTTATTGATCAGTTTATTTTGTTCATTAGATTCCTTGTTCAGTTATTTTGATTTTTAGATTCAACTGTTGATAGAATGCATTTATTGCCATTTTATTGTTCATATTTTTTATCTTTCCCCCCCACCCCCCTGTTTCTCTTCTTAAAGAAGACCTTTTAACATTTCATGTAATACTGTTTTGGTGGTGATGAATTTCCTTTACCTTTTTGTTGTCTGGGAAGCTCTTTATCTGACCCTCAGTTCTAAATGATAGCTTTGCTGGGTAGAGTAATCTTGGTTGTAGGTTCTTGCTTTTCATCACTTTGAGTATTTCTTGCCGTTCCCTTCTGGCCTGCAAAGTTTCTGTTGAGAAATCAGCTGACAGCGGTATGGGCGCTCTCTTGTAGGTAACAAACTGCTTTTCTCGTGCTGCTTTTAAGATTCTCTCTGTCTTTAACCTTTTGCATTTTAACTATGATGTATCTTGGTGTGGGCCTCTTTGGGTTCATCTTGTTTGGGACTCTCTGTGCTTCCTGGACTTGTACGTCTATTTCTTTCACCAGGTAAGGGACATTTTCTGTCATTATTTTTTCAAATAGGCTATCAATTTTTTAGTCCTTCTCTTTGCCTCACAGCATCCTCATGATGTGAATGTTGGCATGCTTGAATTTGTCCCAGAGGCTCCTTACACTATCTTCATTTTTTTGTATTCGTTTTTCTTTTTCCTCTTCTGATTGGGTGTTTCTTGCTTCCTTACATTCCAAATCGTTGATTTGATTCTTGGAGTCCTCTACTCTACTGTTGATTCCCTGTAAATTATTCTTCATTCCAGGTAGCATTTCCTTCATTTCTGACTGGTCCTTTTCTATGTTGTTGATGTTCTCACTAAGTTTCTTGACATTGTCACTAAGTTTCTTGACGTTCTCACTAAGTTCCTTGAAGTTCTCAGTAAGTTCCTTGAGCATCCTTATAACCATTGTTTTGAACTTGAACTCTGTATCTGGTAGTTTTCTTGCTTCCACTTCACTTAGTTCTTTTTCTGGAGATTTCTCCTGTTCTTTCATTTGTAACATGTTTCTTTGTCTCCACATTTTGGCTGCTTCCCTGTGCTTGTTTCTATGTATCAGGTGGATCTGCTATATCTCCCGGACTTCACAGAGTGGCCTGGTGTAGTAGGTGTCCTGCAGGGCCCAGTGGATCAGCCTCCCCAGCCGCCTGAGCTGGGCACTCCAGGTGCGCCCCTGCATGAGCTGTGTGCACTGTCCTATTAGAGTTGAGCCTTGATTGATGTTGGCCTCACTGGGAGGAATTGACCCCAGGTCAATCGGTTGCGAGGATTGGCTGCAACGGTAGAAGAGCTGCTGTGCAGGAGCTGACCCTATGGAGCAGGACTTGCTTCAGTGGGGCTTTGGGGCGCAGCAAGTCTGTCCCTTGAGTGTGCCGCTTGTGGAGGTGGTAGGGTTGTAATGAGGCGTGGTCTGAAGCTGACCACCAGGTACACTGGCTCTGGGACCTCACGGGAGGTCCAAAGTCAGACACTGCCTGTGCCCTGCCTGGGACCACCCGGAACGAGCTACAGAGTGATCTGCAGATGGCTGCTACTTGTGTTGGGCTTGGAGGTGCCCAGGAGAGGCCAAGCTGTGAATCAAGGTGGTCTGCCACTAGTGCCGGGCCTGGGGCCACTTATTGAAAGGTACGGGGCACACTGAAGCCAGCTGCTGCTTGTTTGAGAGGTTTTAGGAAAGTCCAAAGCATGAGGCAAGAGAGGCCAGTTGTATGGAAAAGCCACTGGACATGGCTTGGATGAGCCTGCAAGAAGGGAGGGGCAGGGTCTCTGGGAAATCACCAGGGTGGGGCAAAAAGTGTGAGCCAGGTTGATGGAGATTCAGATATGACACCTGCCTGCGGGCTGTGTGGGGGCAGGGCTCAGCAAAAGAACAATGGCCTCTGCCAAGCACTTCTGTCTGGGAGAAAGCTGCCCCTCCAGTTCTTGCCCTGATTCCAGACAAGTTAGTTGCTCCCTGAATGCCATAGGATCCTTTCAAGCTGCTGCCCCAGGGCTGGAGCTCAGAGGAAGTGAGTCCGAGTAAGTCTGTGCACTGGCCCTATAAGAGGAACTGCCTAGGGCTCCAGTAGCCTCTCTGTCAGTCACAATCCCCGTTGGTGTTTACAGCCCCAAGGTATGGGGACTTCTCTTCCCGGCACAGGAACCCTAGGCTGAGGGGCCTAGTGGGGAGCTGGGACCCCTCGCTTCTCAGGGGAAACTGTCACAGCCAATATATCCCTCCTGATTTTAAACCACCACACGTGGGTGTGGGACCAGCTGGTTATGTTACTCCTCCCCAAGTCTCTGCCCCTCCTACCAGTCTTGATGTGGCTTCTTCTTTAATTCCCTAGTTGTAGGACTTCCATTCAGCCAGATTTTAGGTGGTACTGAATGCTGCTTGTTCTGTAGTTTAGTCGTAATTTTGATGTGGTTGTGGGAGCCAGTGAGTACCGAGTTCACCTATGCCGCCATCTTGACCAGAACCTCTAGGTAGGTGATTTAGAATGGCACAGCGCTCTCCACCACAAATCAGCACCTCTGTTTTTCAGCCAGCTTTTCCTTAGTCATACATTTCTGACTACATTCTAGACTTCTGTAAATGCTGATTCTGACAGTTTTTGCCAGCTCAATAGTTGCTCTTGTGGAGGAATGGAGCCTTGGAGTTCCTCATTTCTGCTTTCTTGGCAATGTCACCCAGAACATCCATGCATTACACTATTTTAATCAATAAATATCCAAATTTTCAGAAATGAACAAAATGTAATAGAACCATAATAGGAGAGTGAGAAGCAGAAGCAGAGTGGATAGTGTTGTGAAAAGGCTGAATTCTCTTCTGTTCATCAATACCGGTTTTTTTTACTTTAAAAAAAATTATCTTTATTGTTGAAAGTATTACAGATATCCCCCCCTTTACCTCCCATTGATACCCTCCAACCCACATCCCCACCCGCTCCCCCAAGGCCTTGACCAAACTATTGTCTGTGTCCATGGGTTATGCATATAAGCATGTAGGTTCTTTGATTAATCTCTCCCCACCCACTCCCCCACCCCCACAGGCTCCCCCACTCCCACAGGCTCCCCCACCCCCACCTTCCCTCTGAGATTCCTCAGTCTGTTCCATGCGTCTATGTCTCTGAATCTATTTTGTCCCTCAGTCTATGTTGTTTATTAGATTCCGCATATGAGTGAGATCATGTGAAACTGAATCAGGAAGAATCAGAAAACCTGAATAGGCTAATAACAACTGATGAAATAAAAGCAGCAATAAAAAAACTCCCAGCAAACAAAAGCCCTGATCCAGACAGCTTCACAGGGGAGCTTTCTAGTTCTTTAAGTTGTAGAATTAGATAGTTTACTAAAAAATTTTTCTAGCTTTTTGAGGTAGGCCTGTAGTGCTATGGACTTCTTTTGCTGTGTCCCATAGATTTTGGGTTGTTGTGTGTTCACTTTGATTTGCTTCCAGGAAGATTTTTATGTCTTTCTTGATCTTATTGGTAACCCATTCATTGTTTAATAACATGTTATTTAGCCTCCATGTGTTTGAATGTTTTTGAGTGTTTTTACTGTAGTTGATTTCTAATTTCATGCCATTGGTATGATTTCAGTGTTCTTGAACTTGTAGAGACTTGTTTTGTGTCCTAACATGTGGTCTATCTTTGAGAATGACCCATGTACACTTGAGTAGAATGTATATTCTACAGCTTTGGGGTGAAATGTCCTGTAAATGTCAATTAAATACATCTGACCTAGTGTGCCATTTAGAGTCACTGTTTCTGTATTTACTTTTGTCTGGACGATCTATCCAGTGAAGTCAGTGGGGTGTTAAGGTCTCCAACTATGACTGTATTTCTGTTGATCTCTCCCTTAAAGTCCTTAAGGTTATTATTGATAAGTCCTTATTTATTGCCATTTTAATTCTTTATGCCTGTGTTTCTCTCTCTATGTCTTATTATTATAGTAGTCCCTTTAAAATTTCTTGCAATGCTTCTATTTCTACTTCTAATTACAACAGTTCCTTTAAGATTTCTTGCAAAGCTGGTTTGGTGGTGATATACTCCTTTAGCCTTTTTGTTTCCTTTTTTTTTTTTTTTTGACTAGGAAGCTCTTTAGTTCACCATCTATCTTCAGTGATAGCCTTGCTGGATAGAGTAGTCTTGGTTTCAGATCCTTGTTTTGCATTACCTTGAACACTTCATGCCATTCCCTTCTGGCCTGTAGAGTTTCTGATGAGAAGTCAGCTGACAGCCTTACCGGAGCGCCTATGTAGGTAACAGATTGCTTTTCTCTTGCTGCCTTTAAGATTCTCTCTTTGTCTTGAATTTTTGGCATTTTAATTATGATGTGTCTGGGTGTGGGCCTCTTTGGATTCTTCTTGCTTGGGACTCTCTGTGTCTCCTGAACTTGTGTGACTTTTTCCTTCACCAGGTTAGGGAAGTCTTCTGCCATTAGTTCTTCAAACAGGTTCTCTAACCCTTGCTTACTTTCGACCTCCTCCAGCATTCCTATGATGCGAATATTGTTCCATTTCATATTGTTCCACAGCTCCCTTTGACAGTCCCCCTGTTTTTCAATTGTTTTTTCTTTTTGGAACTCTGATTGAGTGATTTTTCTCTACAATGTCTTCTAATTCGCTGATCGGATCCTCAGCTTCCTCGAATCTGCTGTTTTTTCTTTCAATGTATTCTTTATTTCTGCTATGTCATTCTTAATTTCCTTCAGAGTTTCCACATCTTTTTTCATACTCTTGAGCATCTTTACAATCAGTATTCTGAACTCTATATCTGATAGATTGGTTATCTTTATTTCGTTTAGCTCTTTTTCTGGAGACTTCTCTTATTCTTTCATTTGAGGCTTGTTTTTCTGTCTCCCCATTTTGGCTGCCTATTTGGGTTTGTTTCTTTTCTTTTCTTTTCTTTTCTTTTCTTTTCTTTTCTTTTCTTTTCTTTTCTTTTCTTTTCTTTTCTTTTCTTTCTTTTCTTTTCTTTCCTTTCCTTTTCTTTTCTTTCCTTTTCTTTTTTTTAAACATACCTTTATTTATTTCAGAGAGAGGAAAGGAGGGGGAGAGAGAGAGAGAGATGGAAACATCAGTGATGAGAGAGCCATTGATTGGCTGCCTATCCCGCAACCCCGGCTTGTGCCCTAACCGGGAATCGAACCCCGATCTCTTGGATCCTAGGTCGATGCTCAACTGCTGAGCCATGCCCGGTCGGGCTGGGTTTGTTTCTATGTATTAGGTAGATCTGCTGGGACTCTCAGTATTTTTGGAGGGTCTCTGGTGCAAGCCAATGTCAGACGCAGTTTGTGACTGGCCCTGAGTCCACTGTTTGGAGCTATCAACCACCCTCAGCTTGGGGTCTACTCTGCTGGGGCTGAGTGCAGTTGGACAGGACCATGGTGTACACCACAGCCTGCTTTTCCAAGGCCCGGGTCCAGAAGCAGATCAGGCAAAGACTCAAAGCACTATGAGGTCTGCCTCTGCCTACAGGCTGATTAATCTGATTCTCTTAATGAGCCTCAGGTTGTAGAAACTCCAGAGGATGGGGCGCAAGGTTTTCCAGCAGGGTGGGGCAATTGATTTCCCCTCCAGGCAAAAGCAGCAAAATGTCTGCCTGAGAAAGATGTCCTTTGCAGTATGGGGGAATGACTTGGCACAGGGATCCAGACAGGTGCCTTCTGATCTCTATCTCCAGAGCCCACAACCTTACATTCTCCTCACACAGCTCCAGTCCACTCTGCCCTCCCTTTGCTGGAGCCCAAGGTGAGTGGCTGCACACAAAACTTGGTGCATTGGCTCTTTAAGAGGGTGCCTGCATTTCCAGCCACCTCTCCCTGTCCAAAAGAAACCCTGCTGCTTTTCACAGCCAGATGTTATTTGGGCACCTTTCTCAGTTCTGGTGCTCTTGGCCTGGAAGCCCAGCTGGGCGTTTAGGCCCCAGAGTCCTCAGTGGGAACCCACCACAGCTGAGATCTCCCTCCGAACCTTCAGCTGCTGCCTGTGGGAGCCCATCCAGCCCTCTCTCGCCTCCGCACTTCTTACCAGTCTCTGTGTGGTCTCCACTTTTCCTCCTTAGTTATGAGGGTGCTCTCCAGCTTGTCTTCAGTTGCAGTTGATTATTCAGTATAGTTTTTCTATATTTTCGTTGTAATTCCAGGTTGGTTGCGGGAGAGTGTCAGTGTAGCTTCCACTCAGTCCGCCGCCATCTTTAATCTCCCTGCTCATCGATAATTAATCTCTAAAATATGAGAGTCAAGAAAGAAAAAAGGAGAAAGAAGCACGAAAGAGAGGAAGAGAAAGAGAGAGGGACTGGGTGAAGGAAAAAACAAAGAGAGGGGAATGGAAGTGAAGGACGAGAAACAGAAAGAAAGAAGGAAGAAAGGGAGGGAAGGAAGAAGGAGACCCTCCCTGTAGCCACTACAGCTGCTGCATGCAGCCAGGTGAGATTCTTCATTGTCTTCATCATGACCACCACCACCATTATCCCGATCAAGAGCATCTCCCTCCCTCCAGCTCACATCAGAATTCTCAAGTTCTTCAATGGCAGGCTCTGTTCACACTTGTGGAGTAACAGGGAGTGCATTTACCCTGCCAATTGAAAGAATCCCCCCAAACCAGAGACATTATATGAAACACAGGCTGTAAAGAAAACGGGTATCAAGCAATGAAGGACAGTGATCCCAGGGAGATGGGAAACAAGAGGTCTGACCTGCATTTGCCCCGCTGACTGTTTGGTGAGGGAGTTTCCTGGTAGAGGCCAATGGACACTCCGAGTTTAGGAGATGGAACTGAAATTCTCAGCACCCAGAGTTTGCGGGTTAGAGGACCAGAGGGAAGAGAGTGGCGGAGGGTGAGGACCCTGTGTATCCACAGGAGTCCCATTGGGGTATTCCACAGACCACTGATCAGCACAAGTGTATGAGGAAACTTCGTGAGGCTTGGGGAAGAACCGCCTGAACAGATGAAAGGTACTAATGCCCAGCGCTCAAGCAGGACAGAGACTAGTGGCTGTCCCCTCCAGCCAGGATGGTAAACCTCACAATTTGGGAGGCATTGGGTAAGGTGCTCGGAAGGGTCTTGCCTCAGTGGTGTGGGAAAAAAAATGACTCCTATACTGAAAGGGCCCACGCAGCAAATCTTCAGAGCCAGACCCTGAAGGATCCAACTATTTCCAAGCCACTTAACAGCATCCAGAACAAAGCTCAAAAAATACAGGGTGGGGCAAAAGTAGGTTTACAATGGTTCATATGGAAAATAATACAATAATAAAGAATAATAATACAAGAATAAACTCTGTGTTTCACATACTCACAACTGTAAAGCTACTTTTGCCCCACACTGTATGTCTAGCACTATAAAGATAACCAGCACTTAGGGGAAAATCATAATGTCTGGCATAAATGAAAAAGTACCAGAAGCAGAAAAATCCAACCAATAATGAGGAGGGAAATCATGCAATAAAAGCCTGGAAAGAAAGAAAACCTGCCTTTATTTGCAGATATGATCAGCTACAGAGAAAATCTGATGGTTTCTACAAAAGAACCACTAGACTAATTAGGGGGCTTAGCGAGTTTGCAGGACCCAACATATTTTTAGAGACAGATACTATATATAAGAACATGTTGCCCGGCCGGGCGTGGCTCAGCGGTTGAGCGTCGACCTAGGATCCAGGAGATCAGGGTTCGATTCCCAGTCAGGGCACATGCCCGGGTTGCGGGCTGCAGCCGATCAATGACTCTCTCATCATTGATGTTTCTATCTCTCTCTCTCCCTCCCCTTTCCTCTCTCTGAAATCAATAAAGATACATTAAAAACAAAACAAAACATGTAAAAATTAAAAATAAGAGCCTTAATTCTCCTTGTTGACATAAGGGATGAGACACACCTTCTTCCCGTTTCCTAAAGTGTTTGCTTTAGAAAACTTGTAAGTTCTTTCTCTGTTTCTTTGAAAGCATGTAATTTTTTTTTTTTTTTTCTGCAGGGGACAAGAAGTCTGCATGTGATTGGCCACTTGGCACTACTTATATGTCTGGAAATCATCGTGGTCATCAACAGAAAGTCACTTGGGGAATCCAAGTCTTAGGATATGAATGCACTGACAGCCTGCTTTCCTTGAACCTCAGTCTACTTCATGCTCAGTCACTGCCACTCACCTAAGGCTGTCCCATTAGATAGGGACAAGGGTGGATCCTCTGAATATGAAGGAAACCTTACAACTTTTCTTTGCCTGCATTACCTGACACAGGCAGCCTGTACTCACTTCAAACACAGGCACAGAAAAGAACACCGAGCTGTTGAAACAGAAGTACAGGCAGAAGGCCACAGCTATGGCTCCACAACCAACCCATGCATTGCCTGAGGCAGGACCCACTATCATTCTCCTTTGTTAAGGCCGCACAGAAACCAGCTCTGAGCCAGGCACTCAATAAACCAGACATCAGGGGCCAGGAGACATCCAGACGGTGGTGAGACAGCTGTGGGAAAGCTCCAGGGTTTGGAAGAGACAACAGTGGACCCTCCAAACATGGGGACATGCTTTCAACAACTGCTCTTCCTGCACTATCAATGACCAGGGCACACGGAGCCCACAATCACTTTCGAATGCAGGAGTCACATAAATATTTAAAAAGTCTTCTTGCCAGCTTTATGACCCAGGAATATAGTTTTCAGGCCCCTGAGAAACATTTCTTTGGAATGAAAACATCCAGCAAGATCGCATCCCAATCTCCTGGTTTCCATGGGAGGTTAGAAGCCTAACTTCAGTGGGCACCTGGCTCCGAGGTGCAAAACTAGCTCCCATCCTGCAGCTACAAGACATTGATTTTTCTCTTGGATAATGCCAATTGTATTAGTCTACTCAAGCTGCTCTAACAAAATACCAATACTGGGTGGCTTAAAGAACAGAAATTTATTTCCTTATAGTTCTGGAGGCTAGAAGTCCACAATCAAGGTGCCGGGAAATTCAGCTTCTGGCGAGGACTGCCTTCCTGGCTTGTAGATGGCCACCTTCTCCTATATCCTCACATGACCTTTCCTCAGTGCATTGGGATTGAGAGAGGGAGGGAGGGGGAAAGCAGGAGAACTGGCGTGGGGAGAGAAAGAAGGAGGAGAGGGGGGGAAGGAGAAAAAGGAGGAGGGGGGGGAGGAGGAGTGGAGAAGAGAGGAAGAGGAGAGAGTGCACAGGTGAGTTCTAGTGTCTTCTTATAAGGACACTAATCTTATAGGACCTCATTTAACCTTAGTTATTTCCTAAAAGGCCACATCTCTCAATACAGTCACACAGGGTTTAGGGCTTCAATATATGAGTTTGAGGTGTGGGAGCAACACATTCAGTCCAAAACACCAGTGAACTAATACATATGGTCACCCCAGTTACCAGGTAAATTTAAGATGAACTATATGTGAGACCTGGTGATCTCAAGTCCTCTTATTTGAGGACTAGCTATGTAGACCTTGAGAACTTGTATGTAGTGAGTTATATCTGCTTGGCTATACAAAAGGGTTAGATTTCTTTCTGTCTTTGGAATCTCTTAGCAGATTGTCCGTGGTGTACATCACATTCTGGTGCAATGGTTATTCAGTAATAAAACTGTTTTTCTTCTACCTTTGTGGAGACATTTTCTGGGTTGGCAGAAGATTTCGTTCTATTTTTTGTTTCTTAGCTACTAAAAGTACTTGAGAAGAACCCTCTTAATAGTTGAGGAGAGAGGGCAAGGGGGGCAGGGAAACAGGTATCACCATTGTACACCCGTTTCAAAGAGGGTCAAATACAATTTCAAGATAGAAAAGGACCTAGGAGCATAGGGAAGCCAGGGTGGGCTTTCTTACCAACCTTCTTTTCTCTTCTACTTTTCCTGCATTTGTCCACTCCTGCACTTGTCCATTTTCATTAGCCACATGGACATTCCCTGGAGCCATTGGAAGAAAAGGCACTATCCCAGCCTCCTGGTGGCTCCACGTGACAGTGTTGAGGTTGGTACGATACTGTGGCTAAGACAGTGGGTGCTCAAATCAAACAAAGATTCAAATGCAGCCTCTGCCACTTCCTAGCTGAGTGACCTTGAGAAAGTTACTTAGCTTCTCTGGGCCTCAATTCCTCACCTACAAAAGGTGTAATAGTACCTGGCTCACTGGGTTTTTGTGAGAATTATATATAATAATGTAGGTAAAGTACATAGCATAGTGCCCCCATACCGAGGATTTTATTTTTCATTATATTTTCCCAAGACTATATACTACACTGTCTCCTCTCCCTCCCCCAAACTCATAACCAGTTGTCGCAGCACTTTTCTTCTCTGATCTGAAACAAGGACAGTAAGGCACAAAGTTTTTTTAAAAAAAAATGTCTTTATTGATTTCAGAGAGAGGAAGGGAGAGGGAGAGAGAGATAGAAACATCAATGATGAGAGAGTCATTGATTGGCTGCCTCCTGCACGGCCCTGAACTGGGGATCGAGCCCGCAACCCGGGCCCGGGCCCTGAGCGGGAATCAAATCTTGATCGCCTGGATCCTAGGCCGATGCTCAACCCCTGAGCCACGCCCGGCCAGGCACAAAACTATTATTCTAGTGTTTCTGGATTCTTAGCTTTGCTCATGCAAACTGAGTTATACAAACTGAGTTTTTTGTTTGTTTGTTTGCTTTTCTTGTGTGGCAGAAAACAAATCCAGCAGTGACAGAGATGTGGGGAAACTAGCATTCTGGTGGGGGTGGGCACATTTTCTGGAGAGCGATTTTGTATTGTAGATCTACCTCTTGGAATCTATCTTAAGAAAGCAACCATTCGTACAGAGACCTATATACAATAACCCCATTAAAACATTATGTATAATAGGGAAAATGAGAACGATTTAAGTGTTGAACAATATTATAACACACCTTCTGTGTGTCCATTCGATAAGATGTTTTTGAAGAATTTTTAGACAGAGGTAAGGTCCAGATGGTGGATGAGAAAATTTCAGGGGGGAAAATCAGTGCTAACTTTGAAAAACCTTACTTGTTTATATGACTGTTATACATTTAATGTAGTCCTACAACTTTAAAACTATAAAAGTATGCCAATCTGCTGACAGTAGTTCATGGTGAATGACAAGACCCAAGTAATTTTCATTTTCTTTCATTTCCTAAATCATCTTCAATTGCCTGCACTATGTGAATATTTGAACTCCAGAACCGCCCCTCCAACCCAAGGACAGAGGCAAGAAAATCTGGACGCTGGAAAGAAACTCAGATACAAAATATTAGCTCAGTTTTATTATCTTCGGTAGGCGATATTTAAGCACCAATTAAACAAGAGGGCAGAGTGCCCAAGGGCCAGTACAGGCAAACAATTAACCCCCCACTCCCAAATAAAGTGGCAACTACTGCAAAAACCGTGGCCCTAGGGAAGGATGCACTGCCTAGGACGGGACACTCCTGTGGCCTCAATCCCCGTTTTTGGGCTGAAACTTAGCACAAAACGGGGGCACGAAGTGCTGCATGGTATGCACCAATATGGAAAGCCGGTTCAGCATGGAGGCAGCAGAAATTTGCAGGAGGTCAGAGTCTTCAGCAGTTAATCGGCTAAGAGTGAGGGGAAAAGAAAATCACTTTCGAGGCGATAACTTCTGGCCTTCCTCACTCCAACCCCTCCCCGAAGGTGGCAACTGGACCTACTCCTTCATTAGAGAGGCCCTCAGGCTGCGACAGACCCGGTGCCCCATGGCCCTCCTTAGACCAACCCTTTGGTGTCTCCACATCTTTAACAGAGCGCCCCCCAAGCAGATATTTGCCCCGCCTCCTGCTGCTATTCCCACCCAGGCCCTTCTAGAACTTACATAAACAGGTCACTGCCGGTCACTGTGAGTTCCCAACGAACCATCCCGTGGTAGGGTTCAGCACCTGGGGTCAGATACCTGCGGGCCACCTCCGCATCCACGTAGGACAGGAAAGGCACCGTGAGGGCACTGGTGGAGTTAAGGTAAAGGCACCATCCACACACCAACTTTACGGTTCAGGCCCCCTTGCCTGTCAAAGGCCGGGCTTCTCCCAGACGACCCCTCAGGCCACCCGAGACCCTCCAGGATGAGTTTTCAAGGAACTCTGCACCACAGCCCCCCTCAGGCCACTCCCCATGTCTCCAGGACACCGCAGCTGCTTCCCCCAGCCACCTTGGGTCGCCATAATCCCCTTCTGTCACCCCAGAAGTCCACCCCGCTCCCACCAGCCCCGGAAGCCTATCCTGCCCATCCCCTCACCCCTTACTTCCACGGGAGGGGGGAGGGAGGCTCCTTGAAAAAGATACAACTCCAGCACTTGGCTTCCCAGGCGTCTGTCGGAGGCAGAGGCCTCTCCAGCCTGCCCGGAGTCGAGCGATGCCCCCTCCACCTGCGGAGCTACCTCAGCGGCAGCGCTTTCCGCTCCGGTGCTGGCCCGCTCTCCAGGGCCCATGGGGCCCCCTGGGCCAGTGGGTGATCCAGAACCACCCGCCATGCTGCCTGTGCGGTTGGCGTCGTCGTCCGGGGCCTGCATGGCGGCGCTGCCCACCACAAACCGGAACTACTTTTTCGCTCACCCCTGAGAGGCTAGACCCTCCCGTGAGGCCCCGCCCCCGCCCCGCCCCGCCCGCCGCAGGCAGCGCCTGCGCACACAGACCTGGAGGGGGCTCCTGGCATGGGATTGGTTCCCGCTAAGCCAGCCTTGCCTCCGACTGTCTGCCCTGCCAGGGAGACCCCGTTTCGTTTCCAGGGAGACACTGGGCTCCCTCACGAAGCCCCGCCCCTCTGTGACTGGGTCCCCGCAGGTCCTGCCCATCCTGGAAGAGAGAGGTTGGAGTGAAAGGCCCTAAGCGCAGGGCGCCGGAGTGAGTCCAGACCAAGGGGAGCATCAAGATGGGGAGAATGTGGCAGGGGAAACAGGGTCAAGCATGGCCAACTTAGCCTTGCAGGGACGCCGTGCCCAGGACTTGGAGAGGCGAGCCCTGAGGGAAAGAAACGGTCCATGTCCCTGTGGCCATTCTGTGTATCCATGGGTAAATGGCGGGGGACCGGTGGCATGCTGGGAGAAACTGGGTCCTATTCAGAAGTCTCTGGCAGCCTCAAACTTTTAGGAATCTGAGAATAAATAGTGTTTCTGAACATGTCCTAATGGGCTCCTGTCCCACAAGCAGCCAGTTCCCTCGGGCCAACCCACAAACTCGTTTCCCTTGAGGACGGGCTGTGAAAGTGCCCAAGTGCCCATGAAGACACCCGCAAGAGATTAATTAGAGCTTTCCACTCCCACGGCCTTGACAGCAGCTCCCAAACCATGCTGCTCCAGGCAGGCAATAAGGGCTACGCCTCACTCCAACAACCCCTCACACCCTCCCCCACATCAAACCACAGACTGAACAGAAACTTCAGGGGAAGCATGTGACTTCCAAGAAAAGGGGTCTCCCCAAATTGGGAGGTTGGCAGTGAGGAGTGTGGTCAGGGCTGGGCACTCATCCCCCCCTGCAGGCCCGGCCTTCACGACCTCATCTAAGCCCCATGGTATCTAACACGACTACCATCCTGTTGGGGGTCAGGGCTTCAATATACATGAATTTTGCAGGGGGAGGACCCAAACATTCAGTCCATAGCAGAGTGCTACTCGCTCACTCCATCTATGTTGGCGTGAATATTTTTAACAAGGAGCCAAAGATTGATGTGACCAAACATAGAAACAACATCTTTACTGGTTGATAATGCATGCTAGCTGTTGTGAGAGGTATGACAGGAGGAAGACCTAAGGTCTCACAGGTTCTCCCAGCTGAGGGACAGGACAGAGACAGCAAACTAAGATTTTGTGATAAAAATGTTTTAAAGCAATTCAAATCCAAACGCCCTCATTAAGCTCCTGGAATCAAAGGAGCTATCAAGGTCCAGATCTGTGATGATGGTTACTCTACTTTCTCTCAACTTCACCGTGGAGTGCCCCATTCCCCTGCTTGTGCTCCCTGCCTGAGGGACAGTGTTTCTCCAGCTGTCCTCACCAGTGGTGGTGACTGCTCATGCTCCTGTGCCAGGCCCACCCCTCACATCTCAGGTCCAGGAGGTGTCGCAGGCCACGTCTAGGTTCCTCTCTGCTGCTCTGGGCCACCCTTCTACCTGCTGTTCTGGTTGCTGTCTTTACCTAGCTCTGCTCTGTGTCCCAGAGGCTGCCCCAGGTGGACGGCACCACTCAGGAAGCTCCCTTGTCCAGACTGCCAGTTGGGCTCAGCCAGTGGAGGGCACCGACAGGAGACCAGAGGATGGGAGGAGCGAGAACCAAGGGTATTTGTACCTTCCCCCCAACACACATCCTCTGAGACTCCCTACAGTTCTGGAAGTGGTTGCATTCCTCAACTCTCACCCAGATGCAGTAACACTGATCCCTGTCCCTGCCCCTTTAGGCCCAGGCTCGTTATAGAGAAGATGGCTTTTCTTGGTGCCTGACCATCCCTTGGTGGCTGTGACATGCTGGTCAATGTTTGACAACTTGTTCTCTGGGGTGTGGACGGGGTGGGGGGATTGGAAAGTATGCATATATATGTATAGAAGTTTATTATAACTCTAGCTCTGTTATAATTCTGACTCACATAAAGAATGTGTAGTACACAATTTAAAATTATAATATAAT
Organism: Miniopterus natalensis; assembly: GCF_054644295.1. Taxonomy (NCBI): domain Eukaryota; kingdom Metazoa; phylum Chordata; class Mammalia; order Chiroptera; family Miniopteridae; genus Miniopterus; species Miniopterus natalensis. Next base: position 68,462,020 of record NC_142103.1, read on the forward strand.
ATAAAATACTCTTTATTGTAAATTTCATAGACTTCATGGATTCTCACGGATTGCTTTAGTTGACTTTTGCCAAACTCTTGTTTGTATCTGTAGCCGATCTGTGCTTGCAAGTGATGAGCCAATGTGGTCGTGACACGAATGTCACTTGATAATTTCATTCACGGTCATGAGTAAGGCAAAAACGAAACAAGACAGACACACATCCATCAGTGACGTGTGGAGCTTCTTTTCCGAGTCGAATAATGGTGTTGGAATATGCCAAAAGCATTTCTTCAAATTTTTATGCTATTCACAATGGAACAGCTACAGACAACACACAATTTTAAGTGCATTCAATCTCGTTAATTATTATCGTTTCCTCCATCACTTTCTTAAGTCTAGGCAATCAACAAAACAATAAGCCAAGGCCTGATTTGTACCATTTGCCAATTTCCGTGGTGTCAATATTCTAACCCTGGCCAATTTCAAGCCAGCAGCAGATGTCATGGAACACAGGGTTGGGAAAGGTGTGTACTCGTTCACCATTATATAGTATTTCCACCATATAGTTCCAATAGACAAAGTTAACTACAAGAGCATAGATGACAGTAATGTGTAATAAGATAATTAGAAAGCGGTGGGTTGTTTTTCTTACCTTTGAAAGGTATAATTCATTTAATTGTAAGTTCATGTAATCAAAATTTTAATAAGTATGCAAAATAAATGACTTCTAGACATCACCATGCAGCATGGTGCCTATAGTCAACAATATCGTATTATATCCTTAAAATATGCTATGCTAAATATTCTTACCATACACACCCAACAAAATAATAAAGGGGGTGGGGGAAAACTTTGGTTGGTGATGTCTATGCCCTTGATGGTGGTGATGGTTAGCAGGTGTATGCTTACCCCCAAACTAGTACAGTTGTATACATTAAATATGCACAGCTTTTTACATGTTAAACAAACCTCAATAAAGTGGTTTAGAGAATAAAATAAGCTTCTATTATTGGCTGCTTTGAACATCCAACTCCCAAATTTTTGATGATTTAACACTCAGCTCTCGGGAGCCCACATGAGCCAGCTCCGACTCGCCACTGCTTCTTGGTCCCTTGCCCTTGCTCACACCTCTCTAGATAGTCCTCTCATTGAGCACTCCTCAGCTAAAAACTTTACAGGTTGGTCGGCACTCTAACAAGAAGCACAGCGCCCTTCCTTCCAGCCACGGACTGGATTTACAGCTAAAATACTGCATAGCCAGCTTGAAAAAAACAAGAGAAATATAGCTTATGGACATATTTTGAGTAAGGAGCACTGAAGAAACACCATAGAGTCTGATAAGAGAGGGGGAGGTGTAGAAAGGGGGAGTCCCCCCTGAAGCCTGTGCTCAGCCGTGAGGCCTGAGGGTTAGAGCCTGGAAAACTCCCTCCCCTTGGGAGTGCAGGCTGGCATCCAAAAGGTGGAATTTCAAACCTGGGGCAGAAGAGAAGGGAAGGAGAGCCTGTGCAGGGTGGGCAGAGGGAACCAGGGGCACAGTGTGCTGTGAGGAGGGGGCTGCTCCTTCCCAGTGAAAAAACGCAGCTAATGGCAGCAGCCTGGGCAGGAGAGATTCACCCCGGGTGCTGACTGCAGGAAAGGCTGTCCCTCAGGGTGTGGCTTCCTAATAGAAAGGTGCCAGAGGGCTGCACTCAGCAGTGACCTAAAGGGACCCTCTGCTTTCCTGTAAGGCATTGTGTAGAACCCCAGAAAGCAGTTGAACTGTATGGCGTAGGGAAGGGGAAGAGACACCTCCTGGCACCAGAGAGAGGGACCGGAGCTGCCAGTGGGCCGGATCGCGTCTCCAGCTGCCAGAGCTGCTGGTGGGATGCATTGGAAGTTGTTGACCTGCTCTGAAGAGAGCCGGGATAGCACACAAGGAGCTGCCCCAGCTTTGCTGAGATCAGCTGTCCAGGAGACCTGCGTGGGGCTGACCTTGTGACCCCTCCAGCTTGGATCCAAGGCGCAGGGGTGCCAGATCTTCGCAAAGCAGGTTTTCTGCCTGTTTTTTACTTTATATGTTTTTGATTACTGGTCGGCACCTCACGGCATCCAGCTTCCTGGCTTGCACTGGGGAGACAGACCAGCGAAAGCTGGGTTTTGTGCCTGCATTGTGGAGAGTTTGAACTGAGCGCCCTGTGAGATCAGCCAACCAGAACTGGGAAAGGAGGGCCGGAGCATGTCTACCTCTCCTTCAGGTGAGGAGCACCATCCCCAACAGGAAAAGGGGTGGTTCAGCTCACTGAAGGCCCAGATATCCCTCGCTGGGCATAGGAGGACATTGTAAGAGTAAGACTCTCAGGGACTATTGTTTGGGAACTGGAGGAAATGCATAAAACCCCTCCTGGGGGCCGGGCAGGCAAAGTGTTCACCAGAGTCCCTTTTGAGCAATCCCACTGAGCCCAGGCCACTGAAACTGCCCATCCAGAAAAGGCAACAGGCTGAATTAAATCTGAAACTGCAGCAGGCCGTTGTATGGGGAACTAGAATTGGGCGATATGGTAAAAATTGAGGAGTTGGCTTTGAAGCAGAGATCAACTTCCCCACAGTAAGCGCCTGACAGCGAAACCTCTAAGGAAGGGGAGCAATGTCCCCAGCTACACTTGCGGGCCTGTACCCTAAAGAGTCTTCAGAAGACTCTGGAGTAAGACCAGGCAACCAAAAGGGGGAGGCAAATAGCTGACAGACAGCCTGGGACCAGCCAACTACCTACGGACACCAGAGACAAACCTCGACAGCTCCTGACATTGGCTGACACACAAGCCTCCCAGGAGACCTGATATCAGCACACAAAACACTGAGCCTCAGACAACATAAGCTGCCCAGACGAAACTCACCTGATTGTCTTTTTTTTTTAGAAAAAAAGTAAAGAAAACAATTTTCTTTTTAAGTTTTTAAATTGTTTTTCATTTCTTAATTTCTTCTTTAATTTTTTAAAAATTTGTTTTGTCAATTCCCAGGCAGCAGTTGAAGGAGATGGTGTTCTACCACCTTCTGGCCTTTCTGGTTTATGATGAAAAATCACCAGCAATTCTAATTGTTTTCCTTTTATGGCTCCCTTAGGATCTGTTTGAGTACTTTTCTTTTCTTTTTTTAAAAAAATATATCTTTATTGATTTCAGAGAGAGGAAAGGAGAGGGAGAGAGAGACAGACAGAAACATCAATGACAAGAGAGTCACTGGGGATCGAGCCCGCAGCCCGGCCACGTTCCCTGACCGGGAATCGAACCTCGATCTCCTGGATCCTATGTCGATGCTCAACCGCTGAGCTACGCCCCGCCGGGCTTTGGTACTTTTCTTAAAAAAATCTATTTTATCAGATACGGGAAGAATGCGGCACTGTGAGAAGAAGCAGAGCATGCTTGCTCCTAGACACAGACTTGATTTTCCGCTAAAATACTGCATAACCAGCTTGGAAAAATCAGAGAAATATACTTGAGTGGACATATTTCAAGTAGGGCGCACTGAAGAAAGATCTTACAGTCTGGTAAGGGGGGAGGGCGTTGAAAGGGGGAGTACCCCCTGAAGCCTGTGCTTGGTTCTGAGGCCCTAGGGCTAGAGGCTGTAAAGCTTCCTCCCCTTGGGAGTGTGGACTGGCATCCAAAAGCTGGGATCTCAAACCTGGAGCAGAGGAGAAGGGAAGGAGAGCCCATGCGAGGAGGGCAGAGAGACCCCAGGGAACAGTGTGCCTGTGCAGACAGGACCACGCCTTCCCAGTGAAAGAAAGCTTCTAATGGCAGCCAGGACAGCAGTTTTCACACCGGGTCCTGACCATACAAAAGACTGTCCCACAGTGCGTGGCTCCCGAATGGAAAGGGCCTAGAGGGCTGCGCTGAGCAGCCACATACAGGGACACTCTGCCTTCCTGTAAGGCATTAGGTAGAACCCCAGGAAGCATTTGAACTGTATAGCGCATGGAAGGGGAAGACAGACCTCCTTTCACCAAGAGAGGGACTGGAGCTGCCAGCAGGGAAGATGGGGAATCTAGGCACCAGAGCTGCCAGTGTGGTGAATCAGGATTTTTTGACCTGCTCTCAGGGGAGCCAGGACAGCGTGCAAAGAGCTGCCCCAGCTTCACTGAGATCAGCTGTGCAGGGGAGCTGCATGGGGCTGGCTTTGCGACCCCTGCTGCCTGGTACCAAGGTGTGGGGGCCACGGGACCTCTCAGGGCAGGTTCTCTGCCCGTGTGCCGCCTGGTGCACTTTTGAGTTTTTGATTGCTGAATGGGCGTCCACCTTCCTGGCTTGCATGGGGGAGACAGACCAGCGAAAGCTGGGATTTCTGTCTGTGTAGTGTAGTGTTTTAAGTAAGCGCCCTGGGCAACAGCCAACCAGATCTCGGAAAGGAGGGGTGGAGCACTCCTAACTCTCCTGCAGGCTAGGAGAACCCCCACCCCAAAAGGAGAGGGGGTGGTTCAGTTCACTGAAGCCCCAGATGTCCCCCGCAGGTCATAGTCCTAAGGGGGAAGGGAGATAAGCTCTCAGAATGACAATATAAGAGTAAGACTCCCAGGGAGTATTGTTTGCGAACTGAAGGAAAAGCTTAAAACCCCTTGTGGGGGCTGGGCAGGCAAATTGCTTCCTGGAAATTTTTTTTGACTGAACCTACTGAGCTCAAGATGCTGAAACTGCCCATACAGAAAAAGCAACAGACTGAAGTCAATCTGAAACTGCAGCAGGCCATTGTATGGGGAACTAAAATTGGAGGATAGGGCAGAGAGTGAGGAGCTGGGTTTGAAGCAGAGACTAACTTCTCCACAGTGAGTGCCTGACAGCAAAACCTCCAAGTAAGGGAAGCAATATCCCCAGCTACACTGCCCGGCCTGCACCCTGAAGACTCTTCAGAAGACTCTGGAGTAAGACCAGCCAACCACAAGGGGGAGGCAAAATAGCTGGCAAGTGGAGGTGGTCCACAGAGAGCCTCAGATCAGTCAACCACCTAAGGACACTAGAGCCAAACCTACACAGCTCCTGACATTGCCTCATACACAAGTACTTCCCAGGAGAACTGAAATCAGCATACAAAGCAGTGAGCTGCACACAACGTAAGCTTCCCAGGCGAAAGTCACCTGAGTGACTTTTTTTTTTTTTTTTTTTTAGATAAAAGAGAGAGAGAAAAATTTTCTTTTTAAATTTTTAATTTTTTTAATTTTAAATTTTGTAATTAATTAAAAAAATTGTTTTGCTTTATTTGTTTTCTTATATGTTTCTTTTTGGCTTTGTTTTGTTTTGTCTTTGGTTAGGGCTGAGACACACAGTTATCCTACCTGAGAGGAGAGTTCTCCCAAGAATGGGTCAACATCAATCTAGACCCAATCACAACAGGAGAGCCCAAAGAACCCACAAAAGGGACACCCACAAAAGGGATACACCTAGAGCAAATAGCTCAGGAGTATAAGGAAAACACACCTCTGGGCTCCACTGGACATACACTACAAAATCCCACCCCACAAGAGTGAGAGACAGCAAATGTATCTAATACACAGATACAAACACTAAGAGCCACCAAAATGGGAAGACAAAGAAACAACGCCCAAACTAAAGAAAAGGAAAAATAGTCACAAAAAGACCTTGATGAGATGGAGCCAAGCAAGTTATCAGAAGTAGAGTTCAGAGTAATGGTTATAAAGATGCTCCAGGAAATTAATGAGAGCCACAAGACACTTAATGGAGAGGTCCAGGAACTTTGTGAAAACATGATAAAAGAGCGAGATATCATAAGTAAGAACCAGGCAGAAACGAAGAATACGATATCTGACATCAAGACTACACTGGAAGGAATTGGAAGCAGGCTCAGTGAAGCAGAGGATAGAATAAGTGACTTAGAAGATAAAGTAGAAAAAAACACTCAATCAGAGCAGCAAAAAGAAAAAACACTTAAAAAGCATGAGGACAGTCCAAGGGAGCTTTGGGACAACATGAAGCAAAACATTTACATCATAGGAGTTCCAGAGGGGGAGGAAAGTGAGCAAAGAATAGAGAATTTAGTGGAGGAAATAATGACAGAAAACTTCCTTACGCTGGTGAGGAGGAAGCCACACAAGTTCAGGAAGCACAGAGGGTTCCAAGCAAGAGGAACCCAAAGAGACCGATTCCAAGACACGTAATAATTAAAATGGTAAATATTAAGGACAAAGAGAGAATATTAAGGGTTGCAAGAGAGAGAGAAGCAGTGACCTACAAGGGAACCCCATAAGGCTGGCAGCAGATTTCGCAACAGAAACACTTCAGGCCACTGGGGATCGGCATGAAGTTCTCCAAGTAATGAAAAGCAAGAACCGGCAACCAAGACTGCTTTATCCAGCAGGGCTATCATTTAAAATTGCAGGTCGCCTGGCCGGACGTGGCTCAGCAGTCGAGCATCGACCTAGCATCCAGGCGATGGGGATTCGATTCCCGGTCAGGGTACATGCCCGGTTGTGGGCTCGATCAATGACTCTCTCATCACTGATGTTTCTATCTTTCTCTCTCCCTCTCCTTTCCTCTCTCTGAAACCAATAAAGATATACTTAAAGAAATAAAAAATAAAATTGCAGGTGAAATAAAGATCTTCCTGACCAAAAAAAAAAAGGCTAAAGGAGTTCAGCACGACCAAACCAGTATTGCAAGAAATGCTAAAAGGACTGCTTTAAGAAGAGGAAGAAATAGCCCGGCCGGGCGTGGCTCAGCGGTTGAGCGTTGACCTAGGATCCAGGCAATGAGGGTTCGATTCCCGGTCAGGGCACATGCCCGGGTTTCGGGCTCGATCAATGACTCTCTCATCACTGATGTTTCTATCTCTCTCCCTCCCTCGTCTTTCCTCTCGCTGAAATCAATAAAGATACATTTAAAAAAAAAAAGAAGAGGAAGAAATAGTGAGAGAGAGGTACATACACAAAGGGGGGAAATGGCATTAAATAAGTGTGTATCAATAGTATCCTTAAAAGTAAATGAAATAAATGCTCCAATCAAAAGACATACGGTAGCTGAATGGATAAGAAAACAGAACCCAAAGATATGCTGTCTACAAGAGATGCATCTGAGAGCAAAAGATTCACACAGGCTGAAAGCGAAGGGATGGAAAAAAATATTCCATGCAAAATGGAAAAAAGAAAAAAGAAAAAAGGTGGAGTAGCAATACTTATTTCGAACAAAATAGACTTCAAAATAAAGACCACAACAAGAGACAAAGAAGGTCACTACATGATACTAAAGGGATCAATCCAACAGGAGGAAATAACCCTTATAAATATATATGCACCCAATATAGGAGCACCTAAGTATATAAAAAATATCTTGGTGGACTTTAAGGGAGAGATTGACAGCAACATAATCACAGTGGGGGACTTTAACACCCCACTGTCATCACTGGACAGATCATCAAGACAAAAAATCAACAGGAAAACAGAGACTATAAATGACACACTAGATCCAATGGATTTTATTGCCATTGACAGAACATTTCAACCCAAAGCAGCAGAATACACATTCTTCTCAAGTGCACATGGAACATTCTCACAAAAAGACCACATGATAGGGCACAAGGCAAGAGTACAAATTCAAGAAGACTGAAATCATATCAAGCATCCTCTCGGGTCACAATGCCACAAAACTAGAAATCGATCGCTATTAAAAAACTCAAAAATATTCAAACACATGGAGGCTAAATAGCATGTTATTAAACAATGAATGGGTTACCAATGAGATCAAGGAAGAAATCAAACACTTCCTGGAAAAAAAGGAAAATGAACATACAGCAACCCCAAACCTATGGGACACAGCAAAAGCAGCCCTAAGACGAAAGTTTATAGCACTACAGGCATATCTTAAGAAACAAGTAAAAGCTCTAAGAACTATCTAACACAACAACTAAAAGAATTAGAAAGAGAAGAGCAAGAAAAGCCCCAAAGAAGTAGAAGGAAGGAAATACTAAAGATCAGAGCAGAAATTAATGACATAGAGACTAAAAATCAATACAAAAGATCAATGAAACCAAGGGCTGGTTCTTCGAAAAGATAGATAAGATGGATGAACCTTTAGCCAGATTCACCTAGAAACAAAGAGAGGACCCAAATGAATAAAATCAGGAGTGAAAGAGGCGATATAACAACTGACCCAACAGAAATACAAAGGATTGTAAACAAATACTCTGAGCAACTATATGCCAACAAACTGGACATGGGTGAAATGGACAAATTCCTAGAAACATACAATCTCCAAAGGTGAATCAGGAAGAATCAGAAAACCTGAATAGGCTGATAACAACTGATGAAACTGAAGCAGTTGTCAAAAAACTCCAAGTCAACAAAAGTCCTGGACCACATGGGTTTACAGGTGAGTTTTACCAAACATTCCAAGTAGAATTAACACCTATTCTCCTCAAATCATCCCAGAAAATTCAAGACGAGGGAAACTCCTGAGCTCTTTTTATGAGGCCAGCATCTTCCTAATCCCAGAACCAGGTAAAGACACTACAGAGAAAGAAAATTACAGGCCAATATCCCTGGTGAACATAGATGCTAAAATCCTCAACAAAATATTAGCAAGTCAGGTCCAGCAACACATTAAAAACATCATACACCAAGGTCAAGAGGGATTTATTTTGAATATATCATTCCATTTTCTCCTGCCTTGTAGGGTTTCTACTGAAAATTCTTTTTTTCCCCTTCTTTTTAATATATCTTTATTGATTTTAGAGAGAGGAAAGGAGAGGGGGAGAGAGAGATAGAAACATCAATGATGACAGAGCCATTGACCAGCTGCCTCCTGCATGCCCCTGTCTGGGGATCGAGCCCGCAACCCAGGCATGTGCCCTGACCTGGAATTGAACCATGATCTCCTGGATCCTAGGTCGACACTCAACCGCTGAGCCACGCCCAGCCGGGCTCTACTGAAAATTCTCAAGATAATCTGATGGGGTTTCCTTGGCTGCCAGGGAATCATTTCTTTGTCATTAACTTTTGGGTTTTCATATGCATCTTGGAGAAGATCTTTTTGTGTTGACATAATTAGGTGTTCTGTTAGCTTCTTGTCTTTGAATGTCCAGCTCATTCCATTTGGGAATTTTACATTGATTATTTCTTTGAATAGACTCTCTGTTCCATTCTCCTTCTCTTCTCCTTCCAGGATACCCATTATTCTATGTTGCTCTTTCTAATGGAGTCAGATAGTTCTCATAGAATTTGTTCAGGCGAGCCAATGAGATTGCAGTCTTCCTGGCCTGCATGCTCATCCTGTTGATTCCCTTCTTGTTGATACTGCTCTCCTGTGGATTCCTTCTCGCTGCCATCCTCAGAATCCACTCAGCCGAGGGCAGAAGCAAAGCCTCCTCCACCTGTGCTGGGCACCTGCTGGTCTCTCTTCTGCACTGCGGCTGTGCAATATTCATCTACATTAGCCTCAAGTCATGCTACACCCCGGAACAGGACAAAATCATGTCCTTATCTACACCAATGTAAGTTCCATGCTCTACCCCATGATCTATAGCCTCAGGAACAAGGAAGTCAAGGGTGCCCTCAGGAGACTCTTGGAGAGCCACAACCAGATGAGGAGGCAGCCTAATGCCAGGTGAAGGGCAAAGCGGAGCCCACCAGGACTAACCTGGCGCCCTTACAAGAACCCAGTTGGCCATCTCACTGCACACCTTGCGGCTCCACTCCTCCCTCTGAGGCCTGCTCCATGGTTCTGTGTGCACCTGAACCTTAACACGCCCGTTTCTATGGTCAGAGAGATGGGACGAACCCTAAGGCTCTCCAAAATGTGACAGTTCTGGTGCGTTTTGCTGTCCCTTCATGGACGATTACACTCATCATCTGGAACACAGTCTGAGCCATGGACACTGACAGGAAGGAGGTCATGAGATGACCCAAAGAATACATTAAGGCAGCCACTTCTCTGGCCAAAGAGTTAGCGAGGATAAAACACAAGGAGCTCCCAAGTCCAAACTAGGCAAAGTGGAGAAGTGGAAACTGAACCGTGCATCTCCACAAAATGACCTAGAGATTACTTGAGATACAGCAGCGTAAACCAAAGCAGCAGCAGCAGCAGCAGCAGCAGCAACACCGGGGGCCTGTGACCTGCTCCACCACCATCCGGCTCACCATCCTCACTAAGGCATTTCACTATCTGCCCCAGTCCAGCCTCTGGGCCAGGTGACTCCTCTTCCTTCCATTGGTCAAAGGGCCACTTGCTCCTGGTAGCCTGTGCAGACTGCCCTTCCTCCCACCTGACCTGCTGTGCTTGGGGAGGTGCCTCTCCAGTGTGGCCACATGTGCTTTCTCATCACCCAGCGCTGAAATGATTTTTCTGTCTCCCTGACTGGCCTGGAGGCTTCTTGAGGGCAAGAAGAATGATTAATCTCTGTTACCAGAGACTTGGCGCATAATAGGTATTCAATAAGCAGTAACTGAACTGTGAGCCCCCATGAGCTACGGCATATTTTCAGACCCTGGTTGCTAACGGAATTTAAGCCTTCAATACCCTGCTGAGCTGAGGCCTCTGCGATTCAGGGACTCATGTCAGATGTAAAGATCTCAAGAGCTAAGTGCCATGGGTCCCTGAATTTTCCTCCATCATAGCACTTAGCAAGAAATAATTGTTGAATAAAGAAATGAATGAGTGATTGAGCACCTTGTGTATACCAGGCACTGGGCATAGCACTGGGGACACAGAAAAGCAACACAGTCCCTGCCCTCAAGGAGCTCAGAAATTAGCCTGGGGGATTAGGCACCCAAACAACTTTATTTAACACAATTGTCACCCACTATTCATTGGAAGGAGTGATTTGTCCCAACTCAAAACCTAGGAACACCCACATTCTGTTACAAGGGTCAAGAGTGGGCGCCTGGGTCCTTGATGACCCTTCATTGGACGACTAACCCGGCATGATGGCCATGTCCCTCTGAACTTCACATTCAGTCAACAATACATTTCCTTATACTTTAAGCCCCAAAGCCATCCTTACTGACACACAGAAAAGCACCATAAGCACCAGCTATTTCCAACCTTGCCTGCTCTCCTCGATGGGCAGCTCCTCCTACCTTCCTCATCACGCCTAGCCGATGACCCCAGCTTCGACAGCAAAGAGGCCCTCGGAGCCACCCGAGGGGCACTCCTCAGTGGGAGTGGCAGATCTCGGAGAACATGAACCCTGTAGACCATTTTTCCTAGTGCCCAGCCCTACTTGCTGTTTGGTCAGTGCCAAGGCCACAGCAAGTCACTGAGAGGAGATGGCGACAACAGAAGAATCCCCTAGAGGCACTACCCAGGAGGAGCTTACAGACCAGCAACGTCCTGGTGACAGTCCAGTGCTAAGGATGCTATGGCAAAAGATAGGCTCACGTGACTATCCAGTGGGGAGACACGATTCCACATCTTCTGGGGTCGTGCTGAGGACTGCTTGGACAAAGCACGGGAAGCGATTCCTGGCCCCGCGCCTGGCATACAGGGTGCCGAGTCAATGGCAGCAAGGCTTAGTCGGTTTATCTGGTTCTGGGTCCTTCCATGTTGTTCTCTCCCTCTCGGGCTGCACTTCCTTCAGCGCCCTCAGATGTGGGAAAGGTTGCAGCCTGGAAGGGTGTGTGTGTGTGTGTGTGTGTGTGTGTGTGTGTGTGTGTGTGTACACCATTAGGAAGTCCTGCAGGAAACTTAGATGGTGACTCCAGGTTGATCAAAGAGAAGGTGTGGTGACAGTTAAATTAAATCCATATGTATTTGGAGAGAGAGAACGTGGGTGAGAGCGAGACACACACTGACCAAAACAGTAGCTGCTTGTTGCTGACAGCACCCCACGGCAGCGCAGGGCTTGGCAGCACCAGGCAGGCCCTGTGCTGCATGGCCCTATGATGCCCACACACAGGGGTGCATGGACTCCCCGATATTTGGACAAGCTTAAGTGGGTGCGTCTTCTCTTATTGCTTCAAGAAATATTAGCTCCCACTGCTCTCACCCCTAAATCCTTGTCTTCTTTCAAAATAAACTAGTGGAAAATGCTGAATCTGGGTGAAGGCTAGGTGTGTATTTTGAATACTATTCTGTCTCCTTGGGTGTAGACGTGTAAGTTCCGTAATAAAGAGTTTGAAAAGGCAACAGTATTAGGCCTTCTTTGCCCAAGCAGCTCCTGTGCTTAGAATGCCTTTTCCCATCTTTTTGCCATTTTTCTCACCCTCATGCTTCCTTTAAGGCGCAGCTCTAATGTCATTTAGTTCATCACCTCTTTGTGATTACTTCCTCGGTCCAATTCCCACTTAGGGCAAGTCTAGTGGGAGTGTCGCGGACGGGACGCACACACGCAGGCACACAGACACAGGTAACCTCGGGGGAGGGACAAGGACAGGGAGTCCCGTCACTCCCAGGCAGTGTGGTAGGGGCCTGACAGCATAGGGCGCCCCGGGAAAAGGCAGAACCCCCTTTCAGGTGCGGCAAGACAGGCATAGGTCCGGTCCCACGCCCAGGGCCTCCGTGAGGGTGAGGGGTGCAGGGCTTCAGAAGTGAAGTAAAGATAACCCACGACTCTCCCCAGCATTAGGAGGCCTTCCAGAGGGCAGGGGCCCCAAGAATCTGTTGAGCTACAAACAAAATAGCTTCCAGAGTTTCAGACAAATAAGGATCTATTTGAGACCAATAAGAATAGCTACCAGGGACTTGTTAATTCAGACGGAAGCCCAAATAATGTTCCGATAAGGAGACAGTGGCCATGGGTATTTATGACAAGGACGAGGGCAGCAACTACATCCATAGGAGGAAGGCATTTCTGTTGGCGCAGAAAACATGACACAGCGATGTTTATGCTAAACAATGTTTTCAATGGTCAGTCCAGTGTCATGATATCTGCTTTCTTCTTATGTTTGTAAACAGTCCTTTGGCCGCCCTAGGCCCAGTGCAAACGTTATTGTGCCCTGTTGTAACATTGCAAAGGTTTGAGGCATAAGACATGCAAGGCAGCTCCCCTGTCATGGCAGCTCCGGCTCCATTTTAAAGTGGCTCCAGTTATATTATTGTCTGCAAATCTGTACGGTAAGAGATGATGCCAACCTGGCCTTAGGTGCACTAGGGAGGGTGGCTAGGACACAGTCAGGGGCATTGAGTAGCTGGGAGGTGAAATGAGAGAGTGGGAGGCTGTGGAAATACCTGTCACCAAGTGAGTAATGAAAGAGAGGGAAGCATTTGGGGGTGGGGAAAACACGAGGTCATTTGGGGGCTAGTTGGGTTCCAGGTGCCTGCAGGGCATCCAAGTTCGGGTGGCTATACTGATTTGAGGCTCAGGCATTCAGGAAAGATGTTGAGTATCTTGCAACTGGTTAAAAAAAAATAATAATCCTTGTTGATTTAAGCATCACCTTCCTTGAATTTATGCTCCCTGGCCCTGACACCTCTTAGACTTAGTCATTACGCATTACGCCGAATGTGTTTTTCAACACACATACTACATTCCAAACAAGTCTTTGATCCAGAAAGACAGGGGCCTTAACCACGACGCAGCCAGAAGGGTTTAGGCTACAGGTGGCGCTATGCACAGGAGAGGCTGTGATGTGCTGAGCGCCTCCTGAGTATCTAGCTGCGTGCGCGTGTATTTCTTGTTCGTGCACACGAGTTCGTATACTGGCATACTTGGAAGGATTAAAAGAGCAAAATATCATCTTGTGTAGAACTGGTGAAATGCTGATGAAAGCAAACTGTCAGTTGCCCACTAGAGGAATAACTTTCCATGTAGGATGAGCGTTATGTGTGGAGTTTGGAAAGGATTGCTTTTAGGGGCAGCTCAAAGTCATGAAGACAGCAGGGCTGTGCCGCACTGGCCCCACAGTCATCAGCCTGGGTCCCCAGGCTCCGTGACTTCAGGGACTTCATCACAGTCCTCCTGGCTGCATCAAGGAAAGGGCCAAGTATGAGCACTTTCAAAGGTAAGATCAGCCTCCAATGAATAGAACAAGATAATTAAAACTTCAGCAAAGTAGTTCACTTGGGAACTAATTAGAAGTTTTCCTAAACAACAGTTGCTGAATACATTCCTTTCCTTTTTTTCCTGTTTTCAAATGTAATCCATGCTCGTTGCCAAAAACAGAAAAAGTATGTGCACATTTGGAAAAGAAGATAATTACCTATCATCTCACTGCTAAAGATAAGCACAATGAAAATGTTGGTGTATTTCAGGATGAAATCAGCTCATTCCTGGTTAGATTGAGAACAGTGACTGGAACATTGTAATCACTCAATTCATGTTACTGGGGTGTTATTTCTTTTCATCTTCACCCGAGAATATGTTCTTACTTGTCGACAGAGAGGAAGGGAGAGAGAGGGAAATATCAGTGTGAGAGCGAGGCGTGCGTGGCTCGGCTGCCTCCTGATGCACCCGACAGGGGATCGAACCGGCCACCTAGGATGTGCCCTGTCGGGGAATCCAACCCGCACGCAACCTTTTCGTGTATGGGATGATGCTCCAACCCACTGGGCCACCCAGCCGGGGCCCTGTTGTTGTTTATTATTATTCATTGTTGGTAAGCTTAGGAAATCTCTCCCATCCAAAACTCAAAGTTCATCTAAATTTCTTCTCGTGTTTTCACTTTGATTTTATTGTGTGCATAATACATAGACACCTTCTCATTACAAACAGTTCCTATGCTATACAGATAAGTAGGATAAATGTGAATGTATTCCTTCAGACCTCCCTCCCGTGTTTCGGTGAGATATGTAACAACAGCTTACGTTGTCCCTGTTCATTTGTCCACTCCTATTTCATTCAATAGTCACTTGCACCTCAGAACTGGCCCTCCAAAGGCTTTGTCCGTGAGTCCTGGCTGCGTCTGCAGAGAGCTGTGTCCAGGGCTGCAAACTCCCGTGCGCTCCCGGCCCACCCCGTGCACAGGCTGTGGGGGGGCAGGAGGAGGATGTGCAGGCAGCTGGAGGGGAGCAGGGCACTGGGTACGGAGGCGTCCAGCCCAGCAGCGTGAAGTCAGAGGCTTGAGGGGGTGCAGGGCCCCAGGGTCTCAGCAGGAACAGGCAGCCTGCTGCTGAGGGAGAGCAGGAAGGGATTCCAGAGATATGTAGACAACACAGGAAGGAGCGCGTTAGCAGGTCAAAGCAGAGTCTTCATTTGTCTCCTGCCCAGACTGGTTTTCCCTCGATGGCCCCATGTCAGTTTGACCCAGTTATGCCAAATCCTGGAGGTCCTCCTCGCTACCACACTTCTTCAGCCTCCACATCCAGTCCTTCCTAAAATCTGTGTCTTTGACCTGCTAGCATCTATTCCCTGT
This sequence comes from Miniopterus natalensis, assembly GCF_054644295.1. Classification (NCBI taxonomy): domain Eukaryota; kingdom Metazoa; phylum Chordata; class Mammalia; order Chiroptera; family Miniopteridae; genus Miniopterus; species Miniopterus natalensis. Next base: position 68,477,267 of record NC_142103.1, read on the forward strand.
GTTTTCCCTTGAATCCCTTTGCCCTCCTGCTTTGCTCAGCGTGTTCCTCTTTAGCATACTGTTATCCTTTGTCCCCAAGGAAGTCAGCTCCCTGGGGACAAGGCTTTCTGCAGGCTTCCCTCCCCTGTTGCATTATTCCCAGTCCCCGGAACAGTGCTGGGTGAAGAGTGTTCAGAACAAAGCAGCAGCTGGATGCGGGGAGGCCTCCCCTGTATCTCCAGTTCCATCCCACTCATGCGCCCCACCCAACCCCCTGCCCCCCGAAGACAAGCAGAAGTAGAGCAGGAGCCAGCTCTGGAAAAGGACATTTCTATTGCTCTGTTTACAGGGGTTTTTCAGCAGATAAAGAAAGTGCCAGCTGCTCCCACCACCTCCCCACCCAGCGGACCAGCACTCACACAGGCTCACCTCCCACTTGAGGGCGCTGGTGCCTCTATACCTCCAGCCGCCCCCTGCCCCCTTCAAAAAACCCACCCACCCTCCACCACAATGTTAAGACTTTGCTCCTAGGGGAGGGAGGGCCCTGGCGAGGGCTGCGCCAGCAGAGGGCAAAGCCACTGGGAGTGGTCCCAGGGGAGGTGCTCCTGCTCCCGCCTCCCTTGTGTCCAACTGGTCTCTGCTGAGCTGCCGGTAGGGCTCAGCCCACCCAAGCCTGAGGCCTGGAGACGTCCCAGTTGAGTGCCTGGATCCCAGGAGCCCAAGGGCAGAGGCAGCCACCCCCTCCCGCAGGCTGCAAGTCACCACGGAGTGCTAGGGCCCGGAGTGACAAACGGTGCTGAAGGAGCAAGGCCCATCCATCCCGGCTCCTGCAGGGACTGGGCTGGGGGTACCCGAGGGCAGGCAGGGCCCCGGAGTGACTCCCGGGGGACTGGCCCAGAGGCGCCTGGCTAACTCCCAGAACTGGATGACCAGCGACGGGCAGGCAGCAAGCTGGTCACACGTGAGGTTGGCTGGACTGGCACGGACACAGGCTTCGAGGCTCACCCGCAAGCTCGGGGCAGCGCAGGCGTGGCGGGAAACAGCCACAGCCACATGCCCGGGGGCCTCACAAGACGGGGTTCCGGTAGGCGGCAGCTGGACCTGTCTGCGCAGGCGCCCTGGGGAGTCCCAATGATGTCACCCACTAGGGGGCGGGGCCTCGTGCAGGGCGGAGCTCCGCGCTGCGGCGGTTAAGCGGGCTCTCGGAAGGAAGGGCCGAGGAACCATGCAGGCTGAAGAGCGAGGAGCAGGCGGTGTGGCCGAAGATGCGGAAGGCCGGGGCAGTCCTGGTGACCCTGGCAGCTCGGATGGCTCTGGAGGCCTGGAGGACCCCGGTACAGGCGGCTCGGGAGAGGCGGGCGCCGAAGCCAGTGGAGCGCCACAGGTCTCGCGAGCACTCAGAGCTCACGGGCCGGGCGGAGACGCCTTGCCAGGGCCCGTAGCCAGAAGGCCGAGACCACGACTTTTCCAGTTGTATCCTATTCGAGGAGTGGCCGGGGGGCCGGCCGGGGGCCCAGGGCCCCAGGGGGCCGGGGGACAGACCTTGGCGAGGCAATGGGGCGGAGAGGAGGGCGTCAGCGGGGGGAGGGGTACGGACGGGAGAGGGGAGACGGGGACCCGGGTCCTGAGGGGATGGGCCCGTGGGGACCAGTTGAGAGGGTGGTGGGCGACGGCCTGAGGGACCAGGAGGAAGGGAATGGATGTGAGGGGTTGACACGGGTGAGAGTGGTCTGAGGGGACACAGCAGTCTGTATTGCATGGTGCCTTACCTGAATCTCCACTAGCTCCTTCATAGTGGCTTTCCGATCACCAGTGTTGGCAGAGATGGCCTGCGAGTACCTGGCCCCGGGCGCCCAACTCCACCCAGCAGCGGTTGAGCAGGACCTCATACTGTTGGACAATATTCTAACTATGTAAGTTCTAAAAAGGGCCACGGTTGGGGACATGAGGGACAGGTGGCTAGGGTGGCTCTGTGGAGGGTCGTTATAATAGTGAATTGGAGATCCCAGTAAAGTCAGTTCTATCTATGACCGTCGTGGGGCAGTGTTTAGATCGTCAGCCTCCACACCAGAGTGTCACGGGTTTGATTCCCAGTCAAGAGCAGGTACATGGGTTGCAGATTCCGTCCCTGTCCTGGTCAGTGAGCTTGCAGGAGTCAACAGATCGTCGTGTCTCTCTCACATCAATGTCTCTCTCTCTCTCTCCCTCCCTCCCTTCCACTCTCTGTCTAAAAAAAAGCTAGGTCTAAGGAGGTACTAGCGCTTCACCGGGCCTGTCACCAACTGTGGGGACAGAGAGAGAGAACTAGGTGCACTGTTGTCACATTTTATTTGATTTCTTTTTCCCTCATTTAGCCAGCTGACTGCAGAAGACCCTGACCAGTTGCAAATATCTATCTCCTCCTGTCTCCATGAGCTTTGCCTGTTGATTCGGACCATGCAGCCCATTCTGCCCCCTTTTTTTTCGTTAACGCTAGGCCGGAAAAGGGGAGCTTAGACTAACCTAGAGTCCCTCCCTAGGCAGTGCATGCTTCCCTGGGGCATTGATTCCTACAGAGGTTGCCACTTTATTATGGGGGCCTAAGTGTTTGCTTGTATTGGCCCTTTAACACTCGCAGCTCTATTGTCTCCCCACTGCTTGAAGAGGGGGTCCTAAATTGTTTGTTACAGCAGAAAATAAAAGTGAACTCCTACTCTTGTCTGAGTTTATTGTCAGTTAGTGGGCCTTCACATTTTCTTGCCTTTGTCCCTGGTTTGGTGTGGATGTGTGGAACTCAGCTGTTCTAGTCAATTGAAGACAATTTAGGGATCGGAATGAAACAAAAATGAATTGTGTCATGCCATTCAGCATTAACTGCTGTCAGTATTTTGGAATATTTTTTTAGTTTTATAGTTGCATTTGTATACTGAACACACAAAAATAACATACAATGTATACTTTTTGCAAGTTCAGGATTAAGTCATTTTCTGAACTATTTTCATTTAACATATGAGCTTTTCTTCTTTCTAAGAAAAATTTTAAATGCGTGCCACTGGATGCATAAAAGGAATACCATAATATAACTGTTGAACATTTAATGTTTATATTTTTCCTTATTATAAATAATGATTTGATGGAATTCTTCTATACGTTTTTGCATGAATGGTTATTTCCTCAAGCTAGATCCCAAAGGTAGAATTTTTGAGTTAAAAACTTATGCTTCCATTTATTTATTTATTTCAGAGAGAGAAAGGTAGAGGGAGAGAGAGGTAGAAACATCAATGATGAGTCATTGATAGGCTGCCTCCTGCATGCCCTTACTGGGGATCGAGCCTGCAACCCCAGCATATGCCCTGACAGGGAATGGAACCTTGGCCTCCCGGTTCACGAGTCGATGCTCAGCCACTGAGTAACACCAGCCAGGGCTCTCTTTACTTTTTTAAGGCTGTTAGTCTACAGTACACAAATGCCAACACAAAGTGTGCTCTGCCACCAGAATTCTAGTTTTTCCACCTTCTTATACCCGTAGGCCAGCAGACACAGGGTTACTTCTCAGTTGAGGGCCCCTGACACCTCAGGCACCTCCAGCGCCCCCCCCGTCCCCATCCCACACTGGCCAGCTCCCCACCCCGGAGCAGCAAGACCGCTCCTAGAGGGAAGGAGAGCCCATTAGGGCTGTGCCAGTAGAGGACACAGCAACTGGGAGTTGTCCCAGGGGTGGTGCTCCCACTCCTGCAGCCCCTGTGTCCAGCTGGTCCCTCCTGAGCACCTGGACTGGGCTGGCCCAAGCCTGAGGCCTGGAGACATGGCAGCAGGTGTGTCTAGATCCCAGGAGCCCCAGGGCAGGCAGAGGTGATGGGTCTGGCAACTACCTCCCTCTCCCAGGCTGGAAGGCACCACGGAGTGCTGACAGAGCCCAGAGTGAGGAATGGTGTTGAAGGAGCAAGGCCCATCCATCCAAGCTCCCCCAGGGAATGGGCTGGAGGGTGCCCGAGGGCATGCAAGGCTCAGGACTGACTCCTGCTGTAACCGAAAAACACAGGCTCTGCTGCCTGGGGGCAACAAAAACTCATGAGGCAGGTGCTGGTGCAAAAGGAAAGAGGTTTTATTCAGGTATGTGGCCTGAAAGAATGGTGGACTCCCGTCTCAAAGACAATCCCCCTTCTTGCTCAAGCCCACAGTTCTTACAAGGATAGCGAGGGGAGGACTTTTTTCTATCCATTTATCTTGCTAGCTTTTTGGCACGCTTGGGCCAAATTCATTTATCTTTCTAGCTTTTGGCAGCACTTAGGCACTGTCCATTCACGTTTTGGCCCGCTCGGTGTAAGAACCACCTTTGTGCCTTCTCGGCCGATAGGGGAGACTCCCCAGGGCTTCTTGACTGTCTGTGGCATTGGGGGTGGGGGCGCAGGCCCCGCCCTCAGAAAGTCCAGAGATTCTGCTGAACACAGCACCGCACATCCAGGGCAAGCCGGTTGGAATCCCTGGGGCACCCCTGGATCCTGTGGGCCCACGTCATCTGAGCAACCCCTGTTCGGCCTACCCCTCTGAAGTGGCCAGCCAGGCCTGTGCTCGGACTGACAGCTGCCTAAGGTAACACTGCTGGTAATACCCCCAGGGCTGGGTCCTGCCCAGGCTATGCAGACCGGGGCCACATGTGGAGCCCAGAGAGGAGGACAGCCGGGACTGGCCCAGAGGCACCTGACTCACTCCCAGAACTCAATGAAAAAGGACTGGCAGCCGGCAAGTTGGTCACACATGAGGTTAGCGGGGCTGGCACCAGCACAGGCTTTGAGGCTCACCCGCACCGCAAGCTTGGGGCAGGGCAAGGCAGGCGTGGCGAGAAACAGTCTCATGCCCAGAAGCCTCGTAAGAGGGGTTTCTGGGAAATGGCGCGGGATCTGTTTGCGCAGGCGCCCTGGGGAGTCCCAATGATGTCTCTCACTAAGGGGCGGAGCTTCGTGAGGGAGCCTCCCCCCTGCAGCGGTTAAGCGGGCTCTCAGAAGTCGCAAGGAAAGGCTGAGGAACCATGCAGGCTGAAGAGCGAGGAGCAGGCGGTGTGGCCGAAGGTGCGGAAGGCCGGGGCAGTCCTGGTGACCCTGGCAGCTCAGATGGCTCTGGAGGCCTGGAGGACCGTGGTACAGGCGGCTCTGGAGAGGCGGGCGCCGAAGCCAGCGGAGGGCCACAGGTTGCAAGGGCACTCGACGCTCCCGGGCCAGGCGGAGACGCCTTGCCGGGGCCCTGTAGGCATGCTGGGTGCACAGCCAGAAGGCCGGGAAGACATCGGCTCCGGTAGTATCCTATTTGAGGAGTGCCCGAGCGAGGCAACGGAACCGGGGAGGAGGGGGTCCGCCTGAGGGTACTGTGTGAAGGGGGGAGGGGGGGCCCGGGTCCTGAGGGGATGGGCCAGGGGTCGCTAGTTGGTGATGGTGGAGGGAGACGGCCTGAGGAACCTGGAAGGAGGGAACAGCCGTGAGGGGTTAACAAGGGTGAGAGTGGCCTGAGGGGACACAGTCTGTATTGGATGGTGCCTTAACTGAATCTCCACTAGCTCCTTCCTGGTGCCTTTCCCATCACCTGCGCAGGCAGTGAGGGCCTTCTGGGGTCTGGCCCGCCATTCCCAACCCCTCCCAAGGGCGGTTCGGAAGAAGCTCATAGTATCTGGCACTCTTCTAACTATGTAAGTTCTAAAAAGGGCCAAGTGGGGACTGGTGGCAGGTGGCTAGGGTGGTTCCCTGGAGGGTCATTCTAATAGTGAATTGGAGACACCCAAAAAGGTCAGGTCTGAGGAGGTAATTGAGGTGTCCTGGGTTTGCCACCACCAGAGGGGGCAGAGAGAGCTAGGTGTAGAGTTATCACATATAACTTGATTTTCTTTTCCCCTTATTTAGCCGACTGACTGCTGAAGACCCTGACCAAATGCGAGTTTGTCTCTCCTCCTGTCTCCGTGAACTTGGCCTATTGATTCTGACCATGCAGCACATTTCACGCCCATTTTTAAAAAGGGGCTAAGACGAACCTAGTGGCCCTCCCTAGGCAGTGCATCTTTCCCCTGGGCATTGATTCCTACAGGAGTTGCCCCTTTATTATCGGGGCCTAATTGTTTGCTCGTATTGGCCCTCTGATACTCTCAACTCTGTTGTCTCCCTGCTGCTGGAAGAGGGGCTTCTAAGTTGTGTGTTACAGCAGAAAATAAAAGTGAACTCCTACTCTTGTCTGAGTTTGCTTTCAGTTACTGCGCCTCCGTATTCTCTTGCCTTTGTCCCCGGTTTGGAGGGGAGGTGTGGGATTCAGTTACTCTAGTCAATTGAAGACAATTCAGGAAATGGAGGAAAATGAAAATGAATTGTGTCATGCCGTTCAGCACTAGCAGCTGCCGTTATTTTGGAATATTTTCCTACCTTCATAGCTGCATTTATATATTAATGCACAAAAATACCATACAATATATATTTTTTGCAAGACCAGGATTAAATCATTTTCTGAACTATTTTCATTTAACATACGAGCTTTTCCGCTAAGAAAAAGTTTAAATACATGTCATTGGGTGCATGAAAGAAGTACAGTAATGTAATTGTTGAACAGTTAAGGTTTCCATATTTCCCTCCTATTATGAACAATGATTCAATGCAATTCTTCTTCTATATGATTTTGCGTGAATGGTTATTTCCTCAAGGTAGAATTGCTGTGTTAAAAATGTATGTTTCTATTTCTTTTTTATGGCTGTTAGTCTACAGTACACAATTGCTATCCACAAAGTGTGCCCGCCCGCCAGAATTCTAGTTTGCCCACGTTTATCTTTTACCAGCAGTTCTGATTCCTGCCAAAATTAAAACACACACACACAAAACAACACACAAAAACTTAGTTTGCATGAGAAGATAAAACCCAGGAGTACTAGAATTAGAATTTTGTCTCTTACTAACGTTTCTGATCTGTGAAGAAGAGTGTTGAGAGGATTAGTTAAGGATCAGATTTTTAACAGTTTTTAAAATTTTATGAAGGTATTTTTCCTGTATGAGAAAAACGGGAAAGAATCTACTTTTCAGCTCTGACAAAGCACTCAAGATAATAACAATCAAGCAGGATTGCTAAGAGAAAGGTAGATAACCTAAACAAAAACAAGTTCTCTGTATATAACACCAATGAATCAAATCTCTGTGCGTAGCTAGCTCGGTGTCATTAGATGTGACCAGGGCTGGCTTCCTGCATGTGCAACCCTTGCATGGGGCCCTGGTATCAGAAGCCCCCCCTCCCCCCCTGTGCTTGGTGCAATGCTCTGCTGTTGCAGCCTGAAATTCTTAATCATTTTATATTTGAGCTTTTGTTCTATAAGTGAAGTTTGATGGGAAAATGGAGCACGCATGAGCAAAGGAGATGGCGCTGGTGTCAGCTCACAGATGTGCGGGCCCAGGCCCACAGGCACGGAGGCAGTGGGCAGCACGACTGCCATTCGTGGGGCGGGGGTGGCAGAGTGGGGCCTGGGCCCAGATTGGCGGTGGCAGTGGTGGCTGGGATATAAATGATATGAAACCCCTGACCCCTTGACCATCCATTTCTATTTACCTGTGAGCAGTTCCCCCAAGTTGTCCCAGAGTCAGCAGAACAGATACATGTCCCCCTTTTTGTTCCAAATCTCGCTATGCTGTGACTTCTGTGTCCACCCCTCTACTGAAACTGAGGAGAGAGAAGTGACATGTGAGGGCAAGAGAGGAAATGAGGACGATGCGGAGGTTCTGGCTGAGTGGTCCCTGCTTGTGCTGGTACCAGTGGGAGGTAATGAATCCAGAAAGAGGACTGGGCCTGGGAAGGGGGAAGACTGTTGTGTAATAGCTGCTGAAATGACCATGGAGGAGAAGCCGGCCGACGCACGGCAGAGAATAAAGGGAGAGAGGGGAGAACCAGGACGATGATCCAAATGAGGAGAGGGGAGAAAGGCTGGACCTCTGGAAGAAGGACATTCGTTTCTGCTGAGAGGGAGGTGAGTGTGGGGATGCGACCCCAGGTAGAGGGGTGAGGAAGTACAGTGCAGTGTGAGGAGGGGCAGAGCCGCACGTTCCCCAGCCTGAACCTCTCCTAGAGAGAAGCAGACCATGGGATCTGAGAAGGACTTCAATTTATTTATCTTTATTTTTATTGATTGATTGATTTCAAAGAGAGAGGATGGAAGAGATAGGGGGAGGGGGGAAGGCAGGGAGAGAGAGAGAGAGGGAGGGAGAGAGAGAGAGAGAGATTGATTTGTTGTTCCACCCATTCATGCATTCATTGGTTGATGCTTGTATGTGCCTTGACTGGGGATCGAACCTGCAACCTTGACGTATCGGAATGGCGCTCTAACCAACTGAGCTACCTGGCCAGGACGAGAAGTACTTTCTTTTAAAACTGCAACAAACAGCCCTGGCTGGTGTGGCTCAGTTGGTTGGAGCATTGTCCCGTATACTGAAAGGTTGTGGGTTCCAGTCCCGGTCAGGGCACTTACCTAAGTTGCAGGTTTGATCCCACTGGGGCCCATACCCATGTTCTCTCTCACACCCATGCTTCTCCCTCCCTCCCTCCCTCCCTCCCTCCCCTCTCCCTCCCTCCCTCTCTCCCTCCCTCCCTCCTTCCCTTCCCTGTTTATAAACTCAATAGGCATATCCTCGGGTGAGGATTAAAAATAAAAAGATAAAAAAATAAAAGTGGCACAAATAGGGGACAAAAGCTGTGCTACCTCCGGAAAGAGGGAAGCCTTGGTAGGGCACAATAGGCTCATCTGATGAGAAGCGGGCAAGGAGAACAGGGGAACCTGTGTTGCTGTAGGCCCTGGATTCAACAGGTACAGCTGCTTCTGTATGTGTGTGTTCTGGGGGGGAAGTCAACCTGAAAAAGACAGCAGAGTCAAGGAGGAGCCTCCAGCCAGGGTCAGCACCCAATCTTCCCAGACTGAGATTGAGACTGTGGGAAGGGGGATGGGCCACTCACATCAAAGGCTCTGGAACTTGTCGATGAGGCACTGCATGACCACTGAAAGAGAGAAAAGGATAACTAGACACTGCAGGCACAGGAATATAGAACCTCCACCCCTCATCCCCATGGGACAAGCCTAACCCTGCAACCTGAGCCCCCTCTCTGAGCTTGGCAGTATTCAGCCCTGGGACTGACCCACCCACCTGTCACTCGAGTAAAAGGTAGACATGAAGACATGTACACTCCCTGCCAAGCAGCAGTTAAAGAGAAAATAAATGTGGTATCTCCAAACGAATTAAGAGCAGCTCTAGCACTTGTTGGCAAAGTGTGACTCAAATAATATATTTCTCCGTGGAGACATGTGATAGAAAGATGAGAGTGAGGTGTGTGTGTGTGTGTGTGTGTGTGTGTCAGAGAGTGAGAGAGAGATACAGAGAGAGAGAGAGAAAGAGAGAGAGAGAGACAGAGAGATGCACAGAAGTTTCCAGGGTCAGGCCTGCCAGAGTCTCCTTCCCACAGGAATGTTGATCCCTGGGCAGCGCCCTACACTCCCAGCCCCATACCACCCCATGTTGAGCACTAGGATGCCCTGGTCTTCCCCTGCCCTAGCCAGAGGTTGGTCATACCAAGTTGATTGCTAAGATCCTCAATTTCTCTCTGCAGCACAGGACACTAACCCAGCAGACAGGAGAGAAAGAAACTGTTAGTGTATTCTTGCCTCCTTTCTCTCCTCACTCCCCCTCTGGCGCTTACCCCACATCCCAAAGCCCAGTGGCTAGACTGAAATGGATCTTCAGTGGGAAGAAGGTAGCCTCCCTCCACAGTGGTGGGAGGGGGACAATATAAGACTGTTGAACCTGGACATAGACCTGCTGCCTAGACTAGAGAGCATTACTTGAGGGCAGTCCTGTGCTCCAGGTGGTGGCTGCTTCTCTTCCTGCGGTGGTGGATGGAGAAGTGGCCCCTGGTCACCTGAAGGAGAACACAAAATCCAGCTCCCAGGCCCAGGAGAGAGGCAGGAAGGGCCTAGCAGGATCTACAGTGAGGCGGCACCTCCCTCTGTGGACAAGTTGGCCCCGCTCTGTCCAGCATTTGTGCCCTTCTCTCCAGGGCGGCCTTCTCAGGAGCCATGGCTTCGGGCCAGCCCTATTTACACAGTTTCCGATGGGAGAACTGTATGGGTAGGCAGAGAGGGCTGGGAGCAAGACTGAGTTCCTCAGAGTGACAGAGCCAGAGTTTTCCCTCCAAATTCCCCTCCCCATAAACCAAACCCTCTAGACTCAACCTGAGGGTGGGGACACTCTGGGCTTGACTCCTTCCTGCACCATGGCCAAAAGCTGTGAATGTCTTGGAACTGGAAAGGTTTTGATCTTGGGGTCTCCACTGCTGTATCCTCCAACATGCATGGACAGGCGAGATGGCCCTGGCCTGTTTGCTGGAAGCTAAAACACATTCTGACTGGTGAGGGGGGTTGTGTGTGTGTGTGTATGTGTGTGTGTGTGTGTGTGTGTAGGGGCTGGGGTGAGGCAGGGAATAGATGATAAGTAAAAACCTAATCTCAGCCTCCTCCTTCCCAGGCCCCCTCCTGCCAGCCCCCTCATTCTCAAAGCCCCCTCCTCCCCAGCCCCTCTCTGGGAAAAAGGCCAAAAACAGCACTTGACACATATTAAGCATTTGATCCTATTAAAATGACCCCCAACGTGGCACCCTAATGAGAACCTCAAAGGACAGAAGGAGCATGTGAAAAGCTGCTTGTATTGAGGGTATGGATGGGGAAGGGAAAGAGGAAGATGGACTACTCACTTGGCCCTTTGGGGCTGGCTCGTTATTTGGGTTGGTGTCTTCTTGGGCCACCAGTTGGGACTCCCTCATCCTACTCACAGCTAGTTTCTTCCTGGAGTTGTGCTTGGGCTGTTTGGGCCCCAAAGGGACCAAGGAATATTTCTTAGCAATCCCAAGCACGGGAGGGCCAGAGATTGGAGGGAAAGTTGCTGGTGCCAGGGGAGCTCCCGAGATATAGGCCTGGGATTTTCTCCCCAGGACAACTTTTGAGACATTGCCAGCCAGAGATTTCTTCTCCGGAGGCTCCTTCTTCCTAAGTGTTGCCCGAGGCAGGTGACTAAGCCCGTCCCCCTTCTTCCCACTGACGATGCTCGGCATTTTCTTAGCTGATGACTTGTTGGGAGAAGGGATAGCCAGTTCTCCAGCAGACTCCCTTTGTATGGTTGCAGCTAATGTGCAAGGAACGGAGGACTGGAAAGCACCTGGCCCAGCAAGGACGCCCTGTCTGGACGTGTCTCCAGGATCATTGAAGCCACTGGGCTTGACTTGACTTCCTCCTTTGAAGAAAATGCTTACCCTCATGAGCTGTGGCTCAGGGAACTCATCTGATGACAGGTCAGAAAGCTCCTCGCCTGAGGGTAGAAGGTTGGGTGATGTCGGTCCCTGGAGACCCATGGTGATATTCAAATTTCGTCACTCTCTTTTAGCTTCCCAGTCCTGACCTTCCCCAAGCCCCTCAGCCAGGACTGCCCACCCCCACCCTTCCAGGGAACCCCCCACCTCCCCCCACCCAGGCCACCCTGCCCTCACCACCTTACAGTCCCTTCATCCAGGCCACCCTCCACCCAGGTTGCCATTATCCCTGCCACCTCATGGGGAACCCCTCTTCCAGGGCACCATCACCTGCAGCACCCCAACACCCACCCACTCGGGGTGTTCTCCTCTCCCTCTCCTTGAATGCCCCCACCAGGAGATCTTCGTCCCCACCACTGCCCTCCCTATGCCCTGGGCCAAGACGGTCTCCTGGGTCGACACCTCACCATTGTGAGGGGAGCTCATGTCTGCAGGGAGTTTGGCAGCTGGGCAGGTAAGGCCTGACCGTCACCTCCTCCAGACCTTGAAACCTTCAGGGGCGGCGGCGGAGCTCAGTGAACGGAACAGCAGTGTGCAACAGCACCACAGCCCACCAATGAGCGTGCACAACATGCCAGCCCTTTGAGAACTCCACCAGTGAGGGCCAAGGGTTGCTGGGAGATCAGCCATTGAAGAGTTGATTGTGGGGGGAGGGGAGCTGAATTCCAGGTTCCAAAGCTCTGGCCCCGCCTCTCCTGGTGCCTCTGCCTCTGAGCCTCAGTTTCTCATCTCCAAAACTTGAAGGAGCAGCCCCTCCCTCCTGGGCTTGTGAGGACGAACTAGAGTGATGAATGGGAGCATTTTAGGCCAGAAAATAATTGTGAGCCTCTATTCCCAAAGGAGACTAACAACCCGTTAGGGAAATGGGCAGAGGATGCAAACAGGCAATAGGCAGGGGTGGAAAGCTTTTCTGTGAAGGGTCATACAGGCGTCAAAATAATATAAATGGAGCCACTTTGAAAGGAAGGAGTATTGCCTGTTTTTTGCCTCAATAGATAGATAAGTACCTATCAATAATCACCTTAAATGTCAATGGATTAAATGCTCCAATTAAAAGACATGGGGTAGCTGAAAGAAAACATGACCTGACTGTATGCTGTCTACAAGAGACCCATCTCAGAACAAAAGATTCACACAGACTGAAAAAACAACCGAAAAAAACTTCTGGAGAATTTTAAAGGAGAGATCAACAGCAATATAGTCATAGTAGGGGACTTTATCATCCCACCGACTTTACTAGATAGATCTTCCCGACAGAAAATGAACAAGGAAACAGTGACTCTAAATGACACAATAGAGTAGATGGATTTATTATTTTTTAAAATTTATCTTTATTGTTGAAGATATTAAAGATGTCCTCGCTTTTCCCCCATTGAACCCTGCCACCCCACATTCGCCCCACCCCCAGGCCTTCCCAGCACCATTGTCTCTGTCAATGAGTTACGCATTTATACATTTATGTTCTTTGATTAATCTCTCTCCATCCACTCCCCCACCCCCATCTTCCCTCTGAGATTCCTCAGTCTGTTCCATGCTTCTGTGTCACTGGATCTGTTTTGTTCATTATATTCCACATATGAGTGATATGTGATACTTGTCTTTCTCTGACTGGCTTATTTCACTTATCATAATACTCTCCAGTTCCATCCATGCTGTCCCAAAGGATAAGAGATCCTTCTTCTTTACAGCTGCATTGTATTCCATGGTGTAAATGTTCCACAGCTTTTTTATCCACTCATCTACTGATGGGCACTTGGGCTGTTTCCAGGTCTTAGCTATTTTGTAAATGACACTGCTGTGAACATAGGGGTGCATATATTCTTTCTGATTAGTGTTTCACGATTCTTAGGATATATTCCTAGAAGTGGGATCACTGGGTCAAAAGGCAACTCCATTTTTAATTTTTTGAGGAACCCCAATACTATTTTCCATAGTGGCTGCACCAGTCTGCATTCCCACCAGCAGTGTCCTAGGGTTCCCCTTTCTCCACACCCTCGCCAGCACATGTTTGTTGATTTGTTGATGGCAGCCATTCTGACAGGTATGAAGTGATACCTCAATGTGGTTTTAATTTGCATCTCTCTGATGATTAGCAATGTTGAACATTTTTTCATATGTCTCTTGGCCATTTGTATGTCCTCTTTGGAGAAGTGTCTATTCAAGTCCTTTACCCATTTTTAATTGGACTTTTTTGTCTTCGTCTGGTGGAGTTGTACGGGTTCTTTGTATTCTTTGGAAATTAGTGCCTTATCAGATACATCCTTGGCAAATATGTTCTCTCAAACCATGGGGTTCCTTTGTATTTTGAGGCTGTTTTTTGCTGTGCTGAAGCTTTTTAGTTTGATATAATCCCATATGTTTATTTTTTCTTTTGTTTCTCTTGCCCTAGGAGTTGTATCAGTGAAAATTCCACTACGTGAGATGTCTGTGACTTTACTGCCTATGTTTTCTTCCAGGATTTTTATGGTTTCGAGACTTACATTTAAGTCCTTTATCCATTTTGAGTTTATTTTTGTGTATGGTGAAAGCTGGTGGGCTAGTTTCATTTTTTTGCATGTAGCTGTCCAATTTTCCTAGCACCATTTATTGAAAAGGATGTCTTTACTCCATTGGATGCTCTTGCCTCCTTTGTCAAATATTAACTGGCCATAATGGCGTGGGCCTATTTCTGGGATTTGCTCTGTTCCATCGATTTATAGGTCTGGTGTTGTACCAATACCCGGCTGTTTTGATTACAATGGCTTTGTAGTATAGTTTGATATCTGGTAAAGTGATCCCTCCCACTCTGTTCTTCTTTCTCAAGATGGCTGCAGCTATTCGAGGTCTTTTTTGGTTCCGTATAAATTATTGTAATTTTTGTTCTAGTTCTGTGAAATATGCTGTTGGTATTTTAATAGGAATTGCATTGAATTTATAAATTGCTTTGGGTAGTATGGACATGTCAATGATATTAATTTTTCCAACCCATGAGCATGATATATTCATTCACAAGTTTATATCTTCCTCTATTTCTTTATTCAGTGACCTGTTTTCTGAATACAGGTCTTTTATATCCTTGGTTAAGTTTATTCCTAGGTATCTTATTTTTTTAGTTGCAATGGTAAATGGTATTGGTTTTTTAGTTTCTCTTTCTGAGAGTTCATTGTTGGTGTATAAAAATGCCATAGATTTCCAGATGTTAACTTTGTATCCAGCTACCTTGTTGAATTCTTTTATGAAATCTAGTAGTACTTTGATGGAGTCCTTAGGCTTTTCTATGTACAATATCATGTCATCTGCAAATAATGACAGTTTTACTTCCTCCTTTCCCATTTGGATGCCTTTTATGTTGTCTTCTTTTCTGCTCGCTGTGCTAAGGACTTACAATACTATGTTGAATAAGAGTGGTGAAAGTGGACACCCCTGCCTTGTTGCTGTCCTTAGGGGAAATGCTTTTGTTCTGAGGTGGGTCTCTTGTAGACAGCATACAGCCAGGTCATGTTTCCTTATCCATTCAGCTACCCCATGTCTTTTAATTGGAGCATTTAATCCATTGACATTTAAGGTGATTACTGATAGGTACTTATCTATTGCCATTTTAATTCTTTATGCCTACGTTTCTCTGTATCTACTTCTTATTACAGCAGTCCCTTTAACATTTCTTGCCATGCTGGTTTGGTGGTGATAAAATCCTTTAGCCTTTTGTTTTCCTCGCAAGCTCTTTGTTTCACCATCTCTTTTGAATGATAAACTTGCTGGATAGAGTAGTCTTGGTTTCAGATCCTTGCTTTTCATTACCTTGCACACTTCATGCCATTCCCTTCTGGCCTGTAGAGTTTCTGATGAGAAATCAGCCGACAGCCTTATGTAAGCTCCTTTATATGTAACAGACTGCTTTTCTCTTGCTGCCTTTAAGATTTTTTGTTAAACTTGTGTGCATAAATGCATAACCCATGGACACAGACAATGGTATGGGGAAGGCCTGGGAGTGGGGCAGATGCAGGGTGGAGGGGATCAATGGGAGAAAAAAGGGACATCTGTAATACTTTCAACAATAAAGATAAATTTTAAAAAAATATTCTCTTTGTCTTGAATTTTTGGCATTGTAATGATGATGTGTCTGGGCATGGGCCTCTTTGGGTTCTTCTTGCTTGGGATTCTCTGTGCTTCCTGAACTTGTGTGACTTTTTCCTTCACCAGGTTAGGGAAATTTTCTGCCATTATTTCTTCAGACAGATTCTCTATCTTTGCTTATTCTCTTCTCCTTCTGGTACTCCCATGATGCAAATATTGTTACATTCATGTTGTCCCATGGCTCCGTTAAACTGTCCTGTTTTTTAGTTGTTTTTTTTCTTTTTGGATCTCTGATTGAGTGATTTTATTCTACCTTCTTTGCCAAAGTGCTGATCCAATCCTCAGCTTCCACTAATATGCTGTTTATTCTTCCCAATGTATTTTTTATTTCTGCTATGTCACTCTTAATTTCCTTCATAGTTTCCCTATCTTTACTCATCATCCTTAAAATCGGTGTTTTGAGCTCTATATCTGATAGATTGCTTATCTCCATTTCATTTAGCTGTTCTACTGGAGCATTCTCTTGTTCTTTCATTTTGGGGCTTGTTTTTTGTCTCCCCATTTTGACTGCCTGTTTGGGTTTGTTTCTATGTTTTAGGTACATCTTCTAGGATTCTCAGTCTTTTTTGAGGGTCTCTGGTGCAGGACCATGTAAGATGCTGTTTGTGACTGGCTTTGAGTACCCAGTTTGGAGCCCTCAACAATCCACAGCTTATGGTCCTCTCTGCTTGAGCTGGGTGCATTTGAACATGACCAAGATGCACACCAAAGGCTTCTTTTCAAAAGCCCAGGTCCAGAAGCAGATCAGGCAAAGACTGAAAGCACACAGAAGTCTGCCTCTGCCTGCAGTCTGATTAATCTGAGTCTATGAATGAACCTCAGTCCATAGGCCACAGCAAGGCAAAAGCTCCACAGGGTGGGGGAGAGGTTTTTCAATGGGTGGGGCAATTGCCCGCTCCCCTCCCCCAAGGCAAAAGCTGCCTGTCTGGCAAAAGTATGCCTGAGAAAGATGACCTCTGCCGTATAAGGGAATGACTCAGCAAAGGAATCCAGATGGCTGCCCTCTGAGCTCTATCTCCAGAGCCTGCAACCCTAGATTCTCTTCACATAGTTCTAGTCCACTCTGCCCTCCCTCTGCTGGAGCCCAAGGTGAGTGGCTGCACACGAAACTTTCTGTGTTGGCCCTTTAAGAGGGGGCCTGCATTTCCAGCTTTCTTTCCCTGGCAGACAAAAACCCTGCTGCCTTTCACAGCCAGATGTTCTGGTGCTCTGGGCTGGGAAGCCCAGCTTGGGGACCCCAAAATTCTAGTGGGAACCCCTCACAGCTGAGATATCCTTCCGTTACTTCAGTTTCTGCCTGTGGCATCCCTGCCAGCCCTCTCGCACCTTCACACTTCCTACCAGTCTCTATGCAGTCTCCACTTTAAGTCCTGGGTTATGAGAGTGTTCTCTAGCTAGTCTTCAGTTGATTATTCAGGATGGTTTCTCTATATTGTAGTTCCAGTTTTGTCCTAGGAGAGTGTCAGTGTGGCTTCCACTCAATCCGTCGCCATCTTAGAATCTAGATCAGATGTATTTAATTAATATTTACAGAACACTTCACCCCAAAGCTGCAGAATATACGTTCTCCTCAAGTGAACATGGGTCATTCTCAAAGACAGACCACATGTTAGGACACAAAATAAGTCTCTAAAAGTTCAAGAAGATTGAAATCACACCAAGCATCTTCGTGGACATTTACACCACGGAATACTATGCAGCTGTAAAAAAGAAGGATCCCTTACCCTTTGAGACAGCACGGTTGGACCTGGAGAGTATTATGCTAAGTAAAATAAGCCAGTCAGAGTAAGATGAGTATCACATGACCTTATTCATATGTGAAATATAATGAAGAAAATAAATGGATGAACAAAATAGACCCAGAGACATAGAAGCACGGAACAGACTGATGAATCTCAGAGGGAAGGCAAGGGTGGGTGGGTGGGTAGGGAGAGATTAACCTACAAACTTATATGCATATATGCATAACCCACGGACACAGACAATAGTGTGGTGAAGGCCTGGAGGGGACGTGCAGGGTGGAGGGGATCAATGGGGGGAAAAGAGGGACATTTGTAATACTTTCAACAATAACAATAAATTAAGACATTAATAAATAAAATAAAATAAATAATATTTTAAATTTTCGGTCCAGTAGTCATAACACCTCCTTTCTTGTTATCTTTGGCAACAGTTCTTTGGGACATAAAGTTGCCCTAGGCCCTATCCAAAGGTTATTTTGCCCTGTTTTAACATTCCAAAGGTTTGAGGCAAAAGACAGGTAAGGCGGCTCCATTTTTTAAAAGATTACCTTTGTTGTTCAAAGTATTACAGATGTCCCCCCTTTCCCCCCTCCCCCCCCCCCAAGACCTACCAGACTATTGTCTGTGTCCACAGGTTATGCATATATGCATGTAAATTCTTTGGTCAATCTCTTCCTGCCCTAACCCCCACCCCCCGAGATTCTTCAGTCTGTTCCATGCTTCCATGTCTCTGGATCTATTTTGTTCGTTATATTTCACATATAAGTGAAATCATGTGAAACTTATCTTTCTCTGCCTGGCTTATTTTGCTTAGTATAATAATCTCCAGGTCCCTCCATGTTCTCTCAAAGGGTAAGAGATCCCTTTTTTTACAGCTGCATAGTATTCCGTTGTGTAAATGTACCATGGTTTGTTTGTTTTTATCAAGTAATCTACGGATGGACACTTGGGCTGTTTCCAGGTCATAGGTATTGTAGATAATGCTGTCATGAACATAGGGGTGCATTTATACTTTCTGATTGGTGTTTAGAGTGGCTCCATTTATATTATTTTGACGCCTGTATGACCCTTCACAGAAAAGCTTTCCAACCCTGCCTATTGCCTGTTTGCATCCTCTGCCCATTTCCCTAACGGGTTGTTAGTCTCCTTTGGGAATAGAGGCTCACAATTATTTTCTGGCCTAAAATGCTCCCATTCATCACTCTAGTTTGTCCTCACAAGCCCAGGAGGGAGGGGTTGCTCCTTCAAGTTTTGGAGATGAGAAACTGAGGCTCAGAGGCAGAGGCACCAGGAGAGGCGGGGCCAGAGCTTTGGAACCTGGAATTCAGCTCCCCTCCCCCCACAATCAACTCTTCAATGGCTGATCTCCCAGCAACCCTTGGCCCTCACTGGTGGAGTTCTCAAAGGGCTGGCATGTTGTGCACGCTCATTGGTGGGCTGTGGTGCTGTTGCACACTGCTGTTCCGTTCACTGAGCTCCGCCGCCGCCCCTGAAGGTTTCAAGGTCTGGAGGAGGTGACGGTCAGGCCTTACCTGCCCAGCTGCCAAACTCCCTGCAGACATGAGCTCCCCTCACAATGGTGAGGTGTCGACCCAGGAGACCGTCTTGGCCCAGGGCATAGAGAGGGCAGTGGTGGGGACGAAGACCTCCTGGTGGGGGCCTTCGAGGAGAGGGAGAGGAGAACACCCCGAGTGGGTGGGTGTTGGGGTGCTGCAGGTGATGGTGGCCTGGAAGAGGGGGTCCCCATGGGGTGGCAGGGATAATGGCAACCTGGGTGGAGGGTGGCCTGGATGAAGGGACTGTAAGGTGGTGAGGGCAGGGTGGCCTGGGTCGGGGGAGGTGGGGGGTTCCCTGGAAGGGTGGGGGTGGGCAGTCCTGGCTGAGGGGCTTGGGGAAGGTCAGGACTGGGAAGCTAAAAGAGAGTGACGAAATTTGAATATCACCGTGGGTCTCCAGGGACCGACATCACCCAACCTTCTACCCTCAGGCGAGGAGCCTTCTGACCTGTCATCAGATGAGTTCCCTGAGCCACAGCTCATGAGGGTAAGCATTTTCTTCAAAGGAGGAAGTCAAGTCAAGTCCAGTGGCTTCAATGATCCTGGAGACACGTCCAGACAGGGCGTCCTTGCTGGGCCAGGTGCTTTCCAGTCCTCCGTTCCTTGTACATTAGCTGCAACCATACAAAGGGAGTCTGCTGGAGAACTGGCTATCCCTTCTCCCAACAAGTCATCAGCTAAGAAAATGCCGAGCATCGTCAGTGGGAAGAGGGGGGACGGGCCTAGTCACCTGCCTCGGGCAACACTTAGGAAGAAGGAGCCTCCGGAGAAGAAATCTCTGGCTGGCAGTGTCTCAAAAGTTGTCCTGGGGAGAAAATCCCAGGCCTATATCTCGGGAGCTCCCCTGGCACCAGCAACTTTCCCTCCAATCTCTGGCCCTCCCGTGCTTGGGATTGCTAAGAAATATTCCTTGGTCCCTTTGGGGCCCAAACAGCCCAAGCACAACTCCAGGAAGAAACTAGCTGTGAGTAGGATGAGGGAGTCCCAACTGGTGGCCCAAGAAGACACCAACCCAAATAACGAGCCAGCCCCAAAGGGCCAAGTGAGTAGTCCATCTTCCTCTTTCCCTTCCCCATCCATACCCTCAATACAAGCAGCTTTTCACATGCTCCTTCTGTCCTTTGAGGTTCTCATTAGGGTGCCACATTGGGGGTCATTTTAATAGGATCAAATGCTTAATATGTGTCAAGTGCTGTTTTTGGCCTTTTTCCCAGAGAGGGGCTGGGGAGGAGGGGGCTTTGAGAATGAGGGGGCTGGCAGGAGGGGGCCTGGGAAGGAGGAGGCTGAGATTAGGTTTTTACTTATCATCTATTCCCTGCCTCACCCCAGCCCCTACACACACACACACACACACACATACACACACACACACAACCCCCCTCACCAGTCAGAATGTGTTTTAGCTTCCAGCAAACAGGCCAGGGCCATCTCGCCTGTCCATGCATGTTGGAGGATACAGCAGTGGAGACCCCAAGATCAAAACCTTTCCAGTTCCAAGACATTCACAGCTTTTGGCCATGGTGCAGGAAGG
This sequence comes from Miniopterus natalensis, assembly GCF_054644295.1. Lineage (NCBI taxonomy): Eukaryota > Metazoa > Chordata > Mammalia > Chiroptera > Miniopteridae > Miniopterus > Miniopterus natalensis. Next base: position 68,497,528 of record NC_142103.1, read on the forward strand.
AGTCAAGCCCAGAGTGTCCCCACCCTCAGGTTGAGTCTAGAGGGTTTGGTTTATGGGGAGGGGAATTTGGAGGGAAAACTCTGGCTCTGTCACTCTGAGGAACTCAGTCTTGCTCCCAGCCCTCTCTGCCTACCCATACAGTTCTCCCATCGGAAACTGTGTAAATAGGGCTGGCCCGAAGCATGGCTCCTGAGAAGGCCGCCCTGGAGAGAAGGGCACAAATGCTGGACAGAGCGGGGGCAACTTGTCCACAGAGGGAGGTGCCGCCTCACTGTAGATCCTGCTAGGCCCTTCCTGCCTCTCTCCTGGGCTTGGGAGCTGGATTTTGTGTTCTTCTTCAGGTGACCAGGGGCCACTTCTCCATCCACCACCACAGGAAGAGAAGCAGCCACCACCTGGAGCACAGGCCTGCCCTCAAGTAATGCTCTCTAGTCTAGGCAGCAGGTCTATGTCCAGGTTCAACAGTCTTATATTGTCCCCCTCCCACCACTGTGGAGGGAGGCTACCTTCTTCCCACTGAAGATCCATTTCAGTCTAGCCACTGGGCTTTGGGATGTGGGGTAAGCGCCAGAGGGGGAGTGAGGAGAGAAAGGAGGCAAGAATACACTAACAGTTTCTTTCTCTCCTGTCTGCTGGGTTAGTGTCCTGTGCTGCAGAGAGAAATTGAGGATCTTAGCAATCAACTTGGTATGACCAACCTCTGGCTAGGGCAGGGGAAGACCAGGGCATCCTAGTGCTCAACATGGGGTGGTATGGGGCTGGGAGTGTAGGGCGCTGCCCAGGGATCAACATTCCTGTGGGAAGGAGACTCTGGCAGGCCTGACCCTGGAACCTTCTGTGCATCTCTCTGTCTCTCTCTCTTTCCCTCTCTCTCTTTCTCTCTCTCTCTCTGTATCTCTCTCTCACTCTCTGACACACACACACACACACACACACACACCTCACTCTCATCTTTCTATCACATGTCTCCACGGAGAAATATATTATTTGAGTCACACTTTGCCAACAAGTGCTAGAGCTGCTCTTAATTCGTTTGGAGATACCACATTTATTTTCTCTTTAACTGCTGCTTGGCAGGGAGTGTACATGTCTTCATGTCTACCTTTTACTCGAGTGACAGGTGGGTGGGTCAGTCCCAGGGCTGAATACTGCCAAGCTCAGAGAGGGGGCTCAGGTTGCAGGGTTAGGCTTGTCCCATGGGGATGAGGGGTGGAGGTTCTATATTCCTGTGCCTGCAGTGTCTAGTTATCCTTTTCTCTCTTTCAGTGGTCATGCAGTGCCTCATCGACAAGTTCCAGAGCCTTTGATGTGAGTGGCCCATCCCCCTTCCCACAGTCTCAATCTCAGTCTGGGAAGATTGGGTGCTGACCCTGGCTGGAGGCTCCTCCTTGACTCTGCTGTCTTTTTCAGGTTGACTTCCCCCCCAGAACACACACATACAGAAGCAGCTGTACCTGTTGAATCCAGGGCCTACAGCAACACAGGTTCCCCTGTTCTCCTTGCCCGCTTCTCATCAGATGAGCCTATTGTGCCCTACCAAGGCTTCCCTCTTTCCGGAGGTAGCACAGCTTTTGTCCCCTATTTGTGCCACTTTTATTTTTTTATCTTTTTATTTTTAATCCTCACCCGAGGATATGCCTATTGAGTTTATAAACAGGGAAGGGAAGGAGGGAGGGAGGGAGAGAGGGAGGGAGGGAGAGGGGAGGGAGGGAGGGAGGGAGGGAGGGAGGGAGAAGCATGGGTGTGAGAGAGAACATGGGTATGGGCCCCAGTGGGATCAAACCTGCAACTTAGGTAAGTGCCCTGACCGGGACTGGAACCCACAACCTTTCAGTATACGGGACAATGCTCCAACCAACTGAGCCACACCAGCCAGGGCTGTTTGTTGCAGTTTTAAAAGAAAGTACTTCTCGTCCTGGCCAGGTAGCTCAGTTGGTTAGAGCGCCATTCCGATACGTCAAGGTTGCAGGTTCGATCCCCAGTCAAGGCACATACAAGCATCAACCAATGAATGCATGAATGGGTGGAACAACAAATCAATCTCTCTCTCTCTCTCTCCCTCCCTCTCTCTCTCTCTCCCTGCCTTCCCCCCTCCCCCTATCTCTTCCATCCTCTCTCTTTGAAATCAATCAATCAATAAAAATAAAGATAAATAAATTGAAGTCCTTCTCAGATCCCATGGTCTGCTTCTCTCTAGGAGAGGTTCGGGCTGGGGAACGTGCGGCTCTGCCCCTCCTCACACTGCACTGTACTTCCTCACCCCTCTACCTGGGGTCGCATCCCCACACTCACCTCCCTCTCAGCAGAAACGAATGTCCTTCTTCCAGAGGTCCAGCCTTTCTCCCCTCTCCTCATTTGGATCATCGTCCTGGTTCTCCCCTCTCTCCCTTTATTCTCTGCCGTGCGTCGGCCGGCTTCTCCTCCATGGTCATTTCAGCAGCTATTACACAACAGTCTTCCCCCTTCCCAGGCCCAGTCCTCTTTCTGGATTCATTACCTCCCACTGGTACCAGCACAAGCAGGGACCACTCAGCCAGAACCTCCGCATCGTCCTCATTTCCTCTCTTGCCCTCACATGTCACTTCTCTCTCCTCAGTTTCAGTAGAGGGGTGGACACAGAAGTCACAGCATAGCGAGATTTGGAACAAAAAGGGGGACATGTATCTGTTCTGCTGACTCTGGGACAACTTGGGGGAACTGCTCACAGGTAAATAGAAATGGATGGTCAAGGGGTCAGGGGTTTCATATCATTTATATCCCAGCCACCACTGCCACCGCCAATCTGGGCCCAGGCCCCACTCTGCCACCCCCGCCCCACGAATGGCAGTCGTGCTGCCCACTGCCTCCGTGCCTGTGGGCCTGGGCCCGCACATCTGTGAGCTGACACCAGCGCCATCTCCTTTGCTCATGCGTGCTCCATTTTCCCATCAAACTTCACTTATAGAACAAAAGCTCAAATATAAAATGATTAAGAATTTCAGGCTGCAACAGCAGAGCACTGCACCAAGCACAGGGGGGGAGGGGGGGCTTCTGATACCAGGGCCCCATGCAAGGGTTGCACATGCAGGAAGCCAGCCCTGGTCACATCTAATGACACCGAGCTAGCTACGCACAGAGATTTGATTCATTGGTGTTATATACAGAGAACTTGTTTTTGTTTAGGTTATCTACCTTTCTCTTAGCAATCCTGCTTGATTGTTATTATCTTGAGTGCTTTGTCAGAGCTGAAAAGTAGATTCTTTCCCGTTTTTCTCATACAGGAAAAATACCTTCATAAAATTTTAAAAACTGTTAAAAATCTGATCCTTAACTAATCCTCTCAACACTCTTCTTCACAGATCAGAAACGTTAGTAAGAGACAAAATTCTAATTCTAGTACTCCTGGGTTTTATCTTCTCATGCAAACTAAGTTTTTGTGTGTTGTTTTGTGTGTGTGTGTTTTAATTTTGGCAGGAATCAGAACTGCTGGTAAAAGATAAACGTGGGCAAACTAGAATTCTGGCGGGCGGGCACACTTTGTGGATAGCAATTGTGTACTGTAGACTAACAGCCGTAAAAAAGAAATAGAAACATACATTTTTAACACAGCAATTCTACCTTGAGGAAATAACCATTCACGCAAAATCATATAGAAGAAGAATTGCATTGAATCATTGTTCATAATAGGAGGGAAATATGGAAACCTTAACTGTTCAACAATTACATTACTGTACTTCTTTCATGCACCCAATGACATGTATTTAAACTTTTTCTTAGCGGAAAAGCTCGTATGTTAAATGAAAATAGTTCAGAAAATGATTTAATCCTGGTCTTGCAAAAAATATATATTGTATGGTATTTTTGTGCATTAATATATAAATGCAGCTATGAAGGTAGGAAAATATTCCAAAATAACGGCAGCTGCTAGTGCTGAACGGCATGACACAATTCATTTTCATTTTCCTCCATTTCCTGAATTGTCTTCAATTGACTAGAGTAACTGAATCCCACACCTCCCCTCCAAACCGGGGACAAAGGCAAGAGAATACGGAGGCGCAGTAACTGAAAGCAAACTCAGACAAGAGTAGGAGTTCACTTTTATTTTCTGCTGTAACACACAACTTAGAAGCCCCTCTTCCAGCAGCAGGGAGACAACAGAGTTGAGAGTATCAGAGGGCCAATACGAGCAAACAATTAGGCCCCGATAATAAAGGGGCAACTCCTGTAGGAATCAATGCCCAGGGGAAAGATGCACTGCCTAGGGAGGGCCACTAGGTTCGTCTTAGCCCCTTTTTAAAAATGGGCGTGAAATGTGCTGCATGGTCAGAATCAATAGGCCAAGTTCACGGAGACAGGAGGAGAGACAAACTCGCATTTGGTCAGGGTCTTCAGCAGTCAGTCGGCTAAATAAGGGGAAAAGAAAATCAAGTTATATGTGATAACTCTACACCTAGCTCTCTCTGCCCCCTCTGGTGGTGGCAAACCCAGGACACCTCAATTACCTCCTCAGACCTGACCTTTTTGGGTGTCTCCAATTCACTATTAGAATGACCCTCCAGGGAACCACCCTAGCCACCTGCCACCAGTCCCCACTTGGCCCTTTTTAGAACTTACATAGTTAGAAGAGTGCCAGATACTATGAGCTTCTTCCGAACCGCCCTTGGGAGGGGTTGGGAATGGCGGGCCAGACCCCAGAAGGCCCTCACTGCCTGCGCAGGTGATGGGAAAGGCACCAGGAAGGAGCTAGTGGAGATTCAGTTAAGGCACCATCCAATACAGACTGTGTCCCCTCAGGCCACTCTCACCCTTGTTAACCCCTCACGGCTGTTCCCTCCTTCCAGGTTCCTCAGGCCGTCTCCCTCCACCATCACCAACTAGCGACCCCTGGCCCATCCCCTCAGGACCCGGGCCCCCCCTCCCCCCTTCACACAGTACCCTCAGGCGGACCCCCTCCTCCCCGGTTCCGTTGCCTCGCTCGGGCACTCCTCAAATAGGATACTACCGGAGCCGATGTCTTCCCGGCCTTCTGGCTGTGCACCCAGCATGCCTACAGGGCCCCGGCAAGGCGTCTCCGCCTGGCCCGGGAGCGTCGAGTGCCCTTGCAACCTGTGGCCCTCCGCTGGCTTCGGCGCCCGCCTCTCCAGAGCCGCCTGTACCACGGTCCTCCAGGCCTCCAGAGCCATCTGAGCTGCCAGGGTCACCAGGACTGCCCCGGCCTTCCGCACCTTCGGCCACACCGCCTGCTCCTCGCTCTTCAGCCTGCATGGTTCCTCAGCCTTTCCTTGCGACTTCTGAGAGCCCGCTTAACCGCTGCAGGGGGGAGGCTCCCTCACGAAGCTCCGCCCCTTAGTGAGAGACATCATTGGGACTCCCCAGGGCGCCTGCGCAAACAGATCCTGCGCCATTTCCCAGAAACCCCTCTTACGAGGCTTCTGGGCATGAGACTGTTTCTCGCCACGCCTGCCTTGCCCTGCCCCAAGCTTGCGGTGCGGGTGAGCCTCAAAGCCTGTGCTGGTGCCAGCCCCGCTAACCTCATGTGTGACCAACTTGCCGGCTGCCAGTCCTTTTTCATTGAGTTCTGGGAGTGAGTCAGGTGCCTCTGGGCCAGTCCCGGCTGTCCTCCTCTCTGGGCTCCACATGTGGCCCCGGTCTGCATAGCCTGGGCAGGACCCAGCCCTGGGGGTATTACCAGCAGTGTTACCTTAGGCAGCTGTCAGTCCGAGCACAGGCCTGGCTGGCCACTTCAGAGGGGTAGGCCGAACAGGGGTTGCTCAGATGACGTGGGCCCACAGGATCCAGGGGTGCCCCAGGGATTCCAACCGGCTTGCCCTGGATGTGCGGTGCTGTGTTCAGCAGAATCTCTGGACTTTCTGAGGGCGGGGCCTGCGCCCCCACCCCCAATGCCACAGACAGTCAAGAAGCCCTGGGGAGTCTCCCCTATCGGCCGAGAAGGCACAAAGGTGGTTCTTACACCGAGCGGGCCAAAACGTGAATGGACAGTGCCTAAGTGCTGCCAAAAGCTAGAAAGATAAATGAATTTGGCCCAAGCGTGCCAAAAAGCTAGCAAGATAAATGGATAGAAAAAAGTCCTCCCCTCGCTATCCTTGTAAGAACTGTGGGCTTGAGCAAGAAGGGGGATTGTCTTTGAGACGGGAGTCCACCATTCTTTCAGGCCACATACCTGAATAAAACCTCTTTCCTTTTGCACCAGCACCTGCCTCATGAGTTTTTGTTGCCCCCAGGCAGCAGAGCCTGTGTTTTTCGGTTACAGCAGGAGTCAGTCCTGAGCCTTGCATGCCCTCGGGCACCCTCCAGCCCATTCCCTGGGGGAGCTTGGATGGATGGGCCTTGCTCCTTCAACACCATTCCTCACTCTGGGCTCTGTCAGCACTCCGTGGTGCCTTCCAGCCTGGGAGAGGGAGGTAGTTGCCAGACCCATCACCTCTGCCTGCCCTGGGGCTCCTGGGATCTAGACACACCTGCTGCCATGTCTCCAGGCCTCAGGCTTGGGCCAGCCCAGTCCAGGTGCTCAGGAGGGACCAGCTGGACACAGGGGCTGCAGGAGTGGGAGCACCACCCCTGGGACAACTCCCAGTTGCTGTGTCCTCTACTGGCACAGCCCTAATGGGCTCTCCTTCCCTCTAGGAGCGGTCTTGCTGCTCCGGGGTGGGGAGCTGGCCAGTGTGGGATGGGGACGGGGGGGGCGCTGGAGGTGCCTGAGGTGTCAGGGGCCCTCAACTGAGAAGTAACCCTGTGTCTGCTGGCCTACGGGTATAAGAAGGTGGAAAAACTAGAATTCTGGTGGCAGAGCACACTTTGTGTTGGCATTTGTGTACTGTAGACTAACAGCCTTAAAAAAGTAAAGAGAGCCCTGGCTGGTGTTACTCAGTGGCTGAGCATCGACTCGTGAACCGGGAGGCCAAGGTTCCATTCCCTGTCAGGGCATATGCTGGGGTTGCAGGCTCGATCCCCAGTAAGGGCATGCAGGAGGCAGCCTATCAATGACTCATCATTGATGTTTCTACCTCTCTCTCCCTCTACCTTTCTCTCTCTGAAATAAATAAATAAATGGAAGCATAAGTTTTTAACTCAAAAATTCTACCTTTGGGATCTAGCTTGAGGAAATAACCATTCATGCAAAAACGTATAGAAGAATTCCATCAAATCATTATTTATAATAAGGAAAAATATAAACATTAAATGTTCAACAGTTATATTATGGTATTCCTTTTATGCATCCAGTGGCACGCATTTAAAATTTTTCTTAGAAAGAAGAAAAGCTCATATGTTAAATGAAAATAGTTCAGAAAATGACTTAATCCTGAACTTGCAAAAAGTATACATTGTATGTTATTTTTGTGTGTTCAGTATACAAATGCAACTATAAAACTAAAAAAATATTCCAAAATACTGACAGCAGTTAATGCTGAATGGCATGACACAATTCATTTTTGTTTCATTCCGATCCCTAAATTGTCTTCAATTGACTAGAACAGCTGAGTTCCACACATCCACACCAAACCAGGGACAAAGGCAAGAAAATGTGAAGGCCCACTAACTGACAATAAACTCAGACAAGAGTAGGAGTTCACTTTTATTTTCTGCTGTAACAAACAATTTAGGACCCCCTCTTCAAGCAGTGGGGAGACAATAGAGCTGCGAGTGTTAAAGGGCCAATACAAGCAAACACTTAGGCCCCCATAATAAAGTGGCAACCTCTGTAGGAATCAATGCCCCAGGGAAGCATGCACTGCCTAGGGAGGGACTCTAGGTTAGTCTAAGCTCCCCTTTTCCGGCCTAGCGTTAACGAAAAAAAAGGGGGCAGAATGGGCTGCATGGTCCGAATCAACAGGCAAAGCTCATGGAGACAGGAGGAGATAGATATTTGCAACTGGTCAGGGTCTTCTGCAGTCAGCTGGCTAAATGAGGGAAAAAGAAATCAAATAAAATGTGACAACAGTGCACCTAGTTCTCTCTCTCTGTCCCCACAGTTGGTGACAGGCCCGGTGAAGCGCTAGTACCTCCTTAGACCTAGCTTTTTTTTAGACAGAGAGTGGAAGGGAGGGAGGGAGAGAGAGAGAGAGACATTGATGTGAGAGAGACACGACGATCTGTTGACTCCTGCAAGCTCACTGACCAGGACAGGGACGGAATCTGCAACCCATGTACCTGCTCTTGACTGGGAATCAAACCCGTGACACTCTGGTGTGGAGGCTGACGATCTAAACACTGCCCCACGACGGTCATAGATAGAACTGACTTTACTGGGATCTCCAATTCACTATTATAACGACCCTCCACAGAGCCACCCTAGCCACCTGTCCCTCATGTCCCCAACCGTGGCCCTTTTTAGAACTTACATAGTTAGAATATTGTCCAACAGTATGAGGTCCTGCTCAACCGCTGCTGGGTGGAGTTGGGCGCCCGGGGCCAGGTACTCGCAGGCCATCTCTGCCAACACTGGTGATCGGAAAGCCACTATGAAGGAGCTAGTGGAGATTCAGGTAAGGCACCATGCAATACAGACTGCTGTGTCCCCTCAGACCACTCTCACCCGTGTCAACCCCTCACATCCATTCCCTTCCTCCTGGTCCCTCAGGCCGTCGCCCACCACCCTCTCAACTGGTCCCCACGGGCCCATCCCCTCAGGACCCGGGTCCCCGTCTCCCCTCTCCCGTCCGTACCCCTCCCCCCGCTGACGCCCTCCTCTCCGCCCCATTGCCTCGCCAAGGTCTGTCCCCCGGCCCCCTGGGGCCCTGGGCCCCCGGCCGGCCCCCCGGCCACTCCTCGAATAGGATACAACTGGAAAAGTCGTGGTCTCGGCCTTCTGGCTACGGGCCCTGGCAAGGCGTCTCCGCCCGGCCCGTGAGCTCTGAGTGCTCGCGAGACCTGTGGCGCTCCACTGGCTTCGGCGCCCGCCTCTCCCGAGCCGCCTGTACCGGGGTCCTCCAGGCCTCCAGAGCCATCCGAGCTGCCAGGGTCACCAGGACTGCCCCGGCCTTCCGCATCTTCGGCCACACCGCCTGCTCCTCGCTCTTCAGCCTGCATGGTTCCTCGGCCCTTCCTTCCGAGAGCCCGCTTAACCGCCGCAGCGCGGAGCTCCGCCCTGCACGAGGCCCCGCCCCCTAGTGGGTGACATCATTGGGACTCCCCAGGGCGCCTGCGCAGACAGGTCCAGCTGCCGCCTACCGGAACCCCGTCTTGTGAGGCCCCCGGGCATGTGGCTGTGGCTGTTTCCCGCCACGCCTGCGCTGCCCCGAGCTTGCGGGTGAGCCTCGAAGCCTGTGTCCGTGCCAGTCCAGCCAACCTCACGTGTGACCAGCTTGCTGCCTGCCCGTCGCTGGTCATCCAGTTCTGGGAGTTAGCCAGGCGCCTCTGGGCCAGTCCCCCGGGAGTCACTCCGGGGCCCTGCCTGCCCTCGGGTACCCCCAGCCCAGTCCCTGCAGGAGCCGGGATGGATGGGCCTTGCTCCTTCAGCACCGTTTGTCACTCCGGGCCCTAGCACTCCGTGGTGACTTGCAGCCTGCGGGAGGGGGTGGCTGCCTCTGCCCTTGGGCTCCTGGGATCCAGGCACTCAACTGGGACGTCTCCAGGCCTCAGGCTTGGGTGGGCTGAGCCCTACCGGCAGCTCAGCAGAGACCAGTTGGACACAAGGGAGGCGGGAGCAGGAGCACCTCCCCTGGGACCACTCCCAGTGGCTTTGCCCTCTGCTGGCGCAGCCCTCGCCAGGGCCCTCCCTCCCCTAGGAGCAAAGTCTTAACATTGTGGTGGAGGGTGGGTGGGTTTTTTGAAGGGGGCAGGGGGCGGCTGGAGGTATAGAGGCACCAGCGCCCTCAAGTGGGAGGTGAGCCTGTGTGAGTGCTGGTCCGCTGGGTGGGGAGGTGGTGGGAGCAGCTGGCACTTTCTTTATCTGCTGAAAAACCCCTGTAAACAGAGCAATAGAAATGTCCTTTTCCAGAGCTGGCTCCTGCTCTACTTCTGCTTGTCTTCGGGGGGCAGGGGGTTGGGTGGGGCGCATGAGTGGGATGGAACTGGAGATACAGGGGAGGCCTCCCCGCATCCAGCTGCTGCTTTGTTCTGAACACTCTTCACCCAGCACTGTTCCGGGGACTGGGAATAATGCAACAGGGGAGGGAAGCCTGCAGAAAGCCTTGTCCCCAGGGAGCTGACTTCCTTGGGGACAAAGGATAACAGTATGCTAAAGAGGAACACGCTGAGCAAAGCAGGAGGGCAAAGGGATTCAAGGGAAAACACAGGGAATAGATGCTAGCAGGTCAAAGACACAGATTTTAGGAAGGACTGGATGTGGAGGCTGAAGAAGTGTGGTAGCGAGGAGGACCTCCAGGATTTGGCATAACTGGGTCAAACTGACATGGGGCCATCGAGGGAAAACCAGTCTGGGCAGGAGACAAATGAAGACTCTGCTTTGACCTGCTAACGCGCTCCTTCCTGTGTTGTCTACATATCTCTGGAATCCCTTCCTGCTCTCCCTCAGCAGCAGGCTGCCTGTTCCTGCTGAGACCCTGGGGCCCTGCACCCCCTCAAGCCTCTGACTTCACGCTGCTGGGCTGGACGCCTCCGTACCCAGTGCCCTGCTCCCCTCCAGCTGCCTGCACATCCTCCTCCTGCCCCCCCACAGCCTGTGCACGGGGTGGGCCGGGAGCGCACGGGAGTTTGCAGCCCTGGACACAGCTCTCTGCAGACGCAGCCAGGACTCACGGACAAAGCCTTTGGAGGGCCAGTTCTGAGGTGCAAGTGACTATTGAATGAAATAGGAGTGGACAAATGAACAGGGACAACGTAAGCTGTTGTTACATATCTCACCGAAACACGGGAGGGAGGTCTGAAGGAATACATTCACATTTATCCTACTTATCTGTATAGCATAGGAACTGTTTGTAATGAGAAGGTGTCTATGTATTATGCACACAATAAAATCAAAGTGAAAACACGAGAAGAAATTTAGATGAACTTTGAGTTTTGGATGGGAGAGATTTCCTAAGCTTACCAACAATGAATAATAATAAACAACAACAGGGCCCCGGCTGGGTGGCCCAGTGGGTTGGAGCATCATCCCATACACGAAAAGGTTGCGTGCGGGTTGGATTCCCCGACAGGGCACATCCTAGGTGGCCGGTTCGATCCCCTGTCGGGTGCATCAGGAGGCAGCCGAGCCACGCACGCCTCGCTCTCACACTGATATTTCCCTCTCTCTCCCTTCCTCTCTGTCGACAAGTAAGAACATATTCTCGGGTGAAGATGAAAAGAAATAACACCCCAGTAACATGAATTGAGTGATTACAATGTTCCAGTCACTGTTCTCAATCTAACCAGGAATGAGCTGATTTCATCCTGAAATACACCAACATTTTCATTGTGCTTATCTTTAGCAGTGAGATGATAGGTAATTATCTTCTTTTCCAAATGTGCACATACTTTTTCTGTTTTTGGCAACGAGCATGGATTACATTTGAAAACAGGAAAAAAAGGAAAGGAATGTATTCAGCAACTGTTGTTTAGGAAAACTTCTAATTAGTTCCCAAGTGAACTACTTTGCTGAAGTTTTAATTATCTTGTTCTATTCATTGGAGGCTGATCTTACCTTTGAAAGTGCTCATACTTGGCCCTTTCCTTGATGCAGCCAGGAGGACTGTGATGAAGTCCCTGAAGTCACGGAGCCTGGGGACCCAGGCTGATGACTGTGGGGCCAGTGCGGCACAGCCCTGCTGTCTTCATGACTTTGAGCTGCCCCTAAAAGCAATCCTTTCCAAACTCCACACATAACGCTCATCCTACATGGAAAGTTATTCCTCTAGTGGGCAACTGACAGTTTGCTTTCATCAGCATTTCACCAGTTCTACACAAGATGATATTTTGCTCTTTTAATCCTTCCAAGTATGCCAGTATACGAACTCGTGTGCACGAACAAGAAATACACGCGCACGCAGCTAGATACTCAGGAGGCGCTCAGCACATCACAGCCTCTCCTGTGCATAGCGCCACCTGTAGCCTAAACCCTTCTGGCTGCGTCGCGGTTAAGGCCCCTGTCTTTCTGGATCAAAGACTTGTTTGGAATGTAGTATGTGTGTTGAAAAACACATTCGGCGTAATGCGTAATGACTAAGTCTAAGAGGTGTCAGGGCCAGGGAGCATAAATTCAAGGAAGGTGATGCTTAAATCAACAAGGATTATTATTTTTTTTTAACCAGTTGCAAGATACTCAACATCTTTCCTGAATGCCTGAGCCTCAAATCAGTATAGCCACCCGAACTTGGATGCCCTGCAGGCACCTGGAACCCAACTAGCCCCCAAATGACCTCGTGTTTTCCCCACCCCCAAATGCTTCCCTCTCTTTCATTACTCACTTGGTGACAGGTATTTCCACAGCCTCCCACTCTCTCATTTCACCTCCCAGCTACTCAATGCCCCTGACTGTGTCCTAGCCACCCTCCCTAGTGCACCTAAGGCCAGGTTGGCATCATCTCTTACCGTACAGATTTGCAGACAATAATATAACTGGAGCCACTTTAAAATGGAGCCGGAGCTGCCATGACAGGGGAGCTGCCTTGCATGTCTTATGCCTCAAACCTTTGCAATGTTACAACAGGGCACAATAACGTTTGCACTGGGCCTAGGGCGGCCAAAGGACTGTTTACAAACATAAGAAGAAAGCAGATATCATGACACTGGACTGACCATTGAAAACATTGTTTAGCATAAACATCGCTGTGTCATGTTTTCTGCGCCAACAGAAATGCCTTCCTCCTATGGATGTAGTTGCTGCCCTCGTCCTTGTCATAAATACCCATGGCCACTGTCTCCTTATCGGAACATTATTTGGGCTTCCGTCTGAATTAACAAGTCCCTGGTAGCTATTCTTATTGGTCTCAAATAGATCCTTATTTGTCTGAAACTCTGGAAGCTATTTTGTTTGTAGCTCAACAGATTCTTGGGGCCCCTGCCCTCTGGAAGGCCTCCTAATGCTGGGGAGAGTCGTGGGTTATCTTTACTTCACTTCTGAAGCCCTGCACCCCTCACCCTCACGGAGGCCCTGGGCGTGGGACCGGACCTATGCCTGTCTTGCCGCACCTGAAAGGGGGTTCTGCCTTTTCCCGGGGCGCCCTATGCTGTCAGGCCCCTACCACACTGCCTGGGAGTGACGGGACTCCCTGTCCTTGTCCCTCCCCCGAGGTTACCTGTGTCTGTGTGCCTGCGTGTGTGCGTCCCGTCCGCGACACTCCCACTAGACTTGCCCTAAGTGGGAATTGGACCGAGGAAGTAATCACAAAGAGGTGATGAACTAAATGACATTAGAGCTGCGCCTTAAAGGAAGCATGAGGGTGAGAAAAATGGCAAAAAGATGGGAAAAGGCATTCTAAGCACAGGAGCTGCTTGGGCAAAGAAGGCCTAATACTGTTGCCTTTTCAAACTCTTTATTACGGAACTTACACGTCTACACCCAAGGAGACAGAATAGTATTCAAAATACACACCTAGCCTTCACCCAGATTCAGCATTTTCCACTAGTTTATTTTGAAAGAAGACAAGGATTTAGGGGTGAGAGCAGTGGGAGCTAATATTTCTTGAAGCAATAAGAGAAGACGCACCCACTTAAGCTTGTCCAAATATCGGGGAGTCCATGCACCCCTGTGTGTGGGCATCATAGGGCCATGCAGCACAGGGCCTGCCTGGTGCTGCCAAGCCCTGCGCTGCCGTGGGGTGCTGTCAGCAACAAGCAGCTACTGTTTTGGTCAGTGTGTGTCTCGCTCTCACCCACGTTCTCTCTCTCCAAATACATATGGATTTAATTTAACTGTCACCACACCTTCTCTTTGATCAACCTGGAGTCACCATCTAAGTTTCCTGCAGGACTTCCTAATGGTGTACACACACACACACACACACACACACACACACACACACACACCCTTCCAGGCTGCAACCTTTCCCACATCTGAGGGCGCTGAAGGAAGTGCAGCCCGAGAGGGAGAGAACAACATGGAAGGACCCAGAACCAGATAAACCGACTAAGCCTTGCTGCCATTGACTCGGCACCCTGTATGCCAGGCGCGGGGCCAGGAATCGCTTCCCGTGCTTTGTCCAAGCAGTCCTCAGCACGACCCCAGAAGATGTGGAATCGTGTCTCCCCACTGGATAGTCACGTGAGCCTATCTTTTGCCATAGCATCCTTAGCACTGGACTGTCACCAGGACGTTGCTGGTCTGTAAGCTCCTCCTGGGTAGTGCCTCTAGGGGATTCTTCTGTTGTCGCCATCTCCTCTCAGTGACTTGCTGTGGCCTTGGCACTGACCAAACAGCAAGTAGGGCTGGGCACTAGGAAAAATGGTCTACAGGGTTCATGTTCTCCGAGATCTGCCACTCCCACTGAGGAGTGCCCCTCGGGTGGCTCCGAGGGCCTCTTTGCTGTCGAAGCTGGGGTCATCGGCTAGGCGTGATGAGGAAGGTAGGAGGAGCTGCCCATCGAGGAGAGCAGGCAAGGTTGGAAATAGCTGGTGCTTATGGTGCTTTTCTGTGTGTCAGTAAGGATGGCTTTGGGGCTTAAAGTATAAGGAAATGTATTGTTGACTGAATGTGAAGTTCAGAGGGACATGGCCATCATGCCGGGTTAGTCGTCCAATGAAGGGTCATCAAGGACCCAGGCGCCCACTCCTGACCCTTGTAACAGAATGTGGGTGTTCCTAGGTTTTGAGTTGGGACAAATCACTCCTTCCAATGAATAGTGGGTGACAATTGTGTTAAATAAAGTTGTTTGGGTGCCTAATCCCCCAGGCTAATTTCTGAGCTCCTTGAGGGCAGGGACTGTGTTGCTTTTCTGTGTCCCCAGTGCTATGCCCAGTGCCTGGTATACACAAGGTGCTCAATCACTCATTCATTTCTTTATTCAACAATTATTTCTTGCTAAGTGCTATGATGGAGGAAAATTCAGGGACCCATGGCACTTAGCTCTTGAGATCTTTACATCTGACATGAGTCCCTGAATCGCAGAGGCCTCAGCTCAGCAGGGTATTGAAGGCTTAAATTCCGTTAGCAACCAGGGTCTGAAAATATGCCGTAGCTCATGGGGGCTCACAGTTCAGTTACTGCTTATTGAATACCTATTATGCGCCAAGTCTCTGGTAACAGAGATTAATCATTCTTCTTGCCCTCAAGAAGCCTCCAGGCCAGTCAGGGAGACAGAAAAATCATTTCAGCGCTGGGTGATGAGAAAGCACATGTGGCCACACTGGAGAGGCACCTCCCCAAGCACAGCAGGTCAGGTGGGAGGAAGGGCAGTCTGCACAGGCTACCAGGAGCAAGTGGCCCTTTGACCAATGGAAGGAAGAGGAGTCACCTGGCCCAGAGGCTGGACTGGGGCAGATAGTGAAATGCCTTAGTGAGGATGGTGAGCCGGATGGTGGTGGAGCAGGTCACAGGCCCCCGGTGTTGCTGCTGCTGCTGCTGCTGCTGCTGCTTTGGTTTACGCTGCTGTATCTCAAGTAATCTCTAGGTCATTTTGTGGAGATGCACGGTTCAGTTTCCACTTCTCCACTTTGCCTAGTTTGGACTTGGGAGCTCCTTGTGTTTTATCCTCGCTAACTCTTTGGCCAGAGAAGTGGCTGCCTTAATGTATTCTTTGGGTCATCTCATGACCTCCTTCCTGTCAGTGTCCATGGCTCAGACTGTGTTCCAGATGATGAGTGTAATCGTCCATGAAGGGACAGCAAAACGCACCAGAACTGTCACATTTTGGAGAGCCTTAGGGTTCGTCCCATCTCTCTGACCATAGAAACGGGCGTGTTAAGGTTCAGGTGCACACAGAACCATGGAGCAGGCCTCAGAGGGAGGAGTGGAGCCGCAAGGTGTGCAGTGAGATGGCCAACTGGGTTCTTGTAAGGGCGCCAGGTTAGTCCTGGTGGGCTCCGCTTTGCCCTTCACCTGGCATTAGGCTGCCTCCTCATCTGGTTGTGGCTCTCCAAGAGTCTCCTGAGGGCACCCTTGACTTCCTTGTTCCTGAGGCTATAGATCATGGGGTAGAGCATGGAACTTACATTGGTGTAGATAAGGACATGATTTTGTCCTGTTCCGGGGTGTAGCATGACTTGAGGCTAATGTAGATGAATATTGCACAGCCGCAGTGCAGAAGAGAGACCAGCAGGTGCCCAGCACAGGTGGAGGAGGCTTTGCTTCTGCCCTCGGCTGAGTGGATTCTGAGGATGGCAGCGAGAAGGAATCCACAGGAGAGCAGTATCAACAAGAAGGGAATCAACAGGATGAGCATGCAGGCCAGGAAGACTGCAATCTCATTGGCTCGCCTGAACAAATTCTATGAGAACTATCTGACTCCATTAGAAAGAGCAACATAGAATAATGGGTATCCTGGAAGGAGAAGAGAAGGAGAATGGAACAGAGAGTCTATTCAAAGAAATAATCAATGTAAAATTCCCAAATGGAATGAGCTGGACATTCAAAGACAAGAAGCTAACAGAACACCTAATTATGTCAACACAAAAAGATCTTCTCCAAGATGCATATGAAAACCCAAAAGTTAATGACAAAGAAATGATTCCCTGGCAGCCAAGGAAACCCCATCAGATTATCTTGAGAATTTTCAGTAGAGCCCGGCTGGGCGTGGCTCAGCGGTTGAGTGTCGACCTAGGATCCAGGAGATCATGGTTCAATTCCAGGTCAGGGCACATGCCTGGGTTGCGGGCTCGATCCCCAGACAGGGGCATGCAGGAGGCAGCTGGTCAATGGCTCTGTCATCATTGATGTTTCTATCTCTCTCTCCCCCTCTCCTTTCCTCTCTCTAAAATCAATAAAGATATATTAAAAAGAAGGGGAAAAAAAGAATTTTCAGTAGAAACCCTACAAGGCAGGAGAAAATGGAATGATATATTCAAAATAAATCCCTCTTGACCTTGGTGTATGATGTTTTTAATGTGTTGCTGGACCTGACTTGCTAATATTTTGTTGAGGATTTTAGCATCTATGTTCACCAGGGATATTGGCCTGTAATTTTCTTTCTCTGTAGTGTCTTTACCTGGTTCTGGGATTAGGAAGATGCTGGCCTCATAAAAAGAGCTCAGGAGTTTCCCTCGTCTTGAATTTTCTGGGATGATTTGAGGAGAATAGGTGTTAATTCTACTTGGAATGTTTGGTAAAACTCACCTGTAAACCCATGTGGTCCAGGACTTTTGTTGACTTGGAGTTTTTTGACAACTGCTTCAGTTTCATCAGTTGTTATCAGCCTATTCAGGTTTTCTGATTCTTCCTGATTCACCTTTGGAGATTGTATGTTTCTAGGAATTTGTCCATTTCACCCATGTCCAGTTTGTTGGCATATAGTTGCTCAGAGTATTTGTTTACAATCCTTTGTATTTCTGTTGGGTCAGTTGTTATATCGCCTCTTTCACTCCTGATTTTATTCATTTGGGTCCTCTCTTTGTTTCTAGGTGAATCTGGCTAAAGGTTCATCCATCTTATCTATCTTTTCGAAGAACCAGCCCTTGGTTTCATTGATCTTTTGTATTGATTTTTAGTCTCTATGTCATTAATTTCTGCTCTGATCTTTAGTATTTCCTTCCTTCTACTTCTTTGGGGCTTTTCTTGCTCTTCTCTTTCTAATTCTTTTAGTTGTTGTGTTAGATAGTTCTTAGAGCTTTTACTTGTTTCTTAAGATATGCCTGTAGTGCTATAAACTTTCGTCTTAGGGCTGCTTTTGCTGTGTCCCATAGGTTTGGGGTTGCTGTATGTTCATTTTCCTTTTTTTCCAGGAAGTGTTTGATTTCTTCCTTGATCTCATTGGTAACCCATTCATTGTTTAATAACATGCTATTTAGCCTCCATGTGTTTGAATATTTTTGAGTTTTTTAATAGCGATCGATTTCTAGTTTTGTGGCATTGTGACCCGAGAGGATGCTTGATATGATTTCAGTCTTCTTGAATTTGTACTCTTGCCTTGTGCCCTATCATGTGGTCTTTTTGTGAGAATGTTCCATGTGCACTTGAGAAGAATGTGTATTCTGCTGCTTTGGGTTGAAATGTTCTGTCAATGGCAATAAAATCCATTGGATCTAGTGTGTCATTTATAGTCTCTGTTTTCCTGTTGATTTTTTGTCTTGATGATCTGTCCAGTGATGACAGTGGGGTGTTAAAGTCCCCCACTGTGATTGTGTTGCTGTCAATCTCTCCCTTAAAGTCCACCAAGATATTTTTTATATACTTAGGTGCTCCTATATTGGGTGCATATATATTTATAAGGGTTATTTCCTCCTGTTGGATTGATCCCTTTAGTATCATGTAGTGACCTTCTTTGTCTCTTGTTGTGGTCTTTATTTTGAAGTCTATTTTGTTCGAAATAAGTATTGCTACTCCACCTTTTTTCTTTTTTCTTTTTTCCATTTTGCATGGAATATTTTTTTCCATCCCTTCGCTTTCAGCCTGTGTGAATCTTTTGCTCTCAGATGCATCTCTTGTAGACAGCATATCTTTGGGTTCTGTTTTCTTATCCATTCAGCTACCGTATGTCTTTTGATTGGAGCATTTATTTCATTTACTTTTAAGGATACTATTGATACACACTTATTTAATGCCATTTCCCCCCTTTGTGTATGTACCTCTCTCTCACTATTTCTTCCTCTTCTTTTTTTTTTTAAATGTATCTTTATTGATTTCAGCGAGAGGAAAGACGAGGGAGGGAGAGAGATAGAAACATCAGTGATGAGAGAGTCATTGATCGAGCCCGAAACCCGGGCATGTGCCCTGACCGGGAATCGAACCCTCATTGCCTGGATCCTAGGTCAACGCTCAACCGCTGAGCCACGCCCGGCCGGGCTATTTCTTCCTCTTCTTAAAGCAGTCCTTTTAGCATTTCTTGCAATACTGGTTTGGTCGTGCTGAACTCCTTTAGCCTTTTTTTTTTTGGTCAGGAAGATCTTTATTTCACCTGCAATTTTATTTTTTATTTCTTTAAGTATATCTTTATTGGTTTCAGAGAGAGGAAAGGAGAGGGAGAGAGAAAGATAGAAACATCAGTGATGAGAGAGTCATTGATCGAGCCCACAACCGGGCATGTACCCTGACCGGGAATCGAATCCCCATCGCCTGGATGCTAGGTCGATGCTCGACTGCTGAGCCACGTCCGGCCAGGCGACCTGCAATTTTAAATGATAGCCCTGCTGGATAAAGCAGTCTTGGTTGCCGGTTCTTGCTTTTCATTACTTGGAGAACTTCATGCCGATCCCCAGTGGCCTGAAGTGTTTCTGTTGCGAAATCTGCTGCCAGCCTTATGGGGTTCCCTTGTAGGTCACTGCTTCTCTCTCTCTTGCAACCCTTAATATTCTCTCTTTGTCCTTAATATTTACCATTTTAATTATTACGTGTCTTGGAATCGGTCTCTTTGGGTTCCTCTTGCTTGGAACCCTCTGTGCTTCCTGAACTTGTGTGGCTTCCTCCTCACCAGCGTAAGGAAGTTTTCTGTCATTATTTCCTCCACTAAATTCTCTATTCTTTGCTCACTTTCCTCCCCCTCTGGAACTCCTATGATGTAAATGTTTTGCTTCATGTTGTCCCAAAGCTCCCTTGGACTGTCCTCATGCTTTTTAAGTGTTTTTTCTTTTTGCTGCTCTGATTGAGTGTTTTTTTCTACTTTATCTTCTAAGTCACTTATTCTATCCTCTGCTTCACTGAGCCTGCTTCCAATTCCTTCCAGTGTAGTCTTGATGTCAGATATCGTATTCTTCGTTTCTGCCTGGTTCTTACTTATGATATCTCGCTCTTTTATCATGTTTTCACAAAGTTCCTGGACCTCTCCATTAAGTGTCTTGTGGCTCTCATTAATTTCCTGGAGCATCTTTATAACCATTACTCTGAACTCTACTTCTGATAACTTGCTTGGCTCCATCTCATCAAGGTCTTTTTGTGACTATTTTTCCTTTTCTTTAGTTTGGGCGTTGTTTCTTTGTCTTCCCATTTTGGTGGCTCTTAGTGTTTGTATCTGTGTATTAGATACATTTGCTGTCTCTCACTCTTGTGGGGTGGGATTTTGTAGTGTATGTCCAGTGGAGCCCAGAGGTGTGTTTTCCTTATACTCCTGAGCTATTTGCTCTAGGTGTATCCCTTTTGTGGGTGTCCCTTTTGTGGGTTCTTTGGGCTCTCCTGTTGTGATTGGGTCTAGATTGATGTTGACCCATTCTTGGGAGAACTCTCCTCTCAGGTAGGATAACTGTGTGTCTCAGCCCTAACCAAAGACAAAACAAAACAAAGCCAAAAAGAAACATATAAGAAAACAAATAAAGCAAAACAATTTTTTTAATTAATTACAAAATTTAAAATTAAAAAAATTAAAAATTTAAAAAGAAAATTTTTCTCTCTCTCTTTTATCTAAAAAAAAAAAAAAAAAAAAGTCACTCAGGTGACTTTCGCCTGGGAAGCTTACGTTGTGTGCAGCTCACTGCTTTGTATGCTGATTTCAGTTCTCCTGGGAAGTACTTGTGTATGAGGCAATGTCAGGAGCTGTGTAGGTTTGGCTCTAGTGTCCTTAGGTGGTTGACTGATCTGAGGCTCTCTGTGGACCACCTCCACTTGCCAGCTATTTTGCCTCCCCCTTGTGGTTGGCTGGTCTTACTCCAGAGTCTTCTGAAGAGTCTTCAGGGTGCAGGCCGGGCAGTGTAGCTGGGGATATTGCTTCCCTTACTTGGAGGTTTTGCTGTCAGGCACTCACTGTGGAGAAGTTAGTCTCTGCTTCAAACCCAGCTCCTCACTCTCTGCCCTATCCTCTAATTTTAGTTCCCCATACAATGGCCTGCTGCAGTTTCAGATTGACTTCAGTCTGTTGCTTTTTCTGTATGGGCAGTTTCAGCATCTTGAGCTCAGTAGGTTCAGTCAAAAAAAATTTCCAGGAAGCAATTTGCCTGCCCAGCCCCCACAAGGGGTTTTAAGCTTTTCCTTCAGTTCGCAAACAATACTCCCTGGGAGTCTTACTCTTATATTGTCATTCTGAGAGCTTATCTCCCTTCCCCCTTAGGACTATGACCTGCGGGGGACATCTGGGGCTTCAGTGAACTGAACCACCCCCTCTCCTTTTGGGGTGGGGGTTCTCCTAGCCTGCAGGAGAGTTAGGAGTGCTCCACCCCTCCTTTCCGAGATCTGGTTGGCTGTTGCCCAGGGCGCTTACTTAAAACACTACACTACACAGACAGAAATCCCAGCTTTCGCTGGTCTGTCTCCCCCATGCAAGCCAGGAAGGTGGACGCCCATTCAGCAATCAAAAACTCAAAAGTGCACCAGGCGGCACACGGGCAGAGAACCTGCCCTGAGAGGTCCCGTGGCCCCCACACCTTGGTACCAGGCAGCAGGGGTCGCAAAGCCAGCCCCATGCAGCTCCCCTGCACAGCTGATCTCAGTGAAGCTGGGGCAGCTCTTTGCACGCTGTCCTGGCTCCCCTGAGAGCAGGTCAAAAAATCCTGATTCACCACACTGGCAGCTCTGGTGCCTAGATTCCCCATCTTCCCTGCTGGCAGCTCCAGTCCCTCTCTTGGTGAAAGGAGGTCTGTCTTCCCCTTCCATGCGCTATACAGTTCAAATGCTTCCTGGGGTTCTACCTAATGCCTTACAGGAAGGCAGAGTGTCCCTGTATGTGGCTGCTCAGCGCAGCCCTCTAGGCCCTTTCCATTCGGGAGCCACGCACTGTGGGACAGTCTTTTGTATGGTCAGGACCCGGTGTGAAAACTGCTGTCCTGGCTGCCATTAGAAGCTTTCTTTCACTGGGAAGGCGTGGTCCTGTCTGCACAGGCACACTGTTCCCTGGGGTCTCTCTGCCCTCCTCGCATGGGCTCTCCTTCCCTTCTCCTCTGCTCCAGGTTTGAGATCCCAGCTTTTGGATGCCAGTCCACACTCCCAAGGGGAGGAAGCTTTACAGCCTCTAGCCCTAGGGCCTCAGAACCAAGCACAGGCTTCAGGGGGTACTCCCCCTTTCAACGCCCTCCCCCCTTACCAGACTGTAAGATCTTTCTTCAGTGCGCCCTACTTGAAATATGTCCACTCAAGTATATTTCTCTGATTTTTCCAAGCTGGTTACGCAGTATTTTAGCGGAAAATCAAGTCTGTGTCTAGGAGCAAGCATGCTCTGCTTCTTCTCACAGTGCCGCATTCTTCCCGTATCTGATAAAATAGATTTTTTTAAGAGAAGTACCAAAGCCCGGCGGGGCGTAGCTCAGCGGTTGAGCATCGACATAGGATCCAGGAGATCGAGGTTCGATTCCCGGTCAGGGAACGTGGCCGGGCTGCGGGCTCGATCCCCAGTGACTCTCTTGTCATTGATGTTTCTGTCTGTCTCTCTCTCCCTCTCCTTTCCTCTCTCTGAAATCAATAAAGATATATTTTTTTAAAAAAAGAAAAGAAAAGTACTCAAACAGATCCTAAGGGAGCCATAAAAGGAAAACAATTAGAATTGCTGGTGATTTTTCATCATAAACCAGAAAGGCCAGAAGGTGGTAGAACACCATCTCCTTCAACTGCTGCCTGGGAATTGACAAAACAAATTTTTAAAAAATTAAAGAAGAAATTAAGAAATGAAAAACAATTTAAAAACTTAAAAAGAAAATTGTTTTCTTTACTTTTTTTCTAAAAAAAAAAGACAATCAGGTGAGTTTCGTCTGGGCAGCTTATGTTGTCTGAGGCTCAGTGTTTTGTGTGCTGATATCAGGTCTCCTGGGAGGCTTGTGTGTCAGCCAATGTCAGGAGCTGTCGAGGTTTGTCTCTGGTGTCCGTAGGTAGTTGGCTGGTCCCAGGCTGTCTGTCAGCTATTTGCCTCCCCCTTTTGGTTGCCTGGTCTTACTCCAGAGTCTTCTGAAGACTCTTTAGGGTACAGGCCCGCAAGTGTAGCTGGGGACATTGCTCCCCTTCCTTAGAGGTTTCGCTGTCAGGCGCTTACTGTGGGGAAGTTGATCTCTGCTTCAAAGCCAACTCCTCAATTTTTACCATATCGCCCAATTCTAGTTCCCCATACAACGGCCTGCTGCAGTTTCAGATTTAATTCAGCCTGTTGCCTTTTCTGGATGGGCAGTTTCAGTGGCCTGGGCTCAGTGGGATTGCTCAAAAGGGACTCTGGTGAACACTTTGCCTGCCCGGCCCCCAGGAGGGGTTTTATGCATTTCCTCCAGTTCCCAAACAATAGTCCCTGAGAGTCTTACTCTTACAATGTCCTCCTATGCCCAGCGAGGGATATCTGGGCCTTCAGTGAGCTGAACCACCCCTTTTCCTGTTGGGGATGGTGCTCCTCACCTGAAGGAGAGGTAGACATGCTCCGGCCCTCCTTTCCCAGTTCTGGTTGGCTGATCTCACAGGGCGCTCAGTTCAAACTCTCCACAATGCAGGCACAAAACCCAGCTTTCGCTGGTCTGTCTCCCCAGTGCAAGCCAGGAAGCTGGATGCCGTGAGGTGCCGACCAGTAATCAAAAACATATAAAGTAAAAAACAGGCAGAAAACCTGCTTTGCGAAGATCTGGCACCCCTGCGCCTTGGATCCAAGCTGGAGGGGTCACAAGGTCAGCCCCACGCAGGTCTCCTGGACAGCTGATCTCAGCAAAGCTGGGGCAGCTCCTTGTGTGCTATCCCGGCTCTCTTCAGAGCAGGTCAACAACTTCCAATGCATCCCACCAGCAGCTCTGGCAGCTGGAGACGCGATCCGGCCCACTGGCAGCTCCGGTCCCTCTCTCTGGTGCCAGGAGGTGTCTCTTCCCCTTCCCTACGCCATACAGTTCAACTGCTTTCTGGGGTTCTACACAATGCCTTACAGGAAAGCAGAGGGTCCCTTTAGGTCACTGCTGAGTGCAGCCCTCTGGCACCTTTCTATTAGGAAGCCACACCCTGAGGGACAGCCTTTCCTGCAGTCAGCACCCGGGGTGAATCTCTCCTGCCCAGGCTGCTGCCATTAGCTGCGTTTTTTCACTGGGAAGGAGCAGCCCCCTCCTCACAGCACACTGTGCCCCTGGTTCCCTCTGCCCACCCTGCACAGGCTCTCCTTCCCTTCTCTTCTGCCCCAGGTTTGAAATTCCACCTTTTGGATGCCAGCCTGCACTCCCAAGGGGAGGGAGTTTTCCAGGCTCTAACCCTCAGGCCTCACGGCTGAGCACAGGCTTCAGGGGGGACTCCCCCTTTCTACACCTCCCCCTCTCTTATCAGACTCTATGGTGTTTCTTCAGTGCTCCTTACTCAAAATATGTCCATAAGCTATATTTCTCTTGTTTTTTTCAAGCTGGCTATGCAGTATTTTAGCTGTAAATCCAGTCCGTGGCTGGAAGGAAGGGCGCTGTGCTTCTTGTTAGAGTGCCGACCAACCTGTAAAGTTTTTAGCTGAGGAGTGCTCAATGAGAGGACTATCTAGAGAGGTGTGAGCAAGGGCAAGGGACCAAGAAGCAGTGGCGAGTCGGAGCTGGCTCATGTGGGCTCCCGAGAGCTGAGTGTTAAATCATCAAAAATTTGGGAGTTGGATGTTCAAAGCAGCCAATAATAGAAGCTTATTTTATTCTCTAAACCACTTTATTGAGGTTTGTTTAACATGTAAAAAGCTGTGCATATTTAATGTATACAACTGTACTAGTTTGGGGGTAAGCATACACCTGCTAACCATCACCACCATCAAGGGCATAGACATCACCAACCAAAGTTTTCCCCCACCCCCTTTATTATTTTGTTGGGTGTGTATGGTAAGAATATTTAGCATAGCATATTTTAAGGATATAATACGATATTGTTGACTATAGGCACCATGCTGCATGGTGATGTCTAGAAGTCATTTATTTTGCATACTTATTAAAATTTTGATTACATGAACTTACAATTAAATGAATTATACCTTTCAAAGGTAAGAAAAACAACCCACCGCTTTCTAATTATCTTATTACACATTACTGTCATCTATGCTCTTGTAGTTAACTTTGTCTATTGGAACTATATGGTGGAAATACTATATAATGGTGAACGAGTACACATCTTTCCCAACCCTGTGTTCCATGACATCTGCTGCTGGCTTGAAATTGGCCAGGGTTAGAATATTGACACCACGGAAATTGGCAAATGGTACAAATCAGGCCTTGGCTTATTGTTTTGTTGATTGCCTAGACTTAAGAAAGTGATGGAGGAAACGATAATAATTAACGAGATTGAATGCACTTAAAATTGTGTGTTGTCTGTAGCTGTTCCATTGTGAATAGCATAAAAATTTGAAGAAATGCTTTTGGCATATTCCAACACCATTATTCGACTCGGAAAAGAAGCTCCACACGTCACTGATGGATGTGTGTCTGTCTTGTTTCGTTTTTGCCTTACTCATGACCGTGAATGAAATTATCAAGTGACATTCGTGTCACGACCACATTGGCTCATCACTTGCAAGCACAGATCGGCTACAGATACAAACAAGAGTTTGGCAAAAGTCAACTAAAGCAATCCGTGAGAATCCATGAAGTCTATGAAATTTACAATAAAGAGTATTTTATATTTTATTATAATTTTAAATTGTGTACTACACATTCTTTATGTGAGTCAGAATTATAACAGAGCTAGAGTTATAATAAACTTCTATACATATATATGCATACTTTCCAATCCCCCCACCCCGTCCACACCCCAGAGAACAAGTTGTCAAACATTGACCAGCATGTCACAGCCACCAAGGGATGGTCAGGCACCAAGAAAAGCCATCTTCTCTATAACGAGCCTGGGCCTAAAGGGGCAGGGACAGGGATCAGTGTTACTGCATCTGGGTGAGAGTTGAGGAATGCAGCCACTTCCAGAACTGTAGGGAGTCTCAGAGGATGTGTGTTGGGGGGAAGGTACAAATACCCTTGGTTCTCGCTCCTCCCATCCTCTGGTCTCCTGTCGGTGCCCTCCACTGGCTGAGCCCAACTGGCAGTCTGGACAAGGGAGCTTCCTGAGTGGTGCCGTCCACCTGGGGCAGCCTCTGGGACACAGAGCAGAGCTAGGTAAAGACAGCAACCAGAACAGCAGGTAGAAGGGTGGCCCAGAGCAGCAGAGAGGAACCTAGACGTGGCCTGCGACACCTCCTGGACCTGAGATGTGAGGGGTGGGCCTGGCACAGGAGCATGAGCAGTCACCACCACTGGTGAGGACAGCTGGAGAAACACTGTCCCTCAGGCAGGGAGCACAAGCAGGGGAATGGGGCACTCCACGGTGAAGTTGAGAGAAAGTAGAGTAACCATCATCACAGATCTGGACCTTGATAGCTCCTTTGATTCCAGGAGCTTAATGAGGGCGTTTGGATTTGAATTGCTTTAAAACATTTTTATCACAAAATCTTAGTTTGCTGTCTCTGTCCTGTCCCTCAGCTGGGAGAACCTGTGAGACCTTAGGTCTTCCTCCTGTCATACCTCTCACAACAGCTAGCATGCATTATCAACCAGTAAAGATGTTGTTTCTATGTTTGGTCACATCAATCTTTGGCTCCTTGTTAAAAATATTCACGCCAACATAGATGGAGTGAGCGAGTAGCACTCTGCTATGGACTGAATGTTTGGGTCCTCCCCCTGCAAAATTCATGTATATTGAAGCCCTGACCCCCAACAGGATGGTAGTCGTGTTAGATACCATGGGGCTTAGATGAGGTCGTGAAGGCCGGGCCTGCAGGGGGGGATGAGTGCCCAGCCCTGACCACACTCCTCACTGCCAACCTCCCAATTTGGGGAGACCCCTTTTCTTGGAAGTCACATGCTTCCCCTGAAGTTTCTGTTCAGTCTGTGGTTTGATGTGGGGGAGGGTGTGAGGGGTTGTTGGAGTGAGGCGTAGCCCTTATTGCCTGCCTGGAGCAGCATGGTTTGGGAGCTGCTGTCAAGGCCGTGGGAGTGGAAAGCTCTAATTAATCTCTTGCGGGTGTCTTCATGGGCACTTGGGCACTTTCACAGCCCGTCCTCAAGGGAAACGAGTTTGTGGGTTGGCCCGAGGGAACTGGCTGCTTGTGGGACAGGAGCCCATTAGGACATGTTCAGAAACACTATTTATTCTCAGATTCCTAAAAGTTTGAGGCTGCCAGAGACTTCTGAATAGGACCCAGTTTCTCCCAGCATGCCACCGGTCCCCCGCCATTTACCCATGGATACACAGAATGGCCACAGGGACATGGACCGTTTCTTTCCCTCAGGGCTCGCCTCTCCAAGTCCTGGGCACGGCGTCCCTGCAAGGCTAAGTTGGCCATGCTTGACCCTGTTTCCCCTGCCACATTCTCCCCATCTTGATGCTCCCCTTGGTCTGGACTCACTCCGGCGCCCTGCGCTTAGGGCCTTTCACTCCAACCTCTCTCTTCCAGGATGGGCAGGACCTGCGGGGACCCAGTCACAGAGGGGCGGGGCTTCGTGAGGGAGCCCAGTGTCTCCCTGGAAACGAAACGGGGTCTCCCTGGCAGGGCAGACAGTCGGAGGCAAGGCTGGCTTAGCGGGAACCAATCCCATGCCAGGAGCCCCCTCCAGGTCTGTGTGCGCAGGCGCTGCCTGCGGCGGGCGGGGCGGGGCGGGGGCGGGGCCTCACGGGAGGGTCTAGCCTCTCAGGGGTGAGCGAAAAAGTAGTTCCGGTTTGTGGTGGGCAGCGCCGCCATGCAGGCCCCGGACGACGACGCCAACCGCACAGGCAGCATGGCGGGTGGTTCTGGATCACCCACTGGCCCAGGGGGCCCCATGGGCCCTGGAGAGCGGGCCAGCACCGGAGCGGAAAGCGCTGCCGCTGAGGTAGCTCCGCAGGTGGAGGGGGCATCGCTCGACTCCGGGCAGGCTGGAGAGGCCTCTGCCTCCGACAGACGCCTGGGAAGCCAAGTGCTGGAGTTGTATCTTTTTCAAGGAGCCTCCCTCCCCCCTCCCGTGGAAGTAAGGGGTGAGGGGATGGGCAGGATAGGCTTCCGGGGCTGGTGGGAGCGGGGTGGACTTCTGGGGTGACAGAAGGGGATTATGGCGACCCAAGGTGGCTGGGGGAAGCAGCTGCGGTGTCCTGGAGACATGGGGAGTGGCCTGAGGGGGGCTGTGGTGCAGAGTTCCTTGAAAACTCATCCTGGAGGGTCTCGGGTGGCCTGAGGGGTCGTCTGGGAGAAGCCCGGCCTTTGACAGGCAAGGGGGCCTGAACCGTAAAGTTGGTGTGTGGATGGTGCCTTTACCTTAACTCCACCAGTGCCCTCACGGTGCCTTTCCTGTCCTACGTGGATGCGGAGGTGGCCCGCAGGTATCTGACCCCAGGTGCTGAACCCTACCACGGGATGGTTCGTTGGGAACTCACAGTGACCGGCAGTGACCTGTTTATGTAAGTTCTAGAAGGGCCTGGGTGGGAATAGCAGCAGGAGGCGGGGCAAATATCTGCTTGGGGGGCGCTCTGTTAAAGATGTGGAGACACCAAAGGGTTGGTCTAAGGAGGGCCATGGGGCACCGGGTCTGTCGCAGCCTGAGGGCCTCTCTAATGAAGGAGTAGGTCCAGTTGCCACCTTCGGGGAGGGGTTGGAGTGAGGAAGGCCAGAAGTTATCGCCTCGAAAGTGATTTTCTTTTCCCCTCACTCTTAGCCGATTAACTGCTGAAGACTCTGACCTCCTGCAAATTTCTGCTGCCTCCATGCTGAACCGGCTTTCCATATTGGTGCATACCATGCAGCACTTCGTGCCCCCGTTTTGTGCTAAGTTTCAGCCCAAAAACGGGGATTGAGGCCACAGGAGTGTCCCGTCCTAGGCAGTGCATCCTTCCCTAGGGCCACGGTTTTTGCAGTAGTTGCCACTTTATTTGGGAGTGGGGGGTTAATTGTTTGCCTGTACTGGCCCTTGGGCACTCTGCCCTCTTGTTTAATTGGTGCTTAAATATCGCCTACCGAAGATAATAAAACTGAGCTAATATTTTGTATCTGAGTTTCTTTCCAGCGTCCAGATTTTCTTGCCTCTGTCCTTGGGTTGGAGGGGCGGTTCTGGAGTTCAAATATTCACATAGTGCAGGCAATTGAAGATGATTTAGGAAATGAAAGAAAATGAAAATTACTTGGGTCTTGTCATTCACCATGAACTACTGTCAGCAGATTGGCATACTTTTATAGTTTTAAAGTTGTAGGACTACATTAAATGTATAACAGTCATATAAACAAGTAAGGTTTTTCAAGGTTAGCACTGATTTTCCCCCCTGAAATTTTCTCATCCACCATCTGGACCTTACCTCTGTCTAAAAATTCTTCAAAAACATCTTATCGAATGGACGCACAGAAGGTGCGTTATAATATTGTTCAACACTTAAATCGTTCTCATTTTCCCTATTATACATAATGTTTTAATGGGGTTATTGTATATAGGTCTCTGTACGAATGGTTGCTTTCTTAAGATAGATTCCAAGAGGTAGATCTACAATACAAAATCGCTCTCCAGAAAATGTGCCCACCCCCACCAGAATGCTAGTTTCCCCACATCTCTGTCACTGCTGGATTTGTTTTCTGCCACACAAGAAAAGCAAACAAACAAACAAAAAACTCAGTTTGCATAACTCAGTTTGCATGAGCAAAGCTAAGAATCCAGAAACACTAGAATAATAGTTTTGTGCCTGGCCGGGCGTGGCTCAGGGGTTGAGCATCGGCCTAGGATCCAGGCGATCAAGATTTGATTCCCGCTCAGGGCCCGGGCCCGGGTTGCGGGCTCGATCCCCAGTTCAGGGCCGTGCAGGAGGCAGCCAATCAATGACTCTCTCATCATTGATGTTTCTATCTCTCTCTCCCTCTCCCTTCCTCTCTCTGAAATCAATAAAGACATTTTTTTTAAAAAAAACTTTGTGCCTTACTGTCCTTGTTTCAGATCAGAGAAGAAAAGTGCTGCGACAACTGGTTATGAGTTTGGGGGAGGGAGAGGAGACAGTGTAGTATATAGTCTTGGGAAAATATAATGAAAAATAAAATCCTCGGTATGGGGGCACTATGCTATGTACTTTACCTACATTATTATATATAATTCTCACAAAAACCCAGTGAGCCAGGTACTATTACACCTTTTGTAGGTGAGGAATTGAGGCCCAGAGAAGCTAAGTAACTTTCTCAAGGTCACTCAGCTAGGAAGTGGCAGAGGCTGCATTTGAATCTTTGTTTGATTTGAGCACCCACTGTCTTAGCCACAGTATCGTACCAACCTCAACACTGTCACGTGGAGCCACCAGGAGGCTGGGATAGTGCCTTTTCTTCCAATGGCTCCAGGGAATGTCCATGTGGCTAATGAAAATGGACAAGTGCAGGAGTGGACAAATGCAGGAAAAGTAGAAGAGAAAAGAAGGTTGGTAAGAAAGCCCACCCTGGCTTCCCTATGCTCCTAGGTCCTTTTCTATCTTGAAATTGTATTTGACCCTCTTTGAAACGGGTGTACAATGGTGATACCTGTTTCCCTGCCCCCCTTGCCCTCTCTCCTCAACTATTAAGAGGGTTCTTCTCAAGTACTTTTAGTAGCTAAGAAACAAAAAATAGAATGAAATCTTCTGCCAACCCAGAAAATGTCTCCACAAAGGTAGAAGAAAAACAGTTTTATTACTGAATAACCATTGCACCAGAATGTGATGTACACCACGGACAATCTGCTAAGAGATTCCAAAGACAGAAAGAAATCTAACCCTTTTGTATAGCCAAGCAGATATAACTCACTACATACAAGTTCTCAAGGTCTACATAGCTAGTCCTCAAATAAGAGGACTTGAGATCACCAGGTCTCACATATAGTTCATCTTAAATTTACCTGGTAACTGGGGTGACCATATGTATTAGTTCACTGGTGTTTTGGACTGAATGTGTTGCTCCCACACCTCAAACTCATATATTGAAGCCCTAAACCCTGTGTGACTGTATTGAAAGATGTGGCCTTTTAGGAAATAACTAAGGTTAAATGAGGTCCTATAAGATTAGTGTCCTTATAAGAAGACACTAGAACTCACCTGTGCTCTCTCTCCTCTTCTTCTCTTCTTCTCCACTCCTCCTCCTCCCCCCCTCCTCCTCCTTTTTCTCCTTCCCCCCCTCTCCTCCTTCTTTCTCTCCCCACCCCAGTTCTCCTGCTTTCCCCCTCCCTCCCTCTCTCAATCCCAATGCACTGAGGAAAGGTCATGTGAGGATATAGGAGAAGGTGGCCATCTACAAGCCAGGAAGGCAGTCCTCGCCAGAAGCTGAATTTCCCGGCACCTTGATTGTGGACTTCTAGCCTCCAGAACTATAAGGAAATAAATTTCTGTTCTTTAAGCCACCCAGTATTGGTATTTTGTTAGAGCAGCTTGAGTAGACTAATACAATTGGCATTATCCAAGAGAAAAATCAATGTCTTGTAGCTGCAGGATGGGAGCTAGTTTTGCACCTCGGAGCCAGGTGCCCACTGAAGTTAGGCTTCTAACCTCCCATGGAAACCAGGAGATTGGGATGCGATCTTGCTTGATGTTTTCATTCCAAAGAAATGTTTCTCAGGGGCCTGAAAACTATATTCCTGGGTCATAAAGCTGGCAAGAAGATTTTTAAAATATTTATGTGACTCCTGCATTCGAAAGTGATTGTGGGCTCCGTGTGCCCTGGTCATTGATAGTGCAGGAAGAGCAATTGTTGAAAGCATGTCCCCATGTTTGGAGGGTCCACTGTTGTCTCTTCCAAACCCTGGAGCTTTCCCACAGCTCTGTCTCACCACCGTCTGGATGTCTCCTGGCCCCTGATGTCTGGTTTATTGAGTGCCTGGCTCAGAGCTGGTTTCTGTGCGGCCTTAACAAAGGAGAATGATAGTGGGTCCTGCCTCAGGCAATGCATGGGTTGGTTGTGGAGCCATAGCTGTGGCCTTCTGCCTGTACTTCTGTTTCAACAGCTCGGTGTTCTTTTCTGTGCCTGTGTTTGAAGTGAGTACAGGCTGCCTGTGTCAGGTAATGCAGGCAAAGAAAAGTTGTAAGGTTTCCTTCATATTCAGAGGATCCACCCTTGTCCCTATCTAATGGGACAGCCTTAGGTGAGTGGCAGTGACTGAGCATGAAGTAGACTGAGGTTCAAGGGAAGCAGGCTGTCAGTGCATTCATATCCTAAGACTTGGATTCCCCAAGTGACTTTCTGTTGATGACCACGATGATTTCCAGACATATAAGTAGTGCCAAGTGGCCAATCACATGCAGACTTCTTGTCCCCTGCAGAAAAAAAAAAAAAAAAATTACATGCTTTCAAAGAAACAGAGAAGGAACTTACAAGTTTTCTAAAGCAAACACTTTAGGAAACGGGAAGAGGGTGTGTCTCATCCCTTATGTCAACAAGGAGAATTAAGGCTCTTATTTTTAATTTTTACATTTTTTTTTTTTTAATGTATCTTTATGATTTCAGAGAGAGGAAAGGAGACGGAGAGAGAGAGATAGAAACATCAATGATGAGAGAGTCATTGATCGGCTGCAGCCCGCAACCCGGGCATGTGCCCGGACTGGGAATCGAACCCTGATCTCCTGGATCCTAGGTCGACGCTCAACCGCTGAGCCACGCCCGGCCGGGCAACATGTTCTTATATATAGTATCTGTCTCTAAAAATATGTTGGGTCCTGCAAACTCGCTAAGCCCCCTAATTAGTCTAGTGGCTCTTGTGTAGAAACCATCAGATTTTCTCTGTAGCTGATCATATCTGCAAATAAAGGCAGGTTTTCTTTCTTTCCAGGCTTTTATTGCATGATTTCTCTCCTCATTATTGGTTGGATTTTTCTGCTTCTGGTACTTTTGCATTTATGCCAGACATTATGATTTTCCCCTAAGTGCTGGTTATCTTTATAGTGCTAGACATACAGTGTGGGGCAAAAGTAGCTTTACAGTTGTGAGTATGTGAAACACAGAGTTTATTCTTGTATTATTATTCTTTATTATTGTATTATTTTCCATATGAACCACTGTAAACCTACTTTTGCCCCACCCTGTATTTTTTGAGCTTTGTTCTGGATGCTGTTAAGTGGCTTGGAAATAGTTGGATCCTTCAGGGTCTGGCTCTGAAGATTTGCTGCGTGGGCCCTTTCAGTATAGGAGTCATTTTCTTCCCACACCACTGAGGCAAGACCCTTCCGAGCACCTTACCCAATGCCTCCCAAATTGTGAGGTTTACCATCCTGGCTGGAGGGGACAGCCACTAGTCTCTGTCCTGCTTGAGCGCTGGGCATTAGTACCTTTCATCTGTTCAGGCGGTTCTTCCCCAAGCCTCACGAAGTTTCCTCATACACTTGTGCTGATCAGTGGTCTGTGGAATACCCCAATGGGACTCCTGTGGATACACAGGGTCCTCACCCTCTGCCACTCTCTTCCCTCTGGTCCTCTAACCCGCAAACTCTGGGTGCTGAGAATTTCAGTTCCATCTCCTAAACTCGGAGTGTCCATTGGCCTCTACCAGGAAACTCCCTCACCAAACAGTCAGCGGGGCAAATGCAGGTCAGACCTCTTGTTTCCCATCTCCCTGGGATCACTGTCCATCATTGCTTGATACCCGTTTTCTTTACAGCCTGTGTTTCATATAATGTCTCTGGTTTGGGGGGATTCTTTCAATTGGCAGGGTAAATGCACTCCCTGTTACTCCACAAGTGTGAACAGAGCCTGCCATTGAAGAACTTGAGAATTCTGATGTGAGCTGGAGGGAGGGAGATGCTCTTGATCGGGATAATGGTGGTGGTGGTCATGATGAAGACAATGAAGAATCTCACCTGGCTACATGCAGCAGCTGTAGTGGCTACAGGGAGGGTCTCCTTCTTCCTTCCCTCCCTTTCTTCCTTCTTTCTTTCTGTTTCTCGTCCTTCACTTCCATTCCCCTCTCTTTCTTTTTTCCTTCACCCAGTCCCTCTCTCTTTCTCTTCCTCTCTTTCGTGCTTCTTTCTCCTTTTTTCTTTCTTGACTCTCATATTTTAGAGATTAATTATCGATGAGCAGGGAGATTAAAGATGGTGGCAGACTGAGTGGAAGCTACACTGACACTCTCCTGCAACCAACCTGGAATTACAACGAAAATATAGAAAAACTATACTGAATAATCAACTGCAACTGAAGACAAGCTGGAGAGCACCCTCATAACTAAGGAGGAAAAGTGGAGACCACACAGAGACTGGTAAGAAGTGCGGAGGCGAGAGAGGGCTGGATGGGCTCCCACAGGCAGCAGCTGAAGGTTCGGAGGGAGATCTCAGCTGTGGTGGGTTCCCACTGAGGACTCTGGGGCCTAAACGCCCAGCTGGGCTTCCAGGCCAAAGCACCAGAACTGAGAAAGGTGCCCAAATAACATCTGGCTGTGAAAAGCAGCAGGGTTTCTTTTGGACAGGGAGAGGTGGCTGGAAATGCAGGCACCCTCTTAAAGAGCCAATGCACCAAGTTTTGTGTGCAGCCACTCACCTTGGGCTCCAGCAAAGGGAGGGCAGAGTGGACTGGAGCTGTGTGAGGAGAATGTAAGGTTGTGGGCTCTGGAGATAGAGATCAGAAGGCACCTGTCTGGATCCCTGTGCCAAGTCATTCCCCCATACTGCAAAGGACATCTTTCTCAGGCAGACATTTTGCTGCTTTTGCCTGGAGGGGAAATCAATTGCCCCACCCTGCTGGAAAACCTTGCGCCCCATCCTCTGGAGTTTCTACAACCTGAGGCTCATTAAGAGAATCAGATTAATCAGCCTGTAGGCAGAGGCAGACCTCATAGTGCTTTGAGTCTTTGCCTGATCTGCTTCTGGACCCGGGCCTTGGAAAAGCAGGCTGTGGTGTACACCATGGTCCTGTCCAACTGCACTCAGCCCCAGCAGAGTAGACCCCAAGCTGAGGGTGGTTGATAGCTCCAAACAGTGGACTCAGGGCCAGTCACAAACTGCGTCTGACAAGGGCTTGCACCAGAGACCCTCCAAAAATACTGAGAGTCCCAGCAGATCTACCTAATACATAGAAACAAACCCAGCCCGGCCGGGCATGGCTCAGCAGTTGAGCATCGACCTAGGATCCAAGAGATCGGGGTTCGATTCCCGGTTAGGGCACAAGCCGGGGTTGCGGGATAGGCAGCCAATCAATGGCTCTCTCATCACTGATATTTCCATCTCTCTCTCTCTCTCCCCCTCCTTTCCTCTCTCTGAAATAAATAAAGGTATGTTTAAAAAAAAGAAAAGGAAAGAAAAGGAAAGAAAAGAAAAGAAAAGAAACAAACCCAAATAGGCAGCCAAAATGGGGAGACAGAAAAACAAGCCTCAAATGAAAGAATAAGAGAAGTCTCCAGAAAAAGAGCTAAACGAAATAAAGATAACCAATCTATCAGATATAGAGTTCAGAATACTGATTGTAAAGATGCTCAAGAGTATGAAAAAAGATGTGGAAACTCTGAAGGAAATTAAGAATGACATAGCAGAAATAAAGAATACATTGAAAGAAAAAACAGCAGATTCGAGGAAGCTGAGGATCCGATCAGCGAATTAGAAGACATTGTAGAGAAAAATCACTCAATCAGAGTTCCAAAAAGAAAAAACAATTGAAAAACAGGGGGACTGTCAAAGGGAGCTGTGGAACAATATGAAATGGAACAATATTCGCATCATAGGAATGCTGGAGGAGGTCGAAAGTAAGCAAGGGTTAGAGAACCTGTTTGAAGAACTAATGGCAGAAGACTTCCCTAACCTGGTGAAGGAAAAAGTCACACAAGTTCAGGAGACACAGAGAGTCCCAAGCAAGAAGAATCCAAAGAGGCCCACACCCAGACACATCA
The DNA here is from genome assembly GCF_054644295.1 of Miniopterus natalensis. Taxonomy (NCBI): domain Eukaryota; kingdom Metazoa; phylum Chordata; class Mammalia; order Chiroptera; family Miniopteridae; genus Miniopterus; species Miniopterus natalensis. The sequence goes on from NC_142103.1 coordinate 68,533,201, forward strand.
TAATTAAAATGCCAAAAATTCAAGACAAAGAGAGAATCTTAAAGGCAGCAAGAGAAAAGCAATCTGTTACCTACATAGGCGCTCCGGTAAGGCTGTCAGCTGACTTCTCATCAGAAACTCTACAGGCCAGAAGGGAATGGCATGAAGTGTTCAAGGTAATGCAAAACAAGGATCTGAAACCAAGACTACTCTATCCAGCAAGGCTATCACTGAAGATAGATGGTGAACTAAAGAGCTTCCTAGTCAAAAAAAAAAAAAAAAGGAAACAAAAAGGCTAAAGGAGTATATCACCACCAAACCAGCTTTGCAAGAAATCTTAAAGGAACTGTTGTAATTAGAAGTAGAAATAGAAGCATTGCAAGAAATTTTAAAGGGACTGCTATAATAATAAGACATAGAGAGAGAAACATAGGCATAAAGAATTAAAATGGCAATAAATAAGGACTTATCAATAATAACCTTAAGGACTTTAAGGGAGAGATCAACAGAAATACAGTCATAGTTGGAGACCTTAACACCCCACTGACTTCACTGGATAGATCGTCCAGACAAAAGTAAATACAGAAACAGTGACTCTAAATGGCACACTAGGTCAGATGTATTTAATTGACATTTACAGGACATTTCACCCCAAAGCTGCAGAATATACATTCTACTCAAGTGTACATGGGTCATTCTCAAAGATAGACCACATGTTAGGACACAAAACAAGTCTCTACAAGTTCAAGAACACTGAAATCATACCAGGCATCTCAGATCACAATGGCATGAAATTAGAAATCAACTACAGTAAAAACACTCAAAAACATTCAAACACATGGAGGCTAAATAACATGTTATTAAACAATGAATGGGTTACCAATAAGATCAAGAAAGACATAAAAATCTTCCTGGAAGCAAATCAAAATGAACACACAACAACCCAAAATCTATGGGACACAGCAAAAGAAGTCCATAGCACTACAGGCCTACCTCAAAAAGCTAGAAAAATTTTTTAGTAAACTATCTAATTCTACAACTTAAAGAACTAGAAAGCTCCCCTGTGAAGCTGTCTGGATCAGGGCTTTTGTTTGCTGGGAGTTTTTTTATTGCTGCTTTTATTTCATCAGTTGTTATTAGCCTATTCAGGTTTTCTGATTCTTCCTGATTCAGTTTCACATGATCTCACTCATATGCGGAATCTAATAAACAACATAGACTGAGGGACAAAATAGATTCAGAGACATAGACGCATGGAACAGACTGAGGAATCTCAGAGGGAAGGTGGGGGTGGGGGAGCAGGTGGGGGTGGGGGAGCCTGTGGGGGTGGGGGGAGTGGGTGGGGAGAGATTAATCAAAGAACCTACATGCTTATATGCATAACCCATGGACACAGACAATAGTTTGGTCAAGGCTTTGGGGGGGGGGGATGTGGGTTGGAGGGTATCAATGGGGGGAAAAGGGGGGGATATCTGTAATACTTTCAACAATAAAGATAATTTTTTTTTAAAGTAAAAAAAACCGGTATTGATGAACAGAAGAGAATTCAGCCTTTTCACAACACTATCCACTCTGCTTCTGCTTCTCACTCTCCTATTATGGTTCTATTACATTTTGTTCATTTCTGAAAATTTGGATATTTATTGATTAAAATAGTGTAATGCATGGATGTTCTGGGTGACATTGCCAAGAAAGCAGAAATGAGGAACTCCAAGGCTCCATTCCTCCACAAGAGCAACTATTGAGCTGGCAAAAACTGTCAGAATCAGCATTTACAGAAGTCTAGAATGTAGTCAGAAATGTATGACTAAGGAAAAGCTGGCTGAAAAACAGAGGTGCTGATTTGTGGTGGAGAGCGCTGTGCCATTCTAAATCACCTACCTAGAGGTTCTGGTCAAGATGGCGGCATAGGTGAACTCGGTACTCACTGGCTCCCACAACCACATCAAAATTACGACTAAACTACAGAACAAGCAGCATTCAGTACCACCTAAAATCTGGCTGAATGGAAGTCCTACAACTAGGGAATTAAAGAAGAAGCCACATCAAGACTGGTAGGAGGGGCAGAGACTTGGGGAGGAGTAACAAACCAGCTGGTCCCACACCCACGTGTGGCGGTTTAAAATCAGGAGGGATATATTGGCTGTGACAGTTTCCCCTGAGAAGCGAGGGGTCCCAGCTCCCCACTAGGCCCCTCAGCCTAGGGTTCCTGTGCCGGGAAGAGAAGTCCCCATACCTTGGGGCTATAAACACCAACGGGGATTGTGACTGACAGAGAGGCTACTGGAGCCCTAGGCAGTTCCTCTTATAGGGCCAGGGCACAGACTTACTCGGACTCACTTCCTCTGAGCTCCAGCCCTGGGGCAGCAGCTTGAAAGGATCCTATGGCATTCAGGGAGCAACTAACTTGTCTGGAATCAGGGCAAGAACTGGAGGGGCAGCTTTCTCCCAGACAGAAGTGCTTGGCAGAGGCCATTGTTCTTTTGCTGAGCCCTGCCCCCACACAGCCCACAGGCAGGTGTCATATCTGAATCTCCATCAACCTGGCTCACACTTTTTGCCCCACCCTGGTGATTTCCCAGAGACCCTGCCCCTCCCTTCTTGCAGGCTCATCCAAGCCATGTCCAGTGGCTTTTCCATACAACTGGCCTCTCTTGCCTCATGCTTTGGACTTTCCTAAAACCTCTCAAACAAGCAGCAGCTGGCTTCAGTGTGCCCCGTACCTCCAATAAGTGGCCCCAGGACTGGCACTAGTGGCAGACCACCTTGGTTCACAGCTTGGCCTCTCCTGGGCACCTCCAAGCCCAACACAAGTAGCAGCCATCTGCAGATCACTCTGTAGCTCGTTCCGGGTGGTCCCAGGCAGGGCACAGGCAGTGTCTGACTTTGGACCTCCCGTGAGGTCCCAGAGCCAGTGTACCTGGTGGTCAGCTTCAGACCACGCCTCATTACAACCCTACCACCTCCACAAGCGGCACACTCAAGGGACAGACTTGCTGCGCCCCAAAGCCCCACTGAAGCAAGTCCTGCTCCATAGGGTCAGCTCCTGCACAGCAGCTCTTCTACCGTTGCAGCCAATCCTCGCAACCGATTGACCTGGGGGTCAATTCCTCCCAGTGACGCCAACATCAATCAAGGCTCAACTCTAATAGGACAGTGCACACAGCTCATGCAGGGGCGCACCTGGAGTGCCCAGCTCAGGCGGCTGGGGAGGATGATCCACTGGGCCCTGCAGGACACCTACTACACCAGGCCACTCTGTGAAGTCCGGGAGATATAGCAGCTCCACCTGATACATAGAAACAAGCACAGGGAAGCAGCCAAAATGTGGAGACAAAGAAACATGTTACAAATGAAAGAACAGGAGAAATCTCCAGAAAAAGAACTAAGTGAAGTGGAAGCAAGAAAACTACCAGATACAGAGTTCAAGTTCAAAACAATGGTTATAAGGATGCTCAAGGAACTTACTGAGAACTTCAAGGAACTTAGTGAGAACGTCAAGAAACTTAGTGACAATGTCAAGAAACTTAGTGAGAACATCAACAACATAGAAAAGGACCAGTCAGAAATGAAGGAAATGCTACCTGGAATGAAGAATAATTTACAGGGAATCAACAGCAGAGTAGAGGACTCCAAGAATCAAATCAACGATTTGGAATGTAAGGAAGCAAGAAACACCCAATCAGAAGAGGAAAAAGAAAAACGAATACAAAAAAATGAAGATAGTGTAAGGAGCCTCTGGGACAAATTCAAGCATGCCAACATTCACATCATGAGGATGCTGTGAGGCAAAGAGAAGGACTAAAAAATTGATAGCCTTTTGAAAAAATAATGACAGAAAATGTCCCTTACCTGGTGAAAGAAATAGACGTACAAGTCCAGGAAGCATAGAGAGTCCCAAACAAGATGAACCCAAAGAGGCCCACACCAAGATACATCATAGTTAAAATGCAAAAGTTTAAAGACAGAGAGAATCTTAAAAGCAGCACGAGAAAAGCAGTTTGTTACCTACAAGAGAGCGCCCATACCGCTGTCAGCTGATTTCTCAACAGAAACTTTGCAGGCCAGAAGGGAACGGCAAGAAATACTCAAAGTGATGAAAAGCAAGAACCTACAACCAAGATTACTCTACCCAGCAAAGCTATCATTTAGAACTGAGGGTCAGATAAAGAGCTTCCCAGACAACAAAAAGGTAAAGGAAATTCATCACCACCAAAACAGTATTACATGAAATGTTAAAAGGTCTTCTTTAAGAAGAGAAACCGGGGGGTGGGGGGGGAAGATAAAAAATATGAACAATAAAATGGCAATAAATGCATTCTATCAACAGTTAAATCTAAAAATCAAAATAACTGAACAAGGAATCTAATGAACAAAATAAACTGATCAATAAAGTAGAACCAGAGGCATGGAAACATGGAACAGACTGACGAATCTCAGAGGGAAGGTGGGGGTGGGTGGGTGGCTGGGGAGAGATTAACCAAAGAATTTATACGCATAATCCATGAACACAGACAATAGCATGGTGAAGGCCTGGGGTGGGGAGTAGGTGTGGGGTGGGAGGGCTCAGTGGGGAGGAAAGGGGACATCTGTAATATTTTCAACATTAAAGATAAATTTTTAAAAATGTTATATTTTAAAAACAAACAACAACAAAAACAAACAACAAAACAAAATAAATGAACAAGCAGAACAGAAACAGACTCATAGATACAGAGAACATTTTGATGGTAGCCAGATGGGTGAAAAGGGCAAAGGGATTTAGAAGTACAAGTTAGTAGTTATAGTGCAGTCACAGGGGTGTAAGGTACAGCATAGGGAATATAGTCAATAATATTCTAATAACTATATATGGTGTCAGATGGGCATGAGGTTTTTCATGATGATCACTTAATAAGTTTTATAATGTCTAATCACTGGGGTGTACACCTGAAACTAATATAATATTGTAAATCAGCTGTAATTGAGAAATTAAAAAATGATTTTAAAAGACAACAGAAAAGGAAAAGTAAGTAAATAAATTGCCTACCTAACATGGTTCAATATCCAAATCAGCAGCGGGCTGGAGACGGCAGCCAGCACACCCGGCACAGGTTACTAGTGCCATCATATTCACTGCTCCTTCTGCCCTCGACGGGAGGCGATTATACAGGGTGTACACAACAGGGATTGGAATCTGTGTGGACATCTTTAAATTCTACCCACCAGAGGAAAGGATTGGGGAAAGGCCATGTCTGTGAATTACAATCCCCGCCTTTTATGCTTTTGTATCATGCAATGTTTTGACTTAGAGCACTTGTCAGCTTTTAAATGAAGAACCAATGAGTATTAAGAGTGTGTTTGTATATACACATCCATGTGAGGAAGTTGGGACAGTAAGGAGCCTTTGAATGGTGTCAGGGAGGGAATCAGGGAAGACTGATAGGTTCCAGGGCGGGGCTATACTGTGTACCAGCATTCTCTACTCATCCTGGCTCAGCCTCCCCTGTCCTGAACAAATTCTGATTTTCTCCTGGGCACTCTAGACTGGACCTGCTCTCTGTTTCTCCTGCCCTGCTCATGTGGTGTCAGGCACGCAGGACAGCAAGAGGTTACCTTTGGGAGCAATTTACTTAATGTAATCAAGCATCACCTGCTCAGAAGAAAAGCTTGCACTTCATGGAGAGTGTCTGAAATAAGAACTGTTGTTTTCATTTAAATCGCTTCTAATCTTTTTGTTAATCTCTTCCCTTGCTGCCCTGAGACACACTGCCACTCGATCAGACTCTCGGGTCTGGGTGGTTGCACAGGGATGTCTGAAGGGTGTCCTAGACTCTAAGATAATAAAATCACGTCAATCCCGGCCTCCTCTTTGCACCAGAGAGGTGACACCCATTCTTTCCATTTTGGGAGTGAAGCTTTTCGTTCGTCTCTCTAGAGTCCCTCGGCAAATTTCCTAAATAAAAACTGAAATCCGAATGCATCCTCTGGCATTTCCCTCTGGCCCATGGCCTCACTGTCCACCCAGTGCAGGTTGGGGTGCTGGAAGAATCAGAAGCAGCCTGCCACGTACACAGTGGCTCTGAGCATGGGCTCTCTAGCCAGGCTGCAAGGATTCAGTCGAAGCCCCTTTACTTGAGAGCTAGGTGACCTTTGACCAATAACCTACCAGCTCTGGACCTAGGCTTTTGGGTCTGGGGACTGGAGACGGTAAGAATACCTCCCTGGCAGGGTTGTCTTGAGAAGTAATTCAAGTGAATGTAACTACAGTGCTTGGAATAAGGACCCATACAAAGCCAGTGTCGGGTAAAGATTAGCAACCAAATTTTGTTGTTTTGCTGTTGGAGCCATCGCTATTCGTTCCAGTGACTATATCTGCATAAAAAATCACCCCAAAACGTGAGTTAAGACAGCCACATGTTGTGCACACAGATCAAAGATCCTGTGGGTCAGGACATGGGGTAGAGGGTAGTGGAGGTGTGTTGTCTCTGCTCTACGATGTCTGGAGCCTCTGCTGGGAAGACTGAGCAGGTGTGAGCCAGAATCCTCTGAGGGCTCACTCACTCGTATGTCTCCTGTTGTTCTGGGATGACTGGAAAGCTGGGGCTCTGTGGACCAGAGCACCTCCACGCGGCCTCTCCATGCAGCGTGGCTTCTTCACAGCATAGCTGCCTCAGGGTGGCCCATCTTCTTACAGGCAGCTCAGGGTTCCCAGAGCACATAGTCCAGGGAACAATCCAGAAGCGGCGCTACCTTCCATGACTCGGCCCTGGTGCAATTAGTCATAAGCCAGCCTACGTTCAAGGGTCGGGGACACAGAACCCCTGCCTTTCCAGGGGAGACTGCAAAGGCCTTCCTGTAGCAGAGCACTTGGGATAGGCTACCCTCACGTCCATCACTTGGAAGACACTCAGCCACACTGTTGTGATTATTGTCATATGCACATGTTGAGATATGGTGGTGAATCCATTCTCTTCACTCGAACTAGGAATGTTCTTTGTGAAGTCAACAGCTAAGTCTATGGCCTGAGCAGTGTTCACATGCCATGCTTCACGCAGGAGTTTGGAGGGGCACCCATCTCTCTCCCCACTTGGCTCACAAGCCCACTGAGTGTGCCATGAAGTCACAACCCGTGCATATACTGCCACCTAGTGACAATGCCCTCCAATTGCAGACTTTTTCTCTTAGAAGTCACAGGAACCTCTTTCGTTCCACCCAACAAATCATCCTTACACAAGCAGAAGGTGAGAATGCCATCACTTCTTGATGACACTCTTCATCAAGCCACACACTCAGAAAATGCGAGGTGGTTTTTGTGATTAGCAATTACTTACTGTGTCCAGTTGGGGAAAGCTGAGAAATTCCCATTCACATTGCAGGAGAGGGAAGCAGAGAACCCAGCTGTCACCAGTGGGCAACTGGGACCAAGTGTTCTCTGAAGGCAAACTCTGGGATTTGGGTAGAGGCTGCCGTGAAACCATTTTTAAAGGTGACCCCTGGGTAGACAGGCACTTCTGATGGTCTCTAGACCCAAAAGGCACCTTCTGGCCTCTCCCCGACCTTGCTGGTGGGGTCCCTTGGTGCATGTAGCCAGTGTTGAGATGCCAAGGAAACCCAACTCTCCAACTCAGAAAAGCATTCTGAAAGTTTAAAATTACAGTGGTAGTTGGATTCCCAACTCACCCTGTCTCTGTCATGAACACAAGAGGACCAATTTCCTCCCAGTTGTCATGGGGATACCTGAGATTTTTTTTGGAAGACTTGGAGAACCACAGATCCCTCCAAAATGTCACCTAGCTGAGAGTTCTGTAAGCCTTGCTCCCAACATTCCGAAGAAATGAGTTTTTTCTGCTTGGATCTCTCTCTCTTCTCTGTCTCTCTCTCTCTTCTCTGTCTCTGTCTCCTTACCCCATTCCCTACCTCACCTACTGTATCCTTCCCTCAGACAGGCCATCCTGGAATCACCCGACCTAAATTAGCTGGAAGAACAACTATGCAAGAATAAACCCAGATGGGATTTATAATTTGGTGAAGATGACATTTCAACTCAGGGGGGCAATATGGGTTATTCAATAAATGGTGTTGGGACATCTGACTAAAACTTTGGAGAGAAAACAAAGTTAGATCCCAATGCCCTTTATCACTGAAATAAATGTCCGGTAGATTAAAATGTTAAAGAACTAAAGGATCTTGTGAGTGAAGACTTTTCATTTTATCATCAATTTTTCATAGGACACAACATCCAGAGAACATAATGAAGAAACTGATCACTTAAAGGGACATCTGTAATATTTTAGACCAAAATAAACACACAAGAACAAACAAAAAATTTTAAACTAACTGATCACTTGAATACATTTACATTTTTAATTTATGTATACAAAAGGACTTTGGACAAAGTTAAAAATAAAGCAATGAGTAGGAAAAGTATTTTCCAATTACGATAAAGACTGGATATTCTGAACATGTGCAGAGCATTTACCAATCAATAGGAAAAACATGACTGTCCCAAATAGACAGTCCTCAGAAGATCAGATGCCACTGGGCAAATGTCATACACATTATCGTTCAATTACATTAGAATCAAAAGGAAAGTGGAACAACACTGAGATATGATTTTGGTCACTATGTGTATTTGGTTTTACAAAGATGTAAAAGATTGTACATATTCTATGTGAGATGGGATGTAGGAAAATGGTGACTTTCATGCACTATTGGATAGAGTTCAAATTGGTGCAAACTTCGGGAGGCAATTTGGTGATATGTATCAAATACTTTTAAAAGGGCTTATACGTCAACCAAACAATCACCCTTCTAAATGTCTATTGCACAGAAAGAAACGTAGTGCCTATCTGGTTTTGGAATAAGGAAAATGCTGGTCTCATAAAGTTAACTTGGGAGTCTTCCCTCCTCTTGAATTTTTTGAAATAGTTTGAGAAGGACAGGTGTTGTTAGTTCTTCGAATATTTGATAAAATTCACCTGTGAAGCCTGCGGTAGAGGACTTATTTGTTGGGCGTATTTTTAAAAATTTATTATTGCTTCAATTTCACTAGTTGTAATCTGTCTCTTCAGATTCTCTGGTTCTTCCTGATTCAGTTTTGGAACACTGAATTTATCCATTTCTTCCAGATTATCTAATTTGTTGGTATATAGTTGCTGGTAATGTTTTCTTACAATCTTTTGTATTTCTTTGGTGTCAGTTGTTACTTCCCCCCTTTCATTTCTGATTGTATTTATTTGGGTGCCTCTCTCTTCTTCTTGATGAGTCTGGTTAAAGGTTTGTCAATAGTTTATCTTTCCAAAGAACCAACTCTTGGTTTCATTGATCTTTTGTATTTGTTTTAGTCTATTTCATTTACTTCTGCTCTGATCTTTATTATTTCCTTTCTTCAACTCATTTTGGGCCTCATTTCTTGTTTTCTTCCCAGTTCCTTTAGGTGTAAAGTTAGATTGTTTATGTGAGATTTTTCTTGTTTCCTGAGATAGGCCTGTAATGCTATGAAATTTCCTTCCTAGGACTGCTTTCACTGTGTCCCATAGATTCTAGGTTGTTGTGTTCTCATTTTCCTTTTCCTTTGATTTCTTCCTTGAGCTCATTGTTAACCCATTCATTGTTTAGGAACATGTTATTTAGCCTCCATGACTTTGTGTGCTTTTCAGTCTTTTTCTTGTGATTGATTTCTAGTTTCATACCATTCTTGTCAGAGAAGATGCTTGATGTGATTTCAATCTTCTTAAATTTACTGGGACTTGTTTTGTGTCCTAACATGTGGTCTATCCTAGAAAAAATTCCATGTGCACTTGGAAAGAATGTATATTCTGGTGAAATGCTCTGAAGATGTCAATTAAATCCATCCAATCTAGTGTATCCTTTAAGGCGACTCTAGTCTGCTCTTCCCTCCTTCTGCAGGAGTCCAGGGTTAGTGGCTGCGAATGAAATTCTGTGCAATGGTCCTTTAACAGGGTGTCTGTGTCTCCAGTGGGTTCTGACTATCCTTGGTGGACAGAAATCCCACTGCTTTTCAGACTGATGTATGTGGGCACTTCTTCTCTGCTCTGCTGCTCTGAGCTGCGGAGCCCAGCCTGGGGTTTAGGCTCCACACTTCTCAGGTGGAACCCCCCACAGCTGAGATATCCCTCCTGAATCGCAGCCACTGCCTAAGGGAGCTGGGGCAGCCCTATTCTCCCTCCACCTTTCCTACCAGTCTTGATGTGGCTTCTTATGTAAATCCTTGGTTATAATACTCCTCTTCAGTTAGAGTTTAGGATGATTGTCCTTTAATGTAGTTGTATTCCAGTGTGGTCCTGGGAAGAGGTGATGGTAGATTCCACCTACTTTGCTGCCATCTTGAAAGAAACACATTTTAATTTTTAACAGAAGACTATCCTGTTACCCCTTATAAACCATAAGCTGCACATTTCCCTTCCAGAAATTGGTTTAAATCAGATTTTTAAAAACTTTTAAAGTTTTATGAAGATATTTTTTCTGTATCGGAAAAATGGGAAGAAATCTACTTTTCAGCTCTGACAAAGCACTCAAGATAATAACAATCAAGCAGGATTGCTAAGAGAAAGGTAGATAACCTAAACAAAAACAAGTTCTCTGTATATAACACCAATGAATCAAATCTCTGTGCGTAGCTAGCTCGGTGTCATTAGATGTGACCAGGGCTGGCTTCCTGCATGTGCAACCCTTGCATGGGGCCCTGGTATCAGAAGCCCCCCCTCCCCCCCTGTGCTTGGTGCAATGCTCTGCTGTTGCAGCCTGAAATTCTTAATCATTTTATATTTGAGCTTTTGTTCTATAAGTGAAGTTTGATGGGAAAATGGAGCACGCATGAGCAAAGGAGATGGCGCTGGTGTCAGCTCACAGATGTGCGGGCCCAGGCCCACAGGCACGGAGGCAGTGGGCAGCACGACTGCCATTCGTGGGGCGGGGGTGGCAGAGTGGGGCCTGGGCCCAGATTGGCGGTGGCAGTGGTGGCTGGGATATAAATGATATGAAACCCCTGACCCCTTGACCATCCATTTCTATTTACCTGTGAGCAGTTCCCCCAAGTTGTCCCAGAGTCAGCAGAACAGATACATGTCCCCCTTTTTGTTCCACATCTCGCTATGCTGTGACTTCTGTGTCCACCCCTCTACTGAAACTGAGGAGACAGAAGTGACATGTGAGGGTAAGAGAGGAAATGAGGACGATGCAGAGGTTCTGGCTGAGTTGTCCCTGCTTGTGCTGGTACCAGTGGGAGGTAATGAATCCAGAAAGAGGACTGGGCCTGGGAAGGGGGAAGACTGTTGTGTAATAGCTGCTGAAATGACCATGGAGGAGAAGCCGGCCGACGCACGGCAGAGAATAAAGGGAGAGAGGGGAGAACCAGGACGATGATCCAAATGAGGAGAGGGGAGAAAGGCTGGACCTCTGGAAGAAGGACATTCGTTTCTGCTGAGAGGGAGGTGAGTGTGGGGATGCGACCCCAGGTAGAGGGGTGAGGAAGTACAGTGCAGTGTGAGGAGGGGCAGAGCCGCACGTTCCCCAGCCCGAACCTCTCCTAGAGAGAAGCAGACCATGGGATCTGAGAAGGACTTCAACTTATTTATCTTTATTTTTATTGATTGATGATTTCAAAGAGAGAGGATGGAAGAGATAGGGGGAGGGGGGAAGGCAGGGAGAGAGAGAGAGAGGGAGGGAGAGAGAGAGAGACAGAGATTGAGAGATGCACAGAAGGTTCCAGGGTCAGGCCTGCCAGAGTCTCCTTCCCACAGGAATGTTGATCCCTGGGCAGCGCCCTACACTCCCAGCCCCATACCACCCCATGTTGAGCACTAGGATGCCCTGGTCTTCCCCTGCCCTAGCCAGAGGTTGGTCATACCAAGTTGATTGCTAAGATCCTCAATTTCTCTCTGCAGCACAGGACACTAACCCAGCAGACAGGAGAGAAAGAAACTGTTAGTGTATTCTTGCCTCCTTTCTCTCCTCACTCCCCCTCTGCCGCTTACCCCACATCCCAAAGCCTAGTGGCTAGACTGAAATGGATCTTCAGTGGGAAGAAGGTAGCCTCCCTCCACAGTGGTGGGAGGGGGACAATATAAGACTGTTGAACCTGGACATAGACCTGCTGCCTAGACTAGAGAGCATTACTTGAGGGCAGTCCTGTGCTCCAGGTGGTGGCTGCTTCTCTTCCTGTGGTGGTGGATGGAGAAGTGGCCCCTGGTCACCTGAAGGAGAACACAAAATCCAGCTCCCAAGCCCAGGAGAGAGGCAGGAAGGGCCTAGCAGGATCTACAGTGAGGCGGCACCTCCCTCTGTGGACAAGTTGGCCCCGCTCTGTCCAGCATTTGTGCCCTTCTCTCCAGGGCGGCCTTCTCAGGAGCCATGGCTTCGGGCCAGCCCTATTTACACAGTTTCCGATGGGAGAACTGTATGGGTAGGCAGAGAGGGCTGGGAGCAAGACTGAGTTCCTCAGAGTGACAGAGCCAGAGTTTTCCCTCCAAATTCCCCTCCCTATAAACCAAACCCTCTAGACTCAACCTGAGAGTGGGGACACTCTGGGCTTGACTCCTTCCTGCACCATGGCCAAAAGCTGTGAATGTCTTGGAACTGGAAAGGTTTTGATCTTGGGGTCTCCACTGCTGTATCCTCCAACATGCATGGACAGGCGAGATGGCCCTGGCCTGTTTGCTGGAAGCTAAAACACATTCTGACTGGTGAGGGGGGTTGTGTGTATGTGTGTGTGTGTGTATGTGTGTGTGTGTAGGGGCTGGGGTGAGGCAGGGAATAGATGATAAGTAAAAACCTAATCTCAGCCTCCTCCTTCCCAGGCCCCCTCCTGCCAGCCCCCTCATTCTCAAAGCCCCCTCCTCCCCAGCCCCTCTCTGGGAAAAAGGCCAAAAACAGCACTTGACACATATTAAGCATTTGATCCTATTAAAATGACCCCCAACGTGGCACCCTAATGAGAACCTCAAAGGACAGAAGGAGCATGTGAAAAGCTGCTTGTATTGAGGGTATGGATGGGGAAGGGAAAGAGGAAGATGGACTACTCACTTGGCCCTTTGGGGCTGGCTCGTTATTTGGGTTGGTGTCTTCTTGGGCCACCAGTTGGGACTCCCTCATCCTACTCACAGCTAGTTTCTTCCTGGAGTTGTGCTTGGGCTGTTTGGGCCCCAAAGGGACCAAGGAATATTTCTTAGCAATCCCAAGCACGGGAGGGCCAGAGATTGGAGGGAAAGTTGCTGGTGCCAGGGGAGCTCCCGAGATATAGGCCTGGGATTTTCTCCCCAGGACAACTTTTGAGACACTGCCAGCCAGAGATTTCTTCTCCGGAGGCTCCTTCTTCCTAAGTGTTGCCCGAGGCAGGTGACTAGGCCCGTCCCCCCTCTTCCCACTGACGATGCTCGGCATTTTCTTAGCTGATGACTTGTTGGGAGAAGGGATAGCCAGTTCTCCAGCAGACTCCCTTTGTATGGTTGCAGCTAATGTGCAAGGAACGGAGGACTGGAAAGCACCTGGCCCAGCAAGGACGCCCTGTCTGGACGTGTCTCCAGGATCATTGAAGCCACTGGGCTTGACTTGACTTCCTCCTTTGAAGAAAATGCTTACCCTCATGAGCTGTGGCTCAGGGAACTCATCTGATGACAGGTCAGAAAGCTCCTCGCCTGAGGGTAGCAGGTTGGGTGATGTCGGTCCCTGGAGACCCATGGTGATATTCAAATTTCGTCACTCTCTTTTAGTTTCCCCAGTCCTGACCTTCCCCAAGCCCCTCAGCCAGGACTGCCCACCCCCACCCTTCCAGGGAACCCCTCACCTCCCCCCACCCAGGCCACCCTGCCCTCACCAACTTACAGTCCCTTCATCCAGGCCACCCTCCACCCAGGTTGCCATTATCCCTGCCACCTCATGGGGACCCCCTCTTCCAGGCCACCATCACCTGCAGCACCCCAACACCCACCCACTCGGGGTGTTCTCCTCTCCCTCTCCTTGAAGGCCCCCACCAGGAGGTCTTCGTCCCCACCACTGCCCTCCCTATGCCCTGGGCCAAGACGGTCTCCTGGGTCGACACCTCACCATTGTGAGGGGAGCTCATGTCTGCAGGGAGTTTGGCAGCTGGGCAGGTAAGGCCTGACCGTCACCTCCTCCAGACCTTGAAACCTTCAGGGGCGGCGGCGGAGCTCAGTGAACGGAACAGCAGTGTGCAACAGCACCACAGCCCACCAATGAGCGTGCACAACATGCCAGCCCTTTGAGAACTCCACCAGTGAGGGCCAAGGGTTGCTGGGAGATCAGCCATTGAAGAGTTGATTGTGGGGGGAGGGGAGCTGAATTCCAGGTTCCAAAGCTCTGGCCCCGCCTCTCCTGGTGCCTCTGCCTCTGAGCCTCAGTTTCTCATCTCCAAAACTTGAAGGAGCAGCCCCTCCCTCCTGGGCTTGTGAGGACGAACTAGAGTGATGAATGGGAGCATTTTAGGCCAGAAAATAATTGTGAGCCTCTATTCCCAAAGGAGACTAACAACCCGTTAGGGAAATGGGCAGAGGATGCAAACAGGCAATAGGCAGGGGTGGAAAGCTTTTCTGTGAAGGGTCATACAGGCGTCAAAATAATATAAATGGAGCCAATTTAAAATGAAGCAGTATTGCCTGTCTTTTGCCTCAAACCTTTGTAATCTTAAAACAGGGCAAAATAACTGTTGGTAGGGCCTAGGGCAACCTCATGTCCCAAAGAACTGTCTGGAAAGATAACAAGAATGCAGGCGTTATGACTACTGGACTGAAAAGTTAAAACATCATTTAGCATAAACATCACTAGGTTATATTATCCACACCAATAGCAATGCTCCCTTTCTATGGATGTAATTGTTCCTCCTCCCTTTCTCATAAATAGTCTTTACCTTTGTCTCCTAATTGGAACACTCTTTGGGTTTCTGCCTGTCAGTGCTTTCCTGAATAGCAATTCGTTTGACCTCAAATAAATGCTTATTTGCTTCTCACTATGAAAGGCCTTTTATGTTTAGGTTAACACAGGAAATAGTTTCAGCTTTCCAGGCCATGTGATCCTTCTCAACTACCGGCTTCTGCAGTTGTGGCAAGAAAGCTGCCCTAACCAGTATATAGACCAATGTGGCCCAATACAACTTTACTGATCGGCTGCATTCAGGCCAGAGGCCACAGTCTATGGATCCCTGAGTTAAATCAGAAGGGAGGGAATTTGAATGCTTGCCATCGATAATCAGGAGATGCAAACTAAAATGACAAATCACGTTTCAATCATCAGATTTGCAAAACTTTCCACAGCTGTGAGAAAACCAGTGGTTTTGTGCACTACTGGTGTGCATGTAAAGTAGGACAGGCAGTTGGCAGAGTAATCTGGCAGAATCTATGAAATTATACAACAAATTATACAACA
This sequence comes from Miniopterus natalensis, assembly GCF_054644295.1. Taxonomy (NCBI): domain Eukaryota; kingdom Metazoa; phylum Chordata; class Mammalia; order Chiroptera; family Miniopteridae; genus Miniopterus; species Miniopterus natalensis. Next base: position 68,548,561 of record NC_142103.1, read on the forward strand.
TTTGCTCAGGCTCCTGGCACACTTCTAAATGCTGCAGATAAATATTAACTAAACCCTGAAACAATCCTATGATTGAAGTATGGACTATTACTTCCATCTGCAGGTGAGGAAACAGTCACAGAGAGGGTCTGCAGCTTGCCCAGGGTCCTTTAGTTTGTCGATCATATCAGCAAAAGGACTGAATCATGGCACTGTGGCTCCAGAGCATTGGCTTGAACTGAAAGTATTGCAACTGAAAATGCCCATTCTGTCTGTGACCCAGCACATCCATTGCCAGTACATCTCGTAGAGATACACTGGTAAATGATGTATATAAGGACACATGCCCAAGAACAGTGGTGATAGGAATTAGGAACCACCTAAAGTCCCATCAGCAAGGAAACTGATAAATGCAATGGGGCATATTTGTCCAGTAGATTAAAATGCAGCAGTGAAAATGAATGAATGAGGCTGTGTAACTAACTAGATTTCATAAGCATTGTTATTACCAGTGTACCGTGTTCTTGGGAATTCCCAAGATGGAAATCAAGAGAGCTCACCACACACACATGCACAAACTACTCAGGTGAGAGGTTTATTAAAAAGCTCGTATGCAAGTCGAGAGGGAAATAGCTTCTGAAGAGAGAAAGAAATGGCTGCTGCTCTCCAAACAAAAGCCAGGGGAGCAGTTTTAAAGGAGTTGGGGTGGGAAAGATGTCTAAGTGTGATATCTAAGTATGATGTAACAAACAATTTAGGACCCCCTCTTCAAGCAGTGGGGAGACAATAGAGCTGCGAGTGTTAAAGGGCCAATACAAGCAAACACTTAGGCCCCCATAATAAAGTGGCAACCTCTGTAGGAATCAATGCCCCAGGGAAGCATGCACTGCCTAGGGAGGGACTCTAGGTTAGTCTAAGCTCCCCTTTTCCGGCCTAGCGTTAACGAAAAAAAAGGGGGCAGAATGGGCTGCATGGTCCGAATCAACAGGCAAAGCTCATGGAGACAGGAGGAGATAGATATTTGCAACTGGTCAGGGTCTTCTGCAGTCAGCTGGCTAAATGAGGGAAAAAGAAATCAAATAAAATGTGACAACAGTGCACCTAGTTCTCTCTCTCTGTCCCCACAGTTGGTGACAGGCCCGGTGAAGCGCTAGTACCTCCTTAGACCTAGCTTTTTTTTAGACAGAGAGTGGAAGGGAGGGAGGGAGAGAGAGAGAGAGACATTGATGTGAGAGAGACACGACGATCTGTTGACTCCTGCAAGCTCACTGACCAGGACAGGGACGGAATCTGCAACCCATGTACCTGCTCTTGACTGGGAATCAAACCCGTGACACTCTGGTGTGGAGGCTGACGATCTAAACACTGCCCCACGACGGTCATAGATAGAACTGACTTTACTGGGATCTCCAATTCACTATTATAACGACCCTCCACAGAGCCACCCTAGCCACCTGTCCCTCATGTCCCCAACCGTGGCCCTTTTTAGAACTTACATAGTTAGAATATTGTCCAACAGTATGAGGTCCTGCTCAACCGCTGCTGGGTGGAGTTGGGCGCCCGGGGCCAGGTACTCGCAGGCCATCTCTGCCAACACTGGTGATCGGAAAGCCACTATGAAGGAGCTAGTGGAGATTCAGGTAAGGCACCATGCAATACAGACTGCTGTGTCCCCTCAGACCACTCTCACCCGTGTCAACCCCTCACATCCATTCCCTTCCTCCTGGTCCCTCAGGCCGTCGCCCACCACCCTCTCAACTGGTCCCCACGGGCCCATCCCCTCAGGACCCGGGTCCCCGTCTCCCCTCTCCCGTCCGTACCCCTCCCCCCGCTGACGCCCTCCTCTCCGCCCCATTGCCTCGCCAAGGTCTGTCCCCCGGCCCCCTGGGGCCCTGGGCCCCCGGCCGGCCCCCGGCCACTCCTCGAATAGGATACAACTGGAAAAGTCGTGGTCTCGGCCTTCTGGCTACGGGCCCTGGCAAGGCGTCTCCGCCCGGCCCGTGAGCTCTGAGTGCTCGCGAGACCTGTGGCGCTCCACTGGCTTCGGCGCCCGCCTCTCCCGAGCCGCCTGTACCGGGGTCCTCCAGGCCTCCAGAGCCATCCGAGCTGCCAGGGTCACCAGGACTGCCCCGGCCTTCCGCATCTTCGGCCACACCGCCTGCTCCTCGCTCTTCAGCCTGCATGGTTCCTCGGCCCTTCCTTCCGAGAGCCCGCTTAACCGCCGCAGCGCGGAGCTCCGCCCTGCACGAGGCCCCGCCCCCTAGTGGGTGACATCATTGGGACTCCCCAGGGCGCCTGCGCAGACAGGTCCAGCTGCCGCCTACCGGAACCCCGTCTTGTGAGGCCCCCGGGCATGTGGCTGTGGCTGTTTCCCGCCACGCCTGCGCTGCCCCGAGCTTGCGGGTGAGCCTCGAAGCCTGTGTCCGTGCCAGTCCAGCCAACCTCACGTGTGACCAGCTTGCTGCCTGCCCGTCGCTGGTCATCCAGTTCTGGGAGTTAGCCAGGCGCCTCTGGGCCAGTCCCCCGGGAGTCACTCCGGGGCCCTGCCTGCCCTCGGGTACCCCCAGCCCAGTCCCTGCAGGAGCCGGGATGGATGGGCCTTGCTCCTTCAGCACCGTTTGTCACTCCGGGCCCTAGCACTCCGTGGTGACTTGCAGCCTGCGGGAGGGGGTGGCTGCCTCTGCCCTTGGGCTCCTGGGATCCAGGCACTCAACTGGGACGTCTCCAGGCCTCAGGCTTGGGTGGGCTGAGCCCTACCGGCAGCTCAGCAGAGACCAGTTGGACACAAGGGAGGCGGGAGCAGGAGCACCTCCCCTGGGACCACTCCCAGTGGCTTTGCCCTCTGCTGGCGCAGCCCTCGCCAGGGCCCTCCCTCCCCTAGGAGCAAAGTCTTAACATTGTGGTGGAGGGTGGGTGGGTTTTTTGAAGGGGGCAGGGGGCGGCTGGAGGTATAGAGGCACCAGCGCCCTCAAGTGGGAGGTGAGCCTGTGTGAGTGCTGGTCCGCTGGGTGGGGAGGTGGTGGGAGCAGCTGGCACTTTCTTTATCTGCTGAAAAACCCCTGTAAACAGAGCAATAGAAATGTCCTTTTCCAGAGCTGGCTCCTGCTCTACTTCTGCTTGTCTTCGGGGGGCAGGGGGTTGGGTGGGGCGCATGAGTGGGATGGAACTGGAGATACAGGGGAGGCCTCCCCGCATCCAGCTGCTGCTTTGTTCTGAACACTCTTCACCCAGCACTGTTCCGGGGACTGGGAATAATGCAACAGGGGAGGGAAGCCTGCAGAAAGCCTTGTCCCCAGGGAGCTGACTTCCTTGGGGACAAAGGATAACAGTATGCTAAAGAGGAACACGCTGAGCAAAGCAGGAGGGCAAAGGGATTCAAGGGAAAACACAGGGAATAGATGCTAGCAGGTCAAAGACACAGATTTTAGGAAGGACTGGATGTGGAGGCTGAAGAAGTGTGGTAGCGAGGAGGACCTCCAGGATTTGGCATAACTGGGTCAAACTGACATGGGGCCATCGAGGGAAAACCAGTCTGGGCAGGAGACAAATGAAGACTCTGCTTTGACCTGCTAACGCGCTCCTTCCTGTGTTGTCTACATATCTCTGGAATCCCTTCCTGCTCTCCCTCAGCAGCAGGCTGCCTGTTCCTGCTGAGACCCTGGGGCCCTGCACCCCCTCAAGCCTCTGACTTCACGCTGCTGGGCTGGACGCCTCCGTACCCAGTGCCCTGCTCCCCTCCAGCTGCCTGCACATCCTCCTCCTGCCCCCCCACAGCCTGTGCACGGGGTGGGCCGGGAGCGCACGGGAGTTTGCAGCCCTGGACACAGCTCTCTGCAGACGCAGCCAGGACTCACGGACAAAGCCTTTGGAGGGCCAGTTCTGAGGTGCAAGTGACTATTGAATGAAATAGGAGTGGACAAATGAACAGGGACAACGTAAGCTGTTGTTACATATCTCACCGAAACACGGGAGGGAGGTCTGAAGGAATACATTCACATTTATCCTACTTATCTGTATAGCATAGGAACTGTTTGTAATGAGAAGGTGTTTATGTATTATGCACACAATAAAATCAAAGTGAAAACACGAGAAGAAATTTAGATGAACTTTGAGTTTTGGATGGGAGAGATTTCCTAAGCTTACCAACAATGAATAATAATAAACAACAACAGGGCCCCGGCTGGGTGGCCCAGTGGGTTGGAGCATCATCCCATACACGAAAAGGTTGCGTGCGGGTTGGATTCCCCGACAGGGCACATCCTAGGTGGCCGGTTCGATCCCCTGTCGGGTGCATCAGGAGGCAGCCGAGCCACGCACGCCTCGCTCTCACACTGATATTTCCCTCTCTCTCCCTTCCTCTCTGTCGACAAGTAAGAACATATTCTCGGGTGAAGATGAAAAGAAATAACACCCCAGTAACATGAATTGAGTGATTACAATGTTCCAGTCACTGTTCTCAATCTAACCAGGAATGAGCTGATTTCATCCTGAAATACACCAACATTTTCATTGTGCTTATCTTTAGCAGTGAGATGATAGGTAATTATCTTCTTTTCCAAATGTGCACATACTTTTTCTGTTTTTGGCAACGAGCATGGATTACATTTGAAAACAGGAAAAAAAAGAAAGGAATGTATTCAGCAACTGTTGTTTAGGAAAACTTCTAATTAGTTCCCAAGTGAACTACTTTGCTGAAGTTTTAATTATCTTGTTCTATTCATTGGAGGCTGATCTTACCTTTGAAAGTGCTCATACTTGGCCCTTTCCTTGATGCAGCCAGGAGGACTGTGATGAAGTCCCTGAAGTCACGGAGCCTGGGGACCCAGGCTGATGACTGTGGGGCCAGTGCGGCACAGCCCTGCTGTCTTCATGACTTTGAGCTGCCCCTAAAAGCAATCCTTTCCAAACTCCACACATAACGCTCATCCTACATGGAAAGTTATTCCTCTAGTGGGCAACTGACAGTTTGCTTTCATCAGCATTTCACCAGTTCTACACAAGATGATATTTTGCTCTTTTAATCCTTCCAAGTATGCCAGTATACGAACTCGTGTGCACGAACAAGAAATACACGCGCACGCAGCTAGATACTCAGGAGGCGCTCAGCACATCACAGCCTCTCCTGTGCATAGCGCCACCTGTAGCCTAAACCCTTCTGGCTGCGTCGTGGTTAAGGCCCCTGTCTTTCTGGATCAAAGACTTGTTTGGAATGTAGTATGTGTGTTGAAAAACACATTCGGCGTAATGCGTAATGACTAAGTCTAAGAGGTGTCAGGGCCAGGGAGCATAAATTCAAGGAAGGTGATGCTTAAATCAACAAGGATTATTATTTTTTTTTAACCAGTTGCAAGATACTCAACATCTTTCCTGAATGCCTGAGCCTCAAATCAGTATAGCCACCCGAACTTGGATGCCCTGCAGGCACCTGGAACCCAACTAGCCCCCAAATGACCTCGTGTTTTCCCCACCCCCAAATGCTTCCCTCTCTTTCATTACTCACTTGGTGACAGGTATTTCCACAGCCTCCCACTCTCTCATTTCACCTCCCAGCTACTCAATGCCCCTGACTGTGTCCTAGCCACCCTCCCTAGTGCACCTAAGGCCAGGTTGGCATCATCTCTTACCGTACAGATTTGCAGACAATAATATAACTGGAGCCACTTTAAAATGGAGCCGGAGCTGCCATGACAGGGGAGCTGCCTTGCATGTCTTATGCCTCAAACCTTTGCAATGTTACAACAGGGCACAATAACGTTTGCACTGGGCCTAGGGCGGCCAAAGGACTGTTTACAAACATAAGAAGAAAGCAGATATCATGACACTGGACTGACCATTGAAAACATTGTTTAGCATAAACATCGCTGTGTCATGTTTTCTGCGCCAACAGAAATGCCTTCCTCCTATGGATGTAGTTGCTGCCCTCGTCCTTGTCATAAATACCCATGGCCACTGTCTCCTTATCGGAACATTATTTGGGCTTCCGTCTGAATTAACAAGTCCCTGGTAGCTATTCTTATTGGTCTCAAATAGATCCTTATTTGTCTGAAACTCTGGAAGCTATTTTGTTTGTAGCTCAACAGATTCTTGGGGCCCCTGCCCTCTGGAAGGCCTCCTAATGCTGGGGAGAGTCGTGGGTTATCTTTACTTCACTTCTGAAGCCCTGCACCCCTCACCCTCACGGAGGCCCTGGGCGTGGGACCGGACCTATGCCTGTCTTGCCGCACCTGAAAGGGGGTTCTGCCTTTTCCCGGGGCGCCCTATGCTGTCAGGCCCCTACCACACTGCCTGGGAGTGACGGGACTCCCTGTCCTTGTCCCTCCCCCGAGGTTACCTGTGTCTGTGTGCCTGCGTGTGTGCGTCCCGTCCGCGACACTCCCACTAGACTTGCCCTAAGTGGGAATTGGACCGAGGAAGTAATCACAAAGAGGTGATGAACTAAATGACATTAGAGCTGCGCCTTAAAGGAAGCATGAGGGTGAGAAAAATGGCAAAAAGATGGGAAAAGGCATTCTAAGCACAGGAGCTGCTTGGGCAAAGAAGGCCTAATACTGTTGCCTTTTCAAACTCTTTATTACGGAACTTACACGTCTACACCCAAGGAGACAGAATAGTATTCAAAATACACACCTAGCCTTCACCCAGATTCAGCATTTTCCACTAGTTTATTTTGAAAGAAGACAAGGATTTAGGGGTGAGAGCAGTGGGAGCTAATATTTCTTGAAGCAATAAGAGAAGACGCACCCACTTAAGCTTGTCCAAATATCGGGGAGTCCATGCACCCCTGTGTGTGGGCATCATAGGGCCATGCAGCACAGGGCCTGCCTGGTGCTGCCAAGCCCTGCGCTGCCGTGGGGTGCTGTCAGCAACAAGCAGCTACTGTTTTGGTCAGTGTGTGTCTCGCTCTCACCCACGTTCTCTCTCTCCAAATACATATGGATTTAATTTAACTGTCACCACACCTTCTCTTTGATCAACCTGGAGTCACCATCTAAGTTTCCTGCAGGACTTCCTAATGGTGTACACACACACACACACACACACACACACACACACACACACACACACACACACACACACCCTTCCAGGCTGCAACCTTTCCCACATCTGAGGGCGCTGAAGGAAGTGCAGCCCGAGAGGGAGAGAACAACATGGAAGGACCCAGAACCAGATAAACCGACTAAGCCTTGCTGCCATTGACTCGGCACCCTGTATGCCAGGCGCGGGGCCAGGAATCGCTTCCCGTGCTTTGTCCAAGCAGTCCTCAGCACGACCCCAGAAGATGTGGAATCGTGTCTCCCCACTGGATAGTCACGTGAGCCTATCTTTTGCCATAGCATCCTTAGCACTGGACTGTCACCAGGACGTTGCTGGTCTGTAAGCTCCTCCTGGGTAGTGCCTCTAGGGGATTCTTCTGTTGTCGCCATCTCCTCTCAGTGACTTGCTGTGGCCTTGGCACTGACCAAACAGCAAGTAGGGCTGGGCACTAGGAAAAATGGTCTACAGGGTTCATGTTCTCCGAGATCTGCCACTCCCACTGAGGAGTGCCCCTCGGGTGGCTCCGAGGGCCTCTTTGCTGTCGAAGCTGGGGTCATCGGCTAGGCATGATGAGGAAGGTAGGAGGAGCTGCCCATCGAGGAGAGCAGGCAAGGTTGGAAATAGCTGGTGCTTATGGTGCTTTTCTGTGTGTCAGTAAGGATGGCTTTGGGGCTTAAAGTATAAGGAAATGTATTGTTGACTGAATGTGAAGTTCAGAGGGACATGGCCATCATGCCGGGTTAGTCGTCCAATGAAGGGTCATCAAGGACCCAGGCCCCCGCTCCTGACCCTTGTAACAGAATGTGGGTGTTCCTAGGTTTTGAGTTGGGGCAAGTCACTCCTTCCAATGAATAGTGGGTGACAATTGTGTTAAATAAAGTTGTTTGGGTGCCTAATCCCCCAGGCTAATTTCTGAGCTCCTTGAGGGCAGGGACTGTGTTGCTTTTCTGTGTCCCCAGTGCTATGCCCAGTGCCTGGTATACACAAGGTGCTCAATCACTCATTCATTTCTTTATTCAACAATTATTTCTTGCTAAGTGCTATGATGGAGGAAAATTCAGGGACCCATGGCACTTAGCTCTTGAGATCTTTACATCTGACATGAGTCCCTGAATCGCAGAGGCCTCAGCTCAGCAGGGTATTGAAGGCTTAAATTCCGTTAGCAACCAGGGTCTGAAAATATGCCGTAGCTCATGGGGGCTCACAGTTCAGTTACTGCTTATTGAATACCTATTATGTGCCAAGTCTCTGGTAACAGAGATTAATCATTCTTCTTGCCCTCAAGAAGCCTCCAGGCCAGTCAGGGAGACAGAAAAATCATTTCAGCGCTGGGTGATGAGAAAGCACATGTGGCCACACTGGAGAGGCACCTCCCCAAGCACAGCAGGTCAGGTGGGAGGAAGGGCAGTCTGCACAGGCTACCAGGAGCAAGTGGCCCTTTGACCAATGGAAGGAAGAGGAGTCACCTGGCCCAGAGGCTGGACTGGGGCAGATAGTGAAATGCCTTAGTGAGGATGGTGAGCCGGATGGTGGTGGAGCAGGTCACAGGCCCCCGGTGTTGCTGCTGCTGCTGCTGCTTTGGTTTACGCTGCTGTATCTCAAGTAATCTCTAGGTCATTTTGTGGAGATGCACGGTTCAGTTTCCACTTCTCCACTTTGCCTAGTTTGGACTTGGGAGCTCCTTGTGTTTTATCCTCGCTAACTCTTTGGCCAGAGAAGTGGCTGCCTTAATGTATTCTTTGGGTCATCTCATGACCTCCTTCCTGTCAGTGTCCATGGCTCAGACTGTGTTCCAGATGATGAGTGTAATCGTCCATGAAGGGACAGCAAAACGCACCAGAACTGTCACATTTTGGAGAGCCTTAGGGTTCGTCCCATCTCTCTGACCATAGAAACGGGCGTGTTAAGGTTCAGGTGCACACAGAACCATGGAGCAGGCCTCAGAGGGAGGAGTGGAGCCGCAAGGTGTGCAGTGAGATGGCCAACTGGGTTCTTGTAAGGGCGCCAGGTTAGTCCTGGTGGGCTCCGCTTTGCCCTTCACCTGGCATTAGGCTGCCTCCTCATCTGGTTGTGGCTCTCCAAGAGTCTCCTGAGGGCACCCTTGACTTCCTTGTTCCTGAGGCTATAGATCATGGGGTAGAGCATGGAACTTACATTGGTGTAGATAAGGACATGATTTTGTCCTGTTCCGGGGTGTAGCATGACTTGAGGCTAATGTAGATGAATATTGCACAGCCGCAGTGCAGAAGAGAGACCAGCAGGTGCCCAGCACAGGTGGAGGAGGCTTTGCTTCTGCCCTCGGCTGAGTGGATTCTGAGGATGGCAGCGAGAAGGAATCCACAGGAGAGCAGTATCAACAAGAAGGGAATCAACAGGATGAGCATGCAGGCCAGGAAGACTGCAATCTCATTGGCTCGCCTGAACAAATTCTATGAGAACTATCTGACTCCATTAGAAAGAGCAACATAGAATAATGGGTATCCTGGAAGGAGAAGAGAAGGAGAATGGAACAGAGAGTCTATTCAAAGAAATAATCAATGTAAAATTCCCAAATGGAATGAGCTGGACATTCAAAGACAAGAAGCTAACAGAACACCTAATTATGTCAACACAAAAAGATCTTCTCCAAGATGCATATGAAAACCCAAAAGTTAATGACAAAGAAATGATTCCCTGGCAGCCAAGGAAACCCCATCAGATTATCATGAGAATTTTCAGTAGAGCCCGGCTGGGCGTGGCTCAGCGGTTGAGTGTCGACCTAGGATCCAGGAGATCATGGTTCAATTCCAGGTCAGGGCACATGCCTGGGTTGCGGGCTCGATCCCCAGACAGGGGCATGCAGGAGGCAGCTGGTCAATGGCTCTGTCATCATTGATGTTTCTATCTCTCTCTCCCCCTCTCCTTTCCTCTCTCTAAAATCAATAAAGATATATTAAAAAGAAGGGGAAAAAAAGAATTTTCAGTAGAAACCCTACAAGGCAGGAGAAAATGGAATGATATATTCAAAATAAATCCCTCTTGACCTTGGTGTATGATGTTTTTAATGTGTTGCTGGACCTGACTTGCTAATATTTTGTTGAGGATTTTAGCATCTATGTTCACCAGGGATATTGGCCTGTAATTTTCTTTCTCTGTAGTGTCTTTACCTGGTTCTGGGATTAGGAAGATGCTGGCCTCATAAAAAGAGCTCAGGAGTTTCCCTCGTCTTGAATTTTCTGGGATGATTTGAGGAGAATAGGTGTTAATTCTACTTGGAATGTTTGGTAAAACTCACCTGTAAACCCATGTGGTCCAGGACTTTTGTTGACTTGGAGTTTTTTGACAACTGCTTCAGTTTCATCAGTTGTTATCAGCCTATTCAGGTTTTCTGATTCTTCCTGATTCACCTTTGGAGATTGTATGTTTCTAGGAATTTGTCCATTTCACCCATGTCCAGTTTGTTGGCATATAGTTGCTCAGAGCATTTGTTTACAATCCTTTGTATTTCTGTTGGGTCAGTTGTTATATCGCCTCTTTCACTCCTGATTTTATTCATTTGGGTCCTCTCTTTGTTTCTAGGTGAATCTGGCTAAAGGTTCATCCATCTTATCTATCTTTTCGAAGAACCAGCCCTTGGTTTCATTGATCTTTTGTATTGATTTTTAGTCTCTATGTCATTAATTTCTGCTCTGATCTTTAGTATTTCCTTCCTTCTACTTCTTTGGGGCTTTTCTTGCTCTTCTCTTTCTAATTCTTTTAGTTGTTGTGTTAGATAGTTCTTAGAGCTTTTACTTGTTTCTTAAGATATGCCTGTAGTGCTATAAACTTTCGTCTTAGGGCTGCTTTTGCTGTGTCCCATAGGTTTGGGGTTGCTGTATGTTCATTTTCCTTTTTTTCCAGGAAGTGTTTGATTTCTTCCTTGATCTCATTGGTAACCCATTCATTGTTTAATAACATGCTATTTAGCCTCCATGTGTTTGAATATTTTTGAGTTTTTTAATAGCGATCGATTTCTAGTTTTGTGGCATTGTGACCCGAGAGGATGCTTGATATGATTTCAGTCTTCTTGAATTTGTACTCTTGCCTTGTGCCCTATCATGTGGTCTTTTTGTGAGAATGTTCCATGTGCACTTGAGAAGAATGTGTATTCTGCTGCTTTGGGTTGAAATGTTCTGTCAATGGCAATAAAATCCATTGGATCTAGTGTGTCATTTATAGTCTCTGTTTTCCTGTTGATTTTTTGTCTTGATGATCTGTCCAGTGATGACAGTGGGGTGTTAAAGTCCCCCACTGTGATTGTGTTGCTGTCAATCTCTCCCTTAAAGTCCACCAAGATATTTTTTATATACTTAGGTGCTCCTATATTGGGTGTATATATATTTATAAGGGTTATTTCCTCCTGTTGGATTGATCCCTTTAGTATCATGTAGTGACCTTCTTTGTCTCTTGTTGTGGTCTTTATTTTGAAGTCTATTTTGTTCGAAATAAGTATTGCTACTCCACCTTTTTTCTTTTTTCTTTTTTCCATTTTGCATGGAATATTTTTTTCCATCCCTTCGCTTTCAGCCTGTGTGAATCTTTTGCTCTCAGATGCATCTCTTGTAGACAGCATATCTTTGGGTTCTGTTTTCTTATCCATTCAGCTACCGTATGTCTTTTGATTGGAGCATTTATTTCATTTACTTTTAAGGATACTATTGATACACACTTATTTAATGCCATTTCCCCCCTTTGTGTATGTACCTCTCTCTCACTATTTCTTCCTCTTCTTTTTTTTTTTAAATGTATCTTTATTGATTTCAGCGAGAGGAAAGACGAGGGAGGGAGAGAGATAGAAACATCAGTGATGAGAGAGTCATTGATCGAGCCCGAAACCCGGGCATGTGCCCTGACCGGGAATCGAACCCTCATTGCCTGGATCCTAGGTCAACGCTCAACCGCTGAGCCACGCCCGGCCGGGCTATTTCTTCCTCTTCTTAAAGCAGTCCTTTTAGCATTTCTTGCAATACTGGTTTGGTCGTGCTGAACTCCTTTAGCCTTTTTTTTTTTGGTCAGGAAGATCTTTATTTCACCTGCAATTTTATTTTTTATTTCTTTAAGTATATCTTTATTGGTTTCAGAGAGAGGAAAGGAGAGGGAGAGAGAAAGATAGAAACATCAGTGATGAGAGAGTCATTGATCGAGCCCACAACCGGGCATGTACCCTGACCGGGAATCGAATCCCCATCGCCTGGATGCTAGGTCGATGCTCGACTGCTGAGCCACGTCCGGCCAGGCGACCTGCAATTTTAAATGATAGCCCTGCTGGATAAAGCAGTCTTGGTTGCCGGTTCTTGCTTTTCATTACTTGGAGAACTTCATGCCGATCCCCAGTGGCCTGAAGTGTTTCTGTTGCGAAATCTGCTGCCAGCCTTATGGGGTTCCCTTGTAGGTCACTGCTTCTCTCTCTCTTGCAACCCTTAATATTCTCTCTTTGTCCTTAATATTTACCATTTTAATTATTACGTGTCTTGGAATCGGTCTCTTTGGGTTCCTCTTGCTTGGAACCCTCTGTGCTTCCTGAACTTGTGTGGCTTCCTCCTCACCAGCGTAAGGAAGTTTTCTGTCATTATTTCCTCCACTAAATTCTCTATTCTTTGCTCACTTTCCTCCCCCTCTGGAACTCCTACGATGTAAATGTTTTGCTTCATGTTGTCCCAAAGCTCCCTTGGACTGTCCTCATGCTTTTTAAGTGTTTTTTCTTTTTGCTGCTCTGATTGAGTGTTTTTTTCTACTTTATCTTCTAAGTCACTTATTCTATCCTCTGCTTCACTGAGCCTGCTTCCAATTCCTTCCAGTGTAGTCTTGATGTCAGATATCGTATTCTTCGTTTCTGCCTGGTTCTTACTTATGATATCTCGCTCTTTTATCATGTTTTCACAAAGTTCCTGGACCTCTCCATTAAGTGTCTTGTGGCTCTCATTAATTTCCTGGAGCATCTTTATAACCATTACTCTGAACTCTACTTCTGATAACTTGCTTGGCTCCATCTCATCAAGGTCTTTTTGTGACTATTTTTCCTTTTCTTTAGTTTGGGCGTTGTTTCTTTGTCTTCCCATTTTGGTGGCTCTTAGTGTTTGTATCTGTGTATTAGATACATTTGCTGTCTCTCACTCTTGTGGGGTGGGATTTTGTAGTGTATGTCCAGTGGAGCCCAGAGGTGTGTTTTCCTTATACTCCTGAGCTATTTGCTCTAGGTGTATCCCTTTTGTGGGTGTCCCTTTTGTGGGTTCTTTGGGCTCTCCTGTTGTGATTGGGTCTAGATTGATGTTGACCCATTCTTGGGAGAACTCTCCTCTCAGGTAGGATAACTGTGTGTCTCAGCCCTAACCAAAGACAAAACAAAACAAAGCCAAAAAGAAACATATAAGAAAACAAACAAAGCAAAACAATTTTTTTAATTAATTACAAAATTTAAAATTAAAAAAATTAAAAATTTAAAAAGAAAATTTTTCTCTCTCTCTTTTATCTAAAAAAAAAAAAAAAAAAAAGTCACTCAGGTGACTTTCGCCTGGGAAGCTTACGTTGTGTGCAGCTCACTGCTTTGTATGCTGATTTCAGTTCTCCTGGGAAGTACCTGTGTATGAGGCAATGTCAGGAGCTGTGTAGGTTTGGCTCTAGTGTCCTTAGGTGGTTGACTGATCTGAGGCTCTCTGTGGACCACCTCCACTTGCCAGCTATTTTGCCTCCCCCTTGTGGTTGGCTGGTCTTACTCCAGAGTCTTCTGAAGAGTCTTCAGGGTGCAGGCCGGGCAGTGTAGCTGGGGATATTGCTTCCCTTACTTGGAGGTTTTGCTGTCAGGCACTCACTGTGGAGAAGTTAGTCTCTGCTTCAAACCCAGCTCCTCACTCTCTGCCCTATCCTCCAATTTTAGTTCCCCATACAATGGCCTGCTGCAGTTTCAGATTGACTTCAGTCTGTTGCTTTTTCTGTATGGGCAGTTTCAGCATCTTGAGCTCAGTAGGTTCAGTCAAAAAAAATTTCCAGGAAGCAATTTGCCTGCCCAGCCCCCACAAGGGGTTTTAAGCTTTTCCTTCAGTTCGCAAACAATACTCCCTGGGAGTCTTACTCTTATATTGTCATTCTGAGAGCTTATCTCCCTTCCCCCTTAGGACTATGACCTGCGGGGGACATCTGGGGCTTCAGTGAACTGAACCACCCCCTCTCCTTTTGGGGTGGGGGTTCTCCTAGCCTGCAGGAGAGTTAGGAGTGCTCCACCCCTCCTTTCCGAGATCTGGTTGGCTGTTGCCCAGGGCGCTTACTTAAAACACTACACTACACAGACAGAAATCCCAGCTTTCGCTGGTCTGTCTCCCCCATGCAAGCCAGGAAGGTGGACGCCCATTCAGCAATCAAAAACTCAAAAGTGCACCAGGCGGCACACGGGCAGAGAACCTGCCCTGAGAGGTCCCGTGGCCCCCACACCTTGGTACCAGGCAGCAGGGGTCGCAAAGCCAGCCCCATGCAGCTCCCCTGCACAGCTGATCTCAGTGAAGCTGGGGCAGCTCTTTGCACGCTGTCCTGGCTCCCCTGAGAGCAGGTCAAAAAATCCTGATTCACCACACTGGCAGCTCTGGTGCCTAGATTCCCCATCTTCCCTGCTGGCAGCTCCAGTCCCTCTCTTGGTGAAAGGAGGTCTGTCTTCCCCTTCCATGCGCTATACAGTTCAAATGCTTCCTGGGGTTCTACCTAATGCCTTACAGGAAGGCAGAGTGTCCCTGTATGTGGCTGCTCAGCGCAGCCCTCTAGGCCCTTTCCATTCGGGAGCCACGCACTGTGGGACAGTCTTTTGTATGGTCAGGACCCGGTGTGAAAACTGCTGTCCTGGCTGCCATTAGAAGCTTTCTTTCACTGGGAAGGCGTGGTCCTGTCTGCACAGGCACACTGTTCCCTGGGGTCTCTCTGCCCTCCTCGCATGGGCTCTCCTTCCCTTCTCCTCTGCTCCAGGTTTGAGATCCCAGCTTTTGGATGCCAGTCCACACTCCCAAGGGGAGGAAGCTTTACAGCCTCTAGCCCTAGGGCCTCAGAACCAAGCACAGGCTTCAGGGGGTACTCCCCCTTTCAACGCCCTCCCCCCTTACCAGACTGTAAGATCTTTCTTCAGTGCGCCCTACTTGAAATATGTCCACTCAAGTATATTTCTCTGATTTTTCCAAGCTGGTTACGCAGTATTTTAGCGGAAAATCAAGTCTGTGTCTAGGAGCAAGCATGCTCTGCTTCTTCTCACAGTGCCGCATTCTTCCCGTATCTGATAAAATAGATATTTTTAAGAAAAGTACCAAAGCCCGGCGGGGCGTAGCTCAGCGGTTGAGCATCGACATAGGATCCAGGAGATCGAGGTTCGATTCCCGGTCAGGGAACGTGGCCGGGCTGCGGGCTCGATCCCCAGTGACTCTCTTGTCATTGATGTTTCTGTCTGTCTCTCTCTCCCTCTCCTTTCCTCTCTCTGAAATCAATAAAGATATATTTTTTTAAAAAAAGAAAAGAAAAGTACTCAAACAGATCCTAAGGGAGCCATAAAAGGAAAACAATTAGAATTGCTGGTGATTTTTCATCATAAACCAGAAAGGCCAGAAGGTGGTAGAACACCATCTCCTTCAACTGCTGCCTGGGAATTGACAAAACAAATTTTTAAAAAATTAAAGAAGAAATTAAGAAATGAAAAACAATTTAAAAACTTAAAAAGAAAATTGTTTTCTTTACTTTTTTTCTAAAAAAAAAAGACAATCAGGTGAGTTTCGTCTGGGCAGCTTATGTTGTCTGAGGCTCAGTGTTTTGTGTGCTGATATCAGGTCTCCTGGGAGGCTTGTGTGTCAGCCAATGTCAGGAGCTGTCGAGGTTTGTCTCTGGTGTCCGTAGGTAGTTGGCTGGTCCCAGGCTGTCTGTCAGCTATTTGCCTCCCCCTTTTGGTTGCCTGGTCTTACTCCAGAGTCTTCTGAAGACTCTTTAGGGTACAGGCCCGCAAGTGTAGCTGGGGACATTGCTCCCCTTCCTTAGAGGTTTCGCTGTCAGGCGCTTACTGTGGGGAAGTTGATCTCTGCTTCAAAGCCAACTCCTCAATTTTTACCATATCGCCCAATTCTAGTTCCCCATACAACGGCCTGCTGCAGTTTCAGATTTAATTCAGCCTGTTGCCTTTTCTGGATGGGCAGTTTCAGTGGCCTGGGCTCAGTGGGATTGCTCAAAAGGGACTCTGGTGAACACTTTGCCTGCCCGGCCCCCAGGAGGGGTTTTATGCATTTCCTCCAGTTCCCAAACAATAGTCCCTGAGAGTCTTACTCTTACAATGTCCTCCTATGCCCAGCGAGGGATATCTGGGCCTTCAGTGAGCTGAACCACCCCTTTTCCTGTTGGGGATGGTGCTCCTCACCTGAAGGAGAGGTAGACATGCTCCGGCCCTCCTTTCCCAGTTCTGGTTGGCTGATCTCACAGGGCGCTCAGTTCAAACTCTCCACAATGCAGGCACAAAACCCAGCTTTCGCTGGTCTGTCTCCCCAGTGCAAGCCAGGAAGCTGGATGCCGTGAGGTGCCGACCAGTAATCAAAAACATATAAAGTAAAAAACAGGCAGAAAACCTGCTTTGCGAAGATCTGGCACCCCTGCGCCTTGGATCCAAGCTGGAGGGGTCACAAGGTCAGCCCCACGCAGGTCTCCTGGACAGCTGATCTCAGCAAAGCTGGGGCAGCTCCTTGTGTGCTATCCCGGCTCTCTTCAGAGCAGGTCAACAACTTCCAATGCATCCCACCAGCAGCTCTGGCAGCTGGAGACGCGATCCGGCCCACTGGCAGCTCCGGTCCCTCTCTCTGGTGCCAGGAGGTGTCTCTTCCCCTTCCCTACGCCATACAGTTCAACTGCTTTCTGGGGTTCTACACAATGCCTTACAGGAAAGCAGAGGGTCCCTTTAGGTCACTGCTGAGTGCAGCCCTCTGGCACCTTTCTATTAGGAAGCCACACCCTGAGGGACAGCCTTTCCTGCAGTCAGCACCCGGGGTGAATCTCTCCTGCCCAGGCTGCTGCCATTAGCTGCGTTTTTTCACTGGGAAGGAGCAGCCCCCTCCTCACAGCACACTGTGCCCCTGGTTCCCTCTGCCCACCCTGCACAGGCTCTCCTTCCCTTCTCTTCTGCCCCAGGTTTGAAATTCCACCTTTTGGATGCCAGCCTGCACTCCCAAGGGGAGGGAGTTTTCCAGGCTCTAACCCTCAGGCCTCACGGCTGAGCACAGGCTTCAGGGGGGACTCCCCCTTTCTACACCTCCCCCTCTCTTATCAGACTCTATGGTGTTTCTTCAGTGCTCCTTACTCAAAATATGTCCATAAGCTATATTTCTCTTGTTTTTTTCAAGCTGGCTATGCAGTATTTTAGCTGTAAATCCAGTCCGTGGCTGGAAGGAAGGGCGCTGTGCTTCTTGTTAGAGTGCCGACCAACCTGTAAAGTTTTTAGCTGAGGAGTGCTCAATGAGAGGACTATCTAGAGAGGTGTGAGCAAGGGCAAGGGACCAAGAAGCAGTGGCGAGTCGGAGCTGGCTCATGTGGGCTCCCGAGAGCTGAGTGTTAAATCATCAAAAATTTGGGAGTTGGATGTTCAAAGCAGCCAATAATAGAAGCTTATTTTATTCTCTAAACCACTTTATTGAGGTTTGTTTAACATGTAAAAAGCTGTGCATATTTAATGTATACAACTGTACTAGTTTGGGGGTAAGCATACACCTGCTAACCATCACCACCATCAAGGGCATAGACATCACCAACCAAAGTTTTCCCCCACCCCCTTTATTATTTTGTTGGGTGTGTATGGTAAGAATATTTAGCATAGCATATTTTAAGGATATAATACGATATTGTTGACTATAGGCACCATGCTGCATGGTGATGTCTAGAAGTCATTTATTTTGCATACTTATTAAAATTTTGATTACATGAACTTACAATTAAATGAATTATACCTTTCAAAGGTAAGAAAAACAACCCACCGCTTTCTAATTATCTTATTACACATTACTGTCATCTATGCTCTTGTAGTTAACTTTGTCTATTGGAACTATATGGTGGAAATACTATATAATGGTGAACGAGTACACATCTTTCCCAACCCTGTGTTCCATGACATCTGCTGCTGGCTTGAAATTGGCCAGGGTTAGAATATTGACACCACGGAAATTGGCAAATGGTACAAATCAGGCCTTGGCTTATTGTTTTGTTGATTGCCTAGACTTAAGAAAGTGATGGAGGAAACGATAATAATTAACGAGATTGAATGCACTTAAAATTGTGTGTTGTCTGTAGCTGTTCCATTGTGAATAGCATAAAAATTTGAAGAAATGCTTTTGGCATATTCCAACACCATTATTCGACTCGGAAAAGAAGCTCCACACGTCACTGATGGATGTGTGTCTGTCTTGTTTCGTTTTTGCCTTACTCATGACCGTGAATGAAATTATCAAGTGACATTCGTGTCACGACCACATTGGCTCATCACTTGCAAGCACAGATCGGCTACAGATACAAACAAGAGTTTGGCAAAAGTCAACTAAAGCAATCCGTGAGAATCCATGAAGTCTATGAAATTTACAATAAAGAGTATTTTATATTTTATTATAATTTTAAATTGTGTACTACACATTCTTTATGTGAGTCAGAATTATAACAGAGCTAGAGTTATAATAAACTTCTATACATATATATGCATACTTTCCAATCCCCCCACCCCGTCCACACCCCAGAGAACAAGTTGTCAAACATTGACCAGCATGTCACAGCCACCAAGGGATGGTCAGGCACCAAGAAAAGCCATCTTCTCTATAACGAGCCTGGGCCTAAAGGGGCAGGGACAGGGATCAGTGTTACTGCATCTGGGTGAGAGTTGAGGAATGCAGCCACTTCCAGAACTGTAGGGAGTCTCAGAGGATGTGTGTTGGGGGGAAGGTACAAATACCCTTGGTTCTCGCTCCTCCCATCCTCTGGTCTCCTGTCGGTGCCCTCCACTGGCTGAGCCCAACTGGCAGTCTGGACAAGGGAGCTTCCTGAGTGGTGCCGTCCACCTGGGGCAGCCTCTGGGACACAGAGCAGAGCTAGGTAAAGACAGCAACCAGAACAGCAGGTAGAAGGGTGGCCCAGAGCAGCAGAGAGGAACCTAGACGTGGCCTGCGACACCTCCTGGACCTGAGATGTGAGGGGTGGGCCTGGCACAGGAGCATGAGCAGTCACCACCACTGGTGAGGACAGCTGGAGAAACACTGTCCCTCAGGCAGGGAGCACAAGCAGGGGAATGGGGCACTCCACGGTGAAGTTGAGAGAAAGTAGAGTAACCATCATCACAGATCTGGACCTTGATAGCTCCTTTGATTCCAGGAGCTTAATGAGGGCGTTTGGATTTGAATTGCTTTAAAACATTTTTATCACAAAATCTTAGTTTGCTGTCTCTGTCCTGTCCCTCAGCTGGGAGAACCTGTGAGACCTTAGGTCTTCCTCCTGTCATACCTCTCACAACAGCTAGCATGCATTATCAACCAGTAAAGATGTTGTTTCTATGTTTGGTCACATCAATCTTTGGCTCCTTGTTAAAAATATTCACGCCAACATAGATGGAGTGAGCGAGTAGCACTCTGCTATGGACTGAATGTTTGGGTCCTCCCCCTGCAAAATTCATGTATATTGAAGCCCTGACCCCCAACAGGATGGTAGTCGTGTTAGATACCATGGGGCTTAGATGAGGTCGTGAAGGCCGGGCCTGCAGGGGGGGATGAGTGCCCAGCCCTGACCACACTCCTCACTGCCAACCTCCCAATTTGGGGAGACCCCTTTTCTTGGAAGTCACATGCTTCCCCTGAAGTTTCTGTTCAGTCTGTGGTTTGATGTGGGGGAGGGTGTGAGGGGTTGTTGGAGTGAGGCGTAGCCCTTATTGCCTGCCTGGAGCAGCATGGTTTGGGAGCTGCTGTCAAGGCCGTGGGAGTGGAAAGCTCTAATTAATCTCTTGCGGGTGTCTTCATGGGCACTTGGGCACTTTCACAGCCCGTCCTCAAGGGAAACGAGTTTGTGGGTTGGCCCGAGGGAACTGGCTGCTTGTGGGACAGGAGCCCATTAGGACATGTTCAGAAACACTATTTATTCTCAGATTCCTAAAAGTTTGAGGCTGCCAGAGACTTCTGAATAGGACCCAGTTTCTCCCAGCATGCCACCGGTCCCCCGCCATTTACCCATGGATACACAGAATGGCCACAGGGACATGGACCGTTTCTTTCCCTCAGGGCTCGCCTCTCCAAGTCCTGGGCACGGCGTCCCTGCAAGGCTAAGTTGGCCATGCTTGACCCTGTTTCCCCTGCCACATTCTCCCCATCTTGATGCTCCCCTTGGTCTGGACTCACTCCGGCGCCCTGCGCTTAGGGCCTTTCACTCCAACCTCTCTCTTCCAGGATGGGCAGGACCTGCGGGGACCCAGTCACAGAGGGGCGGGGCTTCGTGAGGGAGCCCAGTGTCTCCCTGGAAACGAAACGGGGTCTCCCTGGCAGGGCAGACAGTCGGAGGCAAGGCTGGCTTAGCGGGAACCAATCCCATGCCAGGAGCCCCCTCCAGGTCTGTGTGCGCAGGCGCTGCCTGCGGCGGGCGGGGCGGGGCGGGGGCGGGGCCTCACGGGAGGGTCTAGCCTCTCAGGGGTGAGCGAAAAAGTAGTTCCGGTTTGTGGTGGGCAGCGCCGCCATGCAGGCCCCGGACGACGACGCCAACCGCACAGGCAGCATGGCGGGTGGTTCTGGATCACCCACTGGCCCAGGGGGCCCCATGGGCCCTGGAGAGCGGGCCAGCACCGGAGCGGAAAGCGCTGCCGCTGAGGTAGCTCCGCAGGTGGAGGGGGCATCGCTCGACTCCGGGCAGGCTGGAGAGGCCTCTGCCTCCGACAGACGCCTGGGAAGCCAAGTGCTGGAGTTGTATCTTTTTCAAGGAGCCTCCCTCCCCCCTCCCGTGGAAGTAAGGGGTGAGGGGATGGGCAGGATAGGCTTCCGGGGCTGGTGGGAGCGGGGTGGACTTCTGGGGTGACAGAAGGGGATTATGGCGACCCAAGGTGGCTGGGGGAAGCAGCTGCGGTGTCCTGGAGACATGGGGAGTGGCCTGAGGGGGGCTGTGGTGCAGAGTTCCTTGAAAACTCATCCTGGAGGGTCTCGGGTGGCCTGAGGGGTCGTCTGGGAGAAGCCCGGCCTTTGACAGGCAAGGGGGCCTGAACCGTAAAGTTGGTGTGTGGATGGTGCCTTTACCTTAACTCCACCAGTGCCCTCACGGTGCCTTTCCTGTCCTACGTGGATGCGGAGGTGGCCCGCAGGTATCTGACCCCAGGTGCTGAACCCTACCACGGGATGGTTCGTTGGGAACTCACAGTGACCGGCAGTGACCTGTTTATGTAAGTTCTAGAAGGGCCTGGGTGGGAATAGCAGCAGGAGGCGGGGCAAATATCTGCTTGGGGGGCGCTCTGTTAAAGATGTGGAGACACCAAAGGGTTGGTCTAAGGAGGGCCATGGGGCACCGGGTCTGTCGCAGCCTGAGGGCCTCTCTAATGAAGGAGTAGGTCCAGTTGCCACCTTCGGGGAGGGGTTGGAGTGAGGAAGGCCAGAAGTTATCGCCTCGAAAGTGATTTTCTTTTCCCCTCACTCTTAGCCGATTAACTGCTGAAGACTCTGACCTCCTGCAAATTTCTGCTGCCTCCATGCTGAACCGGCTTTCCATATTGGTGCATACCATGCAGCACTTCGTGCCCCCGTTTTGTGCTAAGTTTCAGCCCAAAAACGGGGATTGAGGCCACAGGAGTGTCCCGTCCTAGGCAGTGCATCCTTCCCTAGGGCCACGGTTTTTGCAGTAGTTGCCACTTTATTTGGGAGTGGGGGGTTAATTGTTTGCCTGTACTGGCCCTTGGGCACTCTGCCCTCTTGTTTAATTGGTGCTTAAATATCGCCTACCGAAGATAATAAAACTGAGCTAATATTTTGTATCTGAGTTTCTTTCCAGCGTCCAGATTTTCTTGCCTCTGTCCTTGGGTTGGAGGGGCGGTTCTGGAGTTCAAATATTCACATAGTGCAGGCAATTGAAGATGATTTAGGAAATGAAAGAAAATGAAAATTACTTGGGTCTTGTCATTCACCATGAACTACTGTCAGCAGATTGGCATACTTTTATAGTTTTAAAGTTGTAGGACTACATTAAATGTATAACAGTCATATAAACAAGTAAGGTTTTTCAAGGTTAGCACTGATTTTCCCCCCTGAAATTTTCTCATCCACCATCTGGACCTTACCTCTGTCTAAAAATTCTTCAAAAACATCTTATCGAATGGACGCACAGAAGGTGCGTTATAATATTGTTCAACACTTAAATCGTTCTCATTTTCCCTATTATACATAATGTTTTAATGGGGTTATTGTATATAGGTCTCTGTACGAATGGTTGCTTTCTTAAGATAGATTCCAAGAGGTAGATCTACAATACAAAATCGCTCTCCAGAAAATGTGCCCACCCCCACCAGAATGCTAGTTTCCCCACATCTCTGTCACTGCTGGATTTGTTTTCTGCCACACAAGAAAAGCAAACAAACAAACAAAAAACTCAGTTTGCATAACTCAGTTTGCATGAGCAAAGCTAAGAATCCAGAAACACTAGAATAATAGTTTTGTGCCTGGCCAGGCGTGGCTCAGGGGTTGAGCATCGGCCTAGGATCCAGGCGATCAAGATTTGATTCCCGCTCAGGGCCCGGGCCCGGGTTGCGGGCTCGATCCCCAGTTCAGGGCCGTGCAGGAGGCAGCCAATCAATGACTCTCTCATCATTGATGTTTCTATCTCTCTCTCCCTCTCCCTTCCTCTCTCTGAAATCAATAAAGACATTTTTTTTAAAAAAACTTTGTGCCTTACTGTCCTTGTTTCAGATCAGAGAAGAAAAGTGCTGCGACAACTGGTTATGAGTTTGGGGGAGGGAGAGGAGACAGTGTAGTATATAGTCTTGGGAAAATATAATGAAAAATAAAATCCTCGGTATGGGGGCACTATGCTATGTACTTTACCTACATTATTATATATAATTCTCACAAAAACCCAGTGAGCCAGGTACTATTACACCTTTTGTAGGTGAGGAATTGAGGCCCAGAGAAGCTAAGTAACTTTCTCAAGGTCACTCAGCTAGGAAGTGGCAGAGGCTGCATTTGAATCTTTGTTTGATTTGAGCACCCACTGTCTTAGCCACAGTATCGTACCAACCTCAACACTGTCACGTGGAGCCACCAGGAGGCTGGGATAGTGCCTTTTCTTCCAATGGCTCCAGGGAATGTCCATGTGGCTAATGAAAATGGACAAGTGCAGGAGTGGACAAATGCAGGAAAAGCAGAAGAGAAAAGAAGGTTGGTAAGAAAGCCCACCCTGGCTTCCCTATGCTCCTAGGTCCTTTTCTATCTTGAAATTGTATTTGACCCTCTTTGAAACGGGTGTACAATGGTGATACCTGTTTCCCTGCCCCCCTTGCCCTCTCTCCTCAACTATTAAGAGGGTTCTTCTCAAGTACTTTTAGTAGCTAAGAAACAAAAAATAGAACGAAATCTTCTGCCAACCCAGAAAATGTCTCCACAAAGGTAGAAGAAAAACAGTTTTATTACTGAATAACCATTGCACCAGAATGTGATGTACACCACGGACAATCTGCTAAGAGATTCCAAAGACAGAAAGAAATCTAACCCTTTTGTATAGCCAAGCAGATATAACTCACTACATACAAGTTCTCAAGGTCTACATAGCTAGTCCTCAAATAAGAGGACTTGAGATCACCAGGTCTCACATATAGTTCATCTTAAATTTACCTGGTAACTGGGGTGACCATATGTATTAGTTCACTGGTGTTTTGGACTGAATGTGTTGCTCCCACACCTCAAACTCATATATTGAAGCCCTAAACCCTGTGTGACTGTATTGAGAGATGTGGCCTTTTAGGAAATAACTAAGGTTAAATGAGGTCCTATAAGATTAGTGTCCTTATAAGAAGACACTAGAACTCACCTGTGCTCTCTCTCCTCTTCTTCTCTTCTCCACTCCTCCTCCTCCCCCCCTCCTCCTCCTTTTTCTCCTTCCCCCCCTCTCCTCCTCCTTTCTCTCCCCACCCCAGTTCTCCTGCTTTCCCCCTCCCTCCCTCTCTCAATCCCAATGCACTGAGGAAAGGTCATGTGAGGATATAGGAGAAGGTGGCCATCTACAAGCCAGGAAGGCAGTCCTCGCCAGAAGCTGAATTTCCCGGCACCTTGATTGTGGACTTCTAGCCTCCAGAACTATAAGGAAATAAATTTCTGTTCTTTAAGCCACCCAGTATTGGTATTTTGTTAGAGCAGCTTGAGTAGACTAATACAATTGGCATTATCCAAGAGAAAAATCAATGTCTTGTAGCTGCAGGATGGGAGCTAGTTTTGCACCTCGGAGCCAGGTGCCCACTGAAGTTAGGCTTCTAACCTCCCATGGAAACCAGGAGATTGGGATGCGATCTTGCTGGATGTTTTCATTCCAAAGAAATGTTTCTCAGGGGCCTGAAAACTATATTCCTGGGTCATAAAGCTGGCAAGAAGATTTTTTAAATATTTATGTGACTCCTGCATTCGAAAGTGATTGTGGGCTCCGTGTGCCCTGGTCATTGATAGTGCAGGAAGAGCAATTGTTGAAAGCATGTCCCCATGTTTGGAGGGTCCACTGTTGTCTCTTCCAAACCCTGGAGCTTTCCCACAGCTCTGTCTCACCACCTTCTGATGTCTCCTGGCCCCTGATGTCTGGTTTATTGAGTGCCTGGCTCAGAGCTGGTTTCTGTGCGGCCTTAACAAAGGAGAATGATAGTGGGTCCTGCCTCAGGCAATGCATGGGTTGGTTGTGGAGCCATAGCTGTGGCCTTCTGCCTGTACTTCTGTTTCAACAGCTCGGTGTTCTTTTCTGTGCCTGTGTTTGAAGTGAGTACAGGCTGCCTGTGTCAGGTAATGCAGGCAAAGAAAAGTTGTAAGGTTTCCTTCATATTCAGAGGATCCACCCTTGTCCCTATCTAATGGGACAGCCTTAGGTGAGTGGCAGTGACTGAGCATGAAGTAGACTGAGGTTCAAGGGAAGCAGGCTGTCAGTGCATTCATATCCTAAGACTTGGATTCCCCAAGTGACTTTCTGTTGATGACCACGATGATTTCCAGACATATAAGTAGTGCCAAGTGGCCAATCACATGCAGACTTCTTGTCCCCTGCAGAAAAAAAAAAAAAAAAAAAATTACATGCTTTCAAAGAAACAGAGAAAGAACTTACAAGTTTTCTAAAGCAAACACTTTAGGAAATGGGAAGAGGGTGTGTCTCATCCCTTATGTCAACAAGGAGAATTAAGGCTCTTATTTTTAATTTTTACATTTTTTTTTTTTAATGTATCTTTATTGATTTCAGAGAGAGGAAAGGAGGCGGAGAGAGAGAGATAGAAACATCAATGATGAGAGAGTCATTGATCGGCTGCAGCCCGCAACCCGGGCATGTGCCCGGACTGGGAATCGAACCCTGATCTCCTGGATCCTAGGTCGACGCTCAACCGCTGAGCCACGCCCGGCCGGGCAACATGTTCTTATATATAGTATCTGTCTCTAAAAATATGTTGGGTCCTGCAAACTCGCTAAGCCCCCTAATTAGTCTAGTGGCTCTTGTGTAGAAACCATCAGATTTTCTCTGTAGCTGATCATATCTGCAAATAAAGGCAGGTTTTCTTTCTTTCCAGGCTTTTATTGCATGATTTCTCTCCTCATTATTGGTTGGATTTTTCTGCTCCTGGTACTTTTTCATTTATGCCAGACATTATGATTTTCCCCTAAGTGCTGGTTATCTTTATAGTGCTAGACATACAGTGTGGGGCAAAAGTAGCTTTACAGTTGTGAGTATGTGAAACACAGAGTTTATTCTTGTATTATTATTCTTTATTATTGTATTATTTTCCATATGAACCACTGTAAACCTACTTTTGCCCCACCCTGTATTTTTTGAGCTTTGTTCTGGATGCTGTTAAGTGGCTTGGAAATAGTTGGATCCTTCAGGGTCTGGCTCTGAAGATTTGCTGCGTGGGCCCTTTCAGTATAGGAGTCATTTTTTTCCCACACCACTGAGGCAAGACCCTTCCGAGCACCTTACCCAATGCCTCCCAAATTGTGAGGTTTACCATCCTGGCTGGAGGGGACAGCCACTAGTCTCTGTCCTGCTTGAGCGCTGGGCATTAGTACCTTTCATCTGTTCAGGCGGTTCTTCCCCAAGCCTCACGAAGTTTCCTCATACACTTGTGCTGATCAGTGGTCTGTGGAATACCCCAATGGGACTCCTGTGGATACACAGGGTCCTCACCCTCCGCCACTCTCTTCCCTCTGGTCCTCTAACCCGCAAACTCTGGGTGCTGAGAATTTCAGTTCCATCTCCTAAACTCGGAGTGTCCATTGGCCTCTACCAGGAAACTCCCTCACCAAACAGTCAGCGGGGCAAATGCAGGTCAGACCTCTTGTTTCCCATCTCCCTGGGATCACTGTCCTTCATTGCTTGATACCCGTTTTCTTTACAGCCTGTGTTTCATATAATGTCTCTGGTTTGGGGGGATTCTTTGAATTGGCAGGGTAAATGCACTCCCTGTTACTCCACAAGTGTGAACAGAGCCTGCCATTGAAGAACTTGAGAATTCTGATGTGAGCTGGAGGGAGGGAGATGCTATTGATCGGGATAATGGTGGTGGTGGTCATGATGAAGACAATGGAGAATCTCACCTGGCTACATGCAGCAGCTGTAGTGGCTACAGGGAGGGTCTCCTTCTTCCTTCCCTCCCTTTCTTCCTTCTTTCTTTCTGTTTCTCGTCCTTCACTTCCATTCCCCTCTCTTTCTTTTTTCCTTCACCCAGTCCCTCTCTCTTTCTCTTCCTCTCTTTCGTGCTTCTTTCTCCTTTTTTCTTTCTTGACTCTCATATTTTAGAGATTAATTATCGATGAGCAGGGAGATTAAAGATGGCGGCGGACTGAGTGGAAGCTACACTGACACTCTCCCGCAACCAACCTGGAATTACAACGAAAATATAGAAAAACTATACTGAATAATCAACTGCAACTGAAGACAAGCTGGAGAGCACCCTCATAACTAAGGAGGAAAAGTGGAGACCACACAGAGACTGGTAAGAAGTGCGGAGGCGAGAGAGGGCTGGATGGGCTCCCACAGGCAGCAGCTGAAGGTTCGGAGGGAGATCTCAGCTGTGGTGGGTTCCCACTGAGGACTCTGGGGCCTAAACGCCCAGCTGGGCTTCCAGGCCAAGAGCACCAGAACTGAGAAAGGTGCCCAAATAACATCTGGCTGTGAAAAGCAGCAGGGTTTCTTTTGGACAGGGAGAGGTGGCTGGAAATGCAGGCACCCTCTTAAAGAGCCAATGCACCAAGTTTTGTGTGCAGCCACTCACCTTGGGCTCCAGCAAAGGGAGGGCAGAGTGGACTGGAGCTGTGTGAGGAGAATGTAAGGTTGTGGGCTCTGGAGATAGAGATCAGAAGGCACCTGTCTGGATCCCTGTGCCAAGTCATTCCCCCATACTGCAAAGGACATCTTTCTCAGGCAGACATTTTGCTGCTTTTGCCTGGAGGGGAAATCAATTGCCCCACCCTGCTGGAAAACCTTGCGCCCCATCCTCTGGAGTTTCTACAACCTGAGGCTCATTAAGAGAATCAGATTAATCAGCCTGTAGGCAGAGGCAGACCTCATAGTGCTTTGAGTCTTTGCCTGATCTGCTTCTGGACCCGGGCCTTGGAAAAGCAGGCTGTGGTGTACACCATGGTCCTGTCCAACTGCACTCAGCCCCAGCAGAGTAGACCCCAAGCTGAGGGTGGTTGATAGCTCCAAACAGTGGACTCAGGGCCAGTCACAAACTGCGTCTGACATTGGCTTGCACCAGAGACCCTCCAAAAATACTGAGAGTCCCAGCAGATCTACCTAATACATAGAAACAAACCCAGCCCGGCCGGGCATGGCTCAGCAGTTGAGCATCGACCTAGGATCCAAGAGATCGGGGTTCGATTCCCGGTTAGGGCACAAGCCGGGGTTGCGGGATAGGCAGCCAATCAATGGCTCTCTCATCACTGATGTTTCTATTTCTCTCTCTCTCTCTCCCCCTCCTTTCCTCTCTCTGAAATAAATAAAGGTATGTTTAAAAAAAAGAAAAGGAAACGAAAGAAAAGGAAAGAAAAGAAAAGAAAAGAAACAAACCCAAATAGGCAGCCAAAATGGGGAGACAGAAAAACAAGCCTCAAATAAAAGAATAAGAGAAGTCTCCAGAAAAAGAGCTAAACGAAATAAAGATAACCAATCTGTCAGATACAGAGTTCAGAATACTGATTGTAAAGATGCTCAAGAGTATGAAAAAAGATGTGGAAACTCTGAAGGAAATTAAGAATGACATAGCAGAAATAAAGAATACGTTGAAAGAAAAAACAGCAGATTACAGGAAGCTGAGGATCCGATCAGCGAATTAGAAGACATTGTAGAGAAAAATCACTCAATCAGAGTTCCAAAAAGAAAAAACAATTGAAAAACTGGGGGACTGTCAAAGGGAGCTGTGGAACAATATGAAATGGAACAATATTCGCATCATAGGAATGCTGGAGGAGGTCGAAAGTAAGCAAGGGTTAGAGAACCTGTTTGAAGAACTAATGGCAGAAGACTTCCCTAACCTGGTGAAGGAAAAAGTCACACAAGTTCAGGAGACACAGAGAGTCCCAAGCAAGAAGAATCCAAAGAGGCCCACACCCAGACACATCATAATTAAAATGCCAAAAATTCAAGACAAAGAGAGAATCTTAAAGGCAGCAAGAGAAAAGCAATCTGTTACCTACATAGGCGCTCCGGTAAGGCTGTCAGCTGACTTCTCATCAGAAACTCTACAGGCCAGAAGGGAATGGCATGAAGTGTTCAAGGTAATGCAAAACAAGGATCTGAAACCAAAACTACTCTATCCAGCAAGGCTATCACTGAAGATAGATGGTGAACTAAAGAGCTTCCTAGTCAAAAAAAAAAAAAAAAGGAAAAAAAAAGGCTAAAGGAGTATGTCACCACCAAACCAGCATTGCAAGAAATCTTAAAGGAACTGTTGTAATTAGAAGTAGAAATAGAAGCATTGCAAGAAATTTTAAAGGGACTGCTATAATAATAAGAAGACATAGAGAGAGAAACATAGGCATAAAGAATTAAAATGGCAATAAATAAGGACTTATCAATAATAACCTTAAGGACTTTAAGGGAGAGATCAACAGAAATACAGTCATAGTTGGAGACCTTAACACCCCACTGACTTCACTGGATAGATCGTCCAGACAAAAGTAAATACAGAAACAGTGACTCTAAATGGCACACTAGGTCAGATGTATTTAATTGACATTTACAGGACATTTCACTCCAAAGCTGCAGAATATACATTCTACTCAAGTGTACATGGGTCATTCTCAAAGATAGACCACATGTTAGGACACAAAACAAGTCTCTACAAGTTCAAGAACACTGAAATCATACCAGGCATCTCAGATCACAATGGCATGAAATTAGAAATCAACTACAGTAAAAACACTCAAAAACATTCAAACACATGGAGGCTAAATAACATGTTATTAAACAATGAATGGGTTACCAATAAGATCAAGAAAGACATAAAAATCTTCCTGGAAGCAAATCAAAATGAACACACAACAACCCAAAATCTATGGGACACAGCAAAAGAAGTCCATAGCACTACAGGCCTACCTCAAAAAGCTAGAAAAATTTTTTAGTAAACTATCTAATTCTACAACTTAAAGAACTAGAAAGCTCCCCTGTGAAGCTGTCTGGATCAGGGCTTTTGTTTGCTGGGAGTTTTTTTATTGCTGCTTTTATTTCATCAGTTGTTATTAGCCTATTCAGGTTTTCTGATTCTTCCTGATTCAGTTTCACATGATCTCACTCATATGCGGAATCTAATAAACAACATAGACTGAGGGACAAAATAGATTCAGAGACATAGACGCATGGAACAGACTGAGGAATCTCAGAGGGAAGGTGGGGGTGGGGGAGCAGGTGGGGGTGGGGGAGCCTGTGGGGGTGGGGGGAGTGGGTGGGGAGAGATTAATCAAAGAACCTACATGCTTATATGCATAACCCATGGACACAGACAATAGTTTGGTCAAGGCTTTGGGGGGGGGGATGTGGGTTGGAGGGTATCAATGGGGGGAAAAGGGGGGGATATCTGTAATACTTTCAACAATAAAGATAATTTTTTTTAAAGTAAAAAAAACCGGTATTGATGAACAGAAGAGAATTCAGCCTTTTCACAACACTATCCACTCTGCTTCTGCTTCTCACTCTCCTATTATGGTTCTATTACATTTTGTTCATTTCTGAAAATTTGGATATTTATTGATTAAAATAGTGTAATGCATGGATGTTCTGGGTGACATTGCCAAGAAAGCAGAAATGAGGAACTCCAAGGCTCCATTCCTCCACAAGAGCAACTATTGAGCTGGCAAAAACTGTCAGAATCAGCATTTACAGAAGTCTAGAATGTAGTCAGAAATGTATGACTAAGGAAAAGCTGGCTGAAAAACAGAGGTGCTGATTTGTGGTGGAGAGCGCTGTGCCATTCTAAATCACCTACCTAGAGGTTCTGGTCAAGATGGCGGCATAGGTGAACTCGGTACTCACTGGCTCCCACAACCACATCAAAATTACGACTAAACTACAGAACAAGCAGCATTCAGTACCACCTAAAATCTGGCTGAATGGAAGTCCTACAACTAGGGAATTAAAGAAGAAGCCACATCAAGACTGGTAGGAGGGGCAGAGACTTGGGGAGGAGTAACAAACCAGCTGGTCCCACACCCACGTGTGGCGGTTTAAAATCAGGAGGGATATATTGGCTGTGACAGTTTCCCCTGAGAAGCGAGGGGTCCCAGCTCCCCACTAGGCCCCTCAGCCTAGGGTTCCTGTGCCGGGAAGAGAAGTCCCCATACCTTGGGGCTATAAACACCAACGGGGATTGTGACTGACAGAGAGGCTACTGGAGCCCTAGGCAGTTCCTCTTATAGGGCCAGGGCACAGACTTACTCGGACTCACTTCCTCTGAGCTCCAGCCCTGGGGCAGCAGCTTGAAAGGATCCTATGGCATTCAGG
This sequence comes from Miniopterus natalensis, assembly GCF_054644295.1. Taxonomy (NCBI): domain Eukaryota; kingdom Metazoa; phylum Chordata; class Mammalia; order Chiroptera; family Miniopteridae; genus Miniopterus; species Miniopterus natalensis. The sequence continues at coordinate 68,579,758 of NC_142103.1, forward strand.
GAGCAACTAACTTGTCTGGAATCAGGGCAAGAACTGGAGGGGCAGCTTTCTCCCAGGCAGAAGTGCTTGGCAGAGGCCATTGTTCTTTTGCTGAGCCCTGCCCCCACACAGCCCACAGGCAGGTTCCATATCTGAATCTCCATCAACCTGGCTCACACTTTTTGCCCCACCCTGGTGATTTCCCAGAGACCCTGCCCCTCCCTTCTTGCAGGCTCATCCAAGCCATGTCCAGTGGCTTTTCCATACAACTGGCCTCTCTTGCCTCATGCTTTGGACTTTCCTAAAACCTCTCAAACAAGCAGCAGCTGGCTTCAGTGTGCCCCGTACCTCTCAATAACTGGCCCCAGGCCCGGCACTAGTGGCAGACCACCTTGGTTCACAGCTTGGCCTCTCCTGGGCACCTCCAAGCCCAACACAAGTAGCAGCCATCTGCAGATCACTCTGTAGCTCGTTCCGGGTGGTCCCAGGCAGGGCACAGGCAGTGTCTGACTTTGGACCTCCCGTGAGGTCCCAGAGCCAGTGTACCTGGTGGTCAGCTTCAGACCACGCCTCATTACAACCCTACCACCTCCACAAGCGGCACACTCAAGGGACAGACTTGCTGCACACCAAAGCCCCACTGAAGCAAGTCCTGCTCCATAGGGTCAGCTCCTGCACAGCAGCTCTTCTACCGTTGCAGCCAATCCTCGCAACCGATTGACCTGGGGGTCAATTCCTCCCAGTGACGCCAACATCAATCAAGGCTCAACTCTAATAGGACAGTGCACACAGCTCATGCAGGGGCGCACCTGGAGTGCCCAGCTCAGGCGGCTGGGGAGGATGATCCACTGGGCCCTGCAGGACACCTACTACACCAGGCCACTCTGTGAAGTCCGGGAGATATAGCAGCTCCACCTGATACATAGAAACAAGCACAGGGAAGCAGCCAAAATGTGGAGACAAAGAAACATGTTACAAATGAAAGAACAGGAGAAATCTCCAGAAAAAGAACTAAGTGAAGTGGAAGCAAGAAAACTACCAGATACAGAGTTCAAGTTCAAAACAATGGTTATAAGGATGCTCAAGGAACTTACTGAGAACGTCAAGGAAGTTAGTGAGAACGTCAAGAAACTTAGTGAGAACATCAACAACATAGAAAAGGACCAGTCAGAAATGAAGGATACGCTAACTGGAATGAAGAATAATTTACAGGGAATCAACAGTAGAGTAGAGGACGCCAAGAATGAAATCATCGATTTGGAATGTAAGGAACCAAGAAACACCCAATCAGAAGAGCAAAACGAAAAACGAATACAAAAAAATGAAGATAGTGTAAGGAGCCTCTGGGACAAATTCAAGCATGCCAACATTCACATCATGAGGATGCTGTGAGGCAAAGAGAAGGACCAAAAAATTGATAGCCTATTTGAAAAAATAATGACAGAAAATGTCCCTTACCTGGTGAAAAAAATAGATGTACAAGTCCAGGAAGCACAGAGAGTCCCCAACAAGATGAACCCAAAGAGGCCCACACCAAGATACATCATAGTTAAAATGCAAAAGGTTAAAGACAGAGGGAGAATCTTAAAAGCAGCACGAGAAAAGCAGTTTGTTACCTACAAGAGAGCGCCCATACCACTGTCAGCTGATTACTCAACAGAAACTTTGCAGGCCAGAAGGGAACGGCAAGAAATACTCAAAGTGATGAAAAGCAAGAACCTACCCAGCAAAGCTATCATTTAGAACTGAGGGTCAGATAAAGAGCTTCCCAGACAACAAAAAGGTAAAGGAAATTCATCACCACCAATACAGTATTACATGAAACGTTAAAGGGTCTTCTTTAAGAAGAGAAACCGGGGCGGGGGGGGAGATAAAAAATATGAACAATAAAATGGCAATAAATGCATTCTATCAACAGTTGAATCTAAAAATCAAAATAAATGAACAAGGAATCTAATGAACAAAATAAACTGATGAATAAAGTAGAACCAGAGGCATGGAAACATGGGACAGACTGACGAATCTCAGAGGGAAGGTGGGGGTGGGTGGGGAGAGATTAACCAAAGAATTTATACGCATAATCCATGAACACAGACAATAGCATGGTGAAGGCCTGGGGTGGGGAGTGGGTGCGGGGTGGGAGGGCTCAGTGGGGAGGAAAGGGGACATCTGTAATATTTTCAACATTAAAGATAAATTTTTAAAAATGTTATATTTTAAAAACAAACAACAACAAAAACAAACAACAAAACAAAATAAATGAACAAGCAGAACAGAAACAGACTCATAGATACAGAGAACATTTTGATGGTAGCCATCAGGGATTTAGAAGTACAAGTTAATAGTTATAGTGCAGTCACAGGGGTGTAAGGTACAGCATAGGGAATATAGTCAATAATATTCTAATAACTATATATGGTGTCAGATGGGCATGAGGTTTTTCATGATGATCACTTAATAAGTTTTATAATGTCTAATCACTGGGGTGTACACCTGAAACTAATATAATATTGTAAGTCAGCTGTAATTGAGAAATTAAAAAATGATTTTAAAAGACAACAGAAAAGGAAAAGTAAGTAAATAAATTGCCTACCTAACATGGTTCAATATCCAAATCAGCAGCGGGCTGGAGACGGCAGCCAGCACACCTGGCACAGGTTACTAGTGCCATCATATTCACTGCTCCTTCTGCCCTCGACGGGAGGCGATTATACAGGGTGTACACAACAGGGATTGGAATCTGTGTGGACATCTTTAAATTCTACCCACCAGAGGAAAGGATTGGGGAAAGGCCATGTCTGTGAATTACAATCCCCGCCTTTTATGCTTTTGTATCATGCAATGTTTTGACTTAGAGCACTTGTCAGCTTTTAAATGAAGAACCAATGAGTATTAAGAGTGTGTTTGTATATACACATCCATGTGAGGAAGTTGGGACAGTAAGGAGCCTTTGAATGGTGTCAGGGAGGGAATCAGGGAAGACTGATAGGTTCCAGGGCGGGGCTATACTGTGTACCAGCATTCTCTACTCATCCTGGCTCAGCCTCCCCTGTCCTGAACAAATTCTGATTTTCTCCTGGGCACTCTAGACTGGACCTGCTCTCTGTTTCTCCTGCCCTGCTCATGTGGTGTCAGGCACGCAGGACAGCAAGAGGTTACCTTTGGGAGCAATTTACTTAATGTAATCAAGCATCACCTGCTCAGAAGAAAAGCTTGCACTTCATGGAGAGTGTCTGAAATAAGAACTGTTGTTTTCATTTAAATCGCTTCTAATCTTTTTGTTAATCTCTTCCCTTGCTGCCCTGAGACACACTGCCGCTCGATCAGACTCTCGGGTCTGGGTGGTTGCACAGGGATGTCTGAAGGGTGTCCTAGACTCTAAGATAATAAAATCACGTCAATCCCGGCCTCCTCTTTGCACCAGAGAGGTGACACCCATTCTTTCCATTTTGGGAGTGAAGCTTTTCGTTCGTCTCTCTAGAGTCCCTCGGCAAATTTCCTAAATAAAAACTGAAATCTGAATGCATCCTCTGGCATTTCCCTCTGGCCCATGGCCTCACTGTCCACCCAGTGCAGGTTGGGGTGCTGGAAGAAGAATCAGAAGCAGCCTGCCACGTACACAGTGGCTCTGAGCATGGGCTCTCTAGCCAGGCTGCAAGGATTCAGTCGAAGCCCCTTTACTTGAGAGCTAGGTGACCTTTGACCAATAACCTACCAGCTCTGGACCTAGGCTTTTGGGTCTGGGGACTGGAGACGGTAAGAATACCTCCCTGGCAGGGTTGTCTTGAGAAGTAATTCAAGTGAATGTAACTAAAGTGCTTGGAATAAGGACCCATACAAAGCCAGTGTCGGGTAAAGATTAGCAACCACATTTTGTTGTTTTGCTGTTGCAGCCATCGCTATTCGTTCCAGTGACTATGTCTGCATAAGAAATCACCCCAAAACGTGACTTAAAACAGCCACATGCTGTGCACACAGATCAAAGATTCTGTGGGTCAGGACATGGGGTAGAGGGTAGTGGAGGTGTGTTGTCTCTGCTCTACGATGTCTGGAGCCTCTGCTGGGAAGACTGAGCAGGTGTGAGCCAGAATCCTCTGAGGGCTCACTCACTCGTATGTCTCCTGTTGTTCTGGGATGACTGGAAAGCTGGGGCTCTGTGGACCAGAGCACCTCCACGCGGCCTCTCCATGCAGCGTGGCTTCTTCACAGCATAGCTGCCTCAGGGTGGCCCATCTTCTTACAGGCAGCTCAGGGTTCCCAGAGCACATAGTCCAGGGAACAATCCAGAAGCGGTGCTACCTTCCATGACTCGGCCCTGGTGCAATTAGTCATAAGCCAGCCTACGTTCAAGGGTCGGGGACACAGAACCCCTGCCTTTCCAGGGGAGACTGCAAAGGCCTTCCTGTAGCAGAGCACTTGGGATAGGCTACCCTTACGTCCATCACTTGGAAGACACTCAGCCACACTGTTGTGATTATTGTCATATGCACATGTTGAGATATGGTGGTGAATCCATTCTCTTCACTCGAACTAGGAATGTTCTTTGTGAAGTCAACAGCTAAGTCTATGGCCTGAGCAGTGTTCACATGCCATGCTTCACGCAGGAGTTTGGAGGGGCACCCATCTCTCTCCCCACTTGGCTCACAAGCCCACTGAGTGTGCCATGAAGTCACAACCCGTGCATATACTGCCACCTAGTGACAATGCCCTCCAATTGCAGACTTTTTCTCTTAGAAGTCACAGGAACCTCTTTTGTTCCACCCAACAAATCATCCTTACACAAGCAGAAGGTGAGAATGCCATCACTTCTTGATGACACTCTTCATCAAGCCACACACTCAGAAAATGCGAGGTGGTTTTTGTGATTAGCAATTACTTACTGTGTCCAGTTGGGGAAAGCTGAGAAATTCCCATTCACATTGCAGGAGAGGGAAGCAGAGAACCCAGCTGTCACCAGTGGGCAACTGGGACCAAGTGTTTTCTGAAGGCAAACTCTGGGATTTGGGTAGAGGCTGCCGTGAAACCATTTTTAAAGGTGACCCCTGGGTAGACAGGCACTTCTGATGGTCTCTAGACCCAAAAGGCACCTTCCGGCCTCTCCCCGATTTGCTGGTGGGGTCCCTTGGTGCATGTAGCCAGTGTTGAGATGCCAAGGAAACCCAACTCTCCAACTCAGAAAAGCATTCTGAAAGTTTAAAATTACAGTGGTAGTTGGATTCCCAACTCACCCTGTCTCTGTCATGAACACAAGAGGACCAATTTCCTCCCAGTTGTCATGGGGATACCTGAGATTTTTTTTGAAGACTTGAAGAACCACAGATCCCTCCAAAATGTCACCTAGCTGAGAGTTCTGTAAGCCTTGCTCCCAACATTCCGAAGAAATGAGTTTTTTCTGCTTGGATCTCTCTCTCTTCTCTGTCTCTCTCTCTCTTCTCTGTCTCTGTCTCCTTACCCCATTCCCTACCTCACCTACTGTATCCTTCCCTCAGACAGGCCATCCTGGAATCACCCGACCTAAATTAGCTGGAAGAACAACTATGCAAGAATAAACCCAGATGGGATTTATAATTTGGTGAAGATGACATTTCAACTCAGGGGGGCAATATGGGTTATTCAATAAATGGTGTTGGGACATCTGACTAAAACTTTGGAGAGAAAACAAAGTTAGATCCCAATGCCCTTTATCACTGAAATAAATGTCCGGTAGATTAAAATGTTAAAGAACTAAAGGATCTTGTGAGTGAAGACTTTTCATTTTATCATCAATTTTTCATAGGACACAACATCCAGAGAACATAATGAAGAAACTGATCACTTAAAGGGACATCTGTAATATTTTAGACCAAAATAAACACACAAGAACAAACAAAAAATTTTAAACTAACTGATCACTTGAATACATTTACATTTTTAATTTATGTATACAAAAGGACTTTGGACAAAGTTAAAAATAAAGCAATGAGTAGGAAAAGTATTTTCCAATTACGATAAAGACTGGATATTCTGAACATGTGCAGAGCATTTACCAATCAATAGGAAAAACATGACTGTCCCAAATAGACAGTCCTCAGAAGATCAGATGCCACTGGGCAAATGTCATACACATTATCGTTCAATTACATTAGAATCAAAAGGAAAGTGGAACAACACTGAGATATGATTTTGGTCACTATGTGTATTTGGTTTTACAAAGATGTAAAAGATTGTACATATTCTATGTGAGATGGGATGTAGGAAAATGGTGACTTTCATGCACTATTGGATAGAGTTCAAATTGGTGCAAACTTCGGGAGGCAATTTGGTGATATGTATCAAATACTTTTAAAAGGGCTTATACTTCAACCAAACAATCACCCTTCTAAATGTCTATTGCACAGAAAGAAACGTAGTGCCTATCTGGTTTTGGAATAAGGAAAATGCTGGTCTCATAAAGTTAACTTGGGAGTCTTCCCTCCTCTTGAATTTTTTGAAATAGTTTGAGAAGGACAGGTGTTGTTAGTTCTTCGAATATTTGATAAAATTCACCTGTGAAGCCTGCGGTAGAGGACTTATTTGTTGGGCGTATTTTTAAAAATTTATTATTGCTTCAATTTCACTAGTTGTAATCTGTCTCTTCAGATTCTCTGGTTCTTCCTGATTCAGTTTTGGAACACTGAATTTATCCATTTCTTCCAGATTATCTAATTTGTTGGTATATAGTTGCTGGTAATGTTTTCTTACAATCTTTTGTATTTCTTTGGTGTCAGTTGTTACTTCCCCCCTTTCATTTCTGATTGTATTTATTTGGGTGCCTCTCTCTTCTTCTTGATGAGTCTGGTTAAAGGTTTGTCAATAGTTTATCTTTCCAAAGAACCAACTCTTGGTTTCATTGATCTTTTGTATTTGTTTTAGTCTATTTCATTTACTTCTGCTCTGATCTTTATTATTTCCTTTCTTCAACTCATTTTGGGCCTCATTTCTTGTTTTCTTCCCAGTTCCTTTAGGTGTAAAGTTAGATTGTTTATGTGAGATTTTTCTTGTTTCCTGAGATAGGCCTGTAATGCTATGAAATTTCCTTCCTAGGACTGCTTTCACTGTGTCCCATAGATTCTAGGTTGTTGTGTTCTCATTTTCCTTTTCCTTTGATTTCTTCCTTGAGCTCATTGTTAACCCATTCATTGTTTAGGAACATGTTATTTAGCCTCCATGACTTTGTGTGCTTTTCAGTCTTTTTCTTGTGATTGATTTCTAGTTTCATACCATTCTTGTCAGAGAAGATGCTTGATGTGATTTCAATCTTCTTAAATTTACTGGGACTTGTTTTGTGTCCTAACATGTGGTCTATCCTAGGAAAAATTCCATGTGCACTTGGAAAGAATGTATATTCTGGTGAAATGCTCTGAAGATGTCAATTAAATCCATCCAATCTAGTGTATCCTTTAAGGCGACTCTAGTCTGCTCTGCCCTCCTTCCGCAGGAGTCCAGGGTTAGTGGCTGCGAATGAAATTCTGTGCAATGGTCCTTTAACAGGGTGTCTGTGTCTCCAGTGGATTCTGACTATCCTTGGTGGACAGAAATCCCACTGCTTTTCAGACTGATGTATGTGGGCACTTCTTCTCTGCTCTGCTGCTCTGAGCTGCGGAGCCCAGCCTGGGGTTTAGGCTCCACACTTCTCAGGTGGAACCCCCCACAGCTGAGATATCCCTCCTGAATCGCAGCCACTGCCTAAGGGAGCTGGGGCAGCCCTATTCTCCCTCCACCTTTCCTACCAGTCTTGATGTGGCTTCTTATGTAAATCCTTGGTTATAATACTCCTCTTCAGTTAGAGTTTAGGATGATTGTCCTTTAATGTAGTTGTATTCCAGTGTGGTCCTGGGAGGAGGTGATGGTAGATTCCACCTACTTTGCTGCCATCTTGAACGAAACACATTTTAATTTTTAACAGAAGACTATCCTGTTACCCCTTATAAACCATAAGCTGCACATTTCCCTTCCAGAAATTGGTTTAAATCAGATTTTTAAAAACTTTTAAAGTTTTATGAAGATATTTTTTCTGTATCGGAAAAATGGGAAAGAATCTACTTTTCAGCTCTGACAAAGCACTCAAGATAATAAAAATCAAGCAGGATTGTTAAGAGAAAGATAGATAGCCTAAACAAAAACAAGTTCTCTGTATATAACACCAATGAATCAAATCTCTGTGCGTAGCTAGCTCGGTGTCATTAGATGTGACCAGGGCTGGCTTCCTGCATGTGCAACCCTTGCATGGGGCCCTGGTATCAGAAGCCCCCCCTCCCCCCCTGTGCTTGGTGCAATGCTCTGCTGTTGCAGCCTGAAATTCTTAATCATTTTATATTTGAGCTTTTGTTCTATAAGTGAAGTTTGATGGGAAAATGGAGCACGCATGAGCAAAGGAGATGGCGCTGGTGTCAGCTCACAGATGTGCGGGCCCAGGCCCACAGGCACGGAGGCAGTGGGCAGCATGACTGCCATTCGTGGGGCGGGGGTGGCAGAGTGGGGCCTGGGCCCAGATTGGCGGTGGCAGTGGTGGCTGGGATATAAATGATATGAAACCCCTGACCCCTTGACCATCCATTTCTATTTACCTGTGAGCAGTTCCCCCAAGTTGTCCCAGAGTCAGCAGAACAGATACATGTCCCCCTTTTTGTTCCAAATCTCGCTATGCTGTGACTTCTGTGTCTACCCCTCTACTGAAACTGAGGAGACAGAAGTGACATCTGAGGGCAAGAGAGGAAATGAGGACGATGCGGAGGTTCTGGCTGAGTGGTCTGTGCTTGTGCTGGTACCAGTGGGAGGTAATGAATCCAGAAAGAGGACTGGGCCTGGGAAGGGGGAAGACTGTTGTGTAATAGCTGCTGAAATGACCATGGAGGAGAAGCCGGCCGACGCACGGCAGAGAATAAAGGGAGAGAGGGGAGAACCAGGACGATGATCCAAATGAGGAGAGGGGAGAAAGGCTGGACCTCTGGAAGAAGGACATTCGTTTCTGCTGAGAGGGAGGTGAGTGTGGGGATGCGACCCCAGGTAGAGGGGTGAGGAAGTACAGTGCAGTGTGAGGAGGGGCAGAGCCGCACGTTCCCCAGCCCGAACCTCTCCTAGAGAGAAGCAGACCATGGGATCTGAGAAGGACTTCAACTTATTTATCTTTATTTTTATTGATTGATTGATTTCAAAGAGAGAGGATGGAAGAGATAGGGGGAGGGGGGAAGGCAGGGAGAGTGGGAGACGGAGGGAGAGAGAGAGAGACAGAGATTGAGAGATGCACAGAAGGTTCCAGGGTCAGGCCTGCCAGAGTCTCCTTCCCACAGGAATGTTGATCCCTGGGCAGCGCCCTACACTCCCAGCCCCATACCACCCCATGTTGAGCACTAGGATGCCCTGGTCTTCCCCTGCCCTAGCCAGAGGTTGGTCATACCAAGTTGATTGCTAAGATCCTCAATTTCTCTCTGCAGCACAGGACACTAACCCAGCAGACAGGAGAGAAAGAAACTGTTAGTGTATTCTTGCCTCCTTTCTCTCCTCACTCCCCCTCTGGCGCTTACCCCACATCCCAAAGCCCAGTGGCTAGACTGAAATGGATCTTCAGTGGGAAGAAGGTAGCCTCCCTCCACAGTGGTGGGAGGGGGACAATATAAGACTGTTGAACCTGGACATAGACCTGCTGCCTAGACTAGAGAGCATTACTTGAGGGCAGTCCTGTGCTCCAGGTGGTGGCTGCTTCTCTTCCTGCGGTGGTGGATGGAGAAGTGGCCCCTGGTCACCTGAAGGAGAACACAAAATCCAGCTCCCAGGCCCAGGAGAGAGGCAGGAAGGGCCTAGCAGGATCTACAGTGAGGCGGCACCTCCCTCTGTGGACAAGTTGCCCCCGCTCTGTCCAGCATTTGTGCCCTTCTCTCCAGGGCGGCCTTCTCAGGAGCCATGCTTCGGGCCAGCCCTATTTACACAGTTTCCGATGGGAGAACTGTATGGGTAGGCAGAGAGGGCTGGGAGCAAGACTGAGTTCCTCAGAGTGACAGAGCCAGAGTTTTCCCTCCAAATTCCCCTCCCTATAAACCAAACCCTCTAGACTCAACCTGAGGGTGGGGACACTCTGGGCTTGACTCCTTCCTGCACCATGGCCAAAAGCTGTGAATGTCTTGGAACTGGAAAGGTTTTGATCTTGGGGTCTCCACTGCTGTATCCTCCAACATGCATGGACAGGCGAGATGGCCCTGGCCTGTTTGCTGGAAGCTAAAACACATTCTGACTGGTGAGGGGGGTTGTGTGTGTGTGTGTGTGTGTGTGTGTGTATGTGTGTGTGTGTGTAGGGGCTGGGGTGAGGCAGGGAATAGATGATAAGTAAAAACCTAATCTCAGCCTCCTCGCCTCCTCCTTCCCAGGCCCCCTCCTGCCAGCCCCCTCATTCTCAAAGCCCCCTCCTCCCCAGCCCCTCTCTGGGAAAAAGGCCAAAAACAGCACTTGACACATATTAAGCATTTGATCCTATTAAAATGACCTCCAACGTGGCACCCTAATGAGAACCTCAAAGGACAGAAGGAGCATGTGAAAAGCTGCTTGTATTGAGGGTATGGATGGGGAAGGGAAAGAGGAAGATGGACTACTCACTTGGCCCTTTGGGGCTGGCTCGTTATTTGGGTTGGTGTCTTCTTGGGCCACCAGTTGGGACTCCCTCATCCTACTCACAGCTAGTTTCTTCCTGGAGTTGTGCTTGGGCTGTTTGGGCCCCAAAGGGACCAAGGAATATTTCTTAGCAATCCCAAGCACGGGAGGGCCAGAGATTGGAGGGAAAGTTGCTGGTGCCAGGGGAGCTCCCGAGATATAGGCCTGGGATTTTCTCCCCAGGACAACTTTTGAGACACTGCCAGCCAGAGATTTCTTCTCCGGAGGCTCCTTCTTCCTAAGTGTTGCCCGAGGCAGGTGACTAGGCCCGTCCCCCGTCTTCCCACTGACGATGCTCGGCATTTTCTTAGCTGATGACTTGTTGGGAGAAGGGATAGCCAGTTCTCCAGCAGACTCCCTTTGTATGGTTGCAGCTAATGTGCAAGGAACGGAGGACTGGAAAGCACCTGGCCCAGCAAGGACGCCCTGTCTGGACGTGTCTCCAGGATCATTGAAGCCACTGGGCTTGACTTGACTTCCTCCTTTGAAGAAAATGCTTACCCTCATGAGCTGTGGCTCAGGGAACTCATCTGATGACAGGTCAGAAAGCTCCTCGCCTGAGGGTAGCAGGTTGGGTGATGTCGGTCCCTGGAGACCCATGGTGATATTCAAATTTCGTCACTCTCTTTTAGTTTCCCCAGTCCTGACCTTCTCCAAGCCCCTCAGCCAGGACTGCCCACCCCCACCCTTCCAGGGAACCCCTCACCTCCCCCCACCCAGGCCACCCTGCCCTCACCAACTTACAGTCCCTTCATCCAGGCCACCCTCCACCCAGGTTGCCATTATCCCTGCCACCTCATGGGGACCCCCTCTTCCAGGCCACCATCACCTGCAGCACCCCAACACCCACCCACTCGGGGTGTTCTCCTCTCCCTCTCCTTGAAGGCCCCCACCAGGAGGTCTTCGTCCCCACCACTGCCCTCCCTATGCCCTGGGCCAAGACGGTCTCCTGGGTCGACACCTCACCATTGTGAGGGGAGCTCATGTCTGCAGGGAGTTTGGCAGCTGGGCAGGTAAGGCCTGACCGTCACCTCCTCCAGACCTTGAAACCTTCAGGGGCGGCGGCGGAGCTCAGTGAACGGAACAGCAGTGTGCAACAGCACCACAGCCCACCAATGAGCGTGCACAACATGCCAGCCCTTTGAGAACTCCACCAGTGAGGGCCAAGGGTTGCTGGGAGATCAGCCATTGAAGAGTTGATTGTGGGGGGAGGGGAGCTGAATTCCAGGTTCCAAAGCTCTGGCCCCGCCTCTCCTGGTGCCTCTGCCTCTGAGCCTCAGTTTCTCATCTCCAAAACTTGAAGGAGCAGCCCCTCCCTCCTGGGCTTGTGAGGACGAACTAGAGTGATGAATGGGAGCATTTTAGGCCAGAAAATAATTGTGAGCCTCTATTCCCAAAGGAGACTAACAACCCGTTAGGGAAATGGGCAGAGGATGCAAACAGGCAATAGGCAGGGGTGGAAAGCTTTTCTGTGAAGGGTCATACAGGCGTCAAAATAATATAAATGGAGCCAATTTAAAATGAAGCAGTATTGCCTGTCTTTTGCCTCAAACCTTTGTAATCTTAAAACAGGGCAAAATAACTGTTGGTAGGGCCTAGGGCAACCTCATGTCCCAAAGAACTGTCTGGAAAGATAACAAGAATGCAGGCGTTATGACTACTGGACTGAAAAGTTAAAACATCATTTAGCATAAACATCACTAGGTTATATTATCCACACCAATAGCAATGCTCCCTTTCTATGGATGTAATTGTTCCTCCTCCCTTTCTCATAAATAGTCTTTACCTTTGTCTCCTAATTGGAACACTCTTTGGGTTTCTGCCTGTCAGTGCTTTCCTGAATAGCAATTCGTTTGACCTCAAATAAATGCTTATTTGCTTCTCACTATGAAAGGCCTTTTATGTTTAGGTTAACACAGGAAATAGTTTCAGCTTTCCAGGCCATGTGATCCTTCTCAACTACCGGCTTCTGCAGTTGTGGCAAGAAAGCTGCCCTAACCAGTATATAGACCAATGTGGCCCAATACAACTTTACTGATCGGCTGCATTCAGGCCAGAGGCCACAGTCTATGGATCCCTGAGTTAAATCAGAAGGGAGGGAATTTGAATGCTTGCCATCGATAATCAGGAGATGCAAACTAAAATGACAAATCACGTTTCAATCATCAGATTTGCAAAACTTTCCACAGCTGTGAGAAAACCAGTGGTTTTGTGCACTACTGGTGTGCATGTAAAGTAGGACAGGCAGTTGGCAGAGTAATCTGGCAGAATCTATGAAATTATACAACAAATTATACAACATTTGCTCAGGCTCCTGGCACACTTCTAAATGCTGCAGATAAATATTAACTAAACCCTGAAACAATCCTATGATTGAAGTATGGACTATTACTTCCATCTGCAGGTGAGGAAACAGTCACAGAGAGGGTCTGCAGCTTGCCCAGGGTCCTTTAGTTTGTCGATCATATCAGCAAAAGGACTGAATCATGGCACTGTGGCTCCAGAGCATTGGCTTGAACTGAAAGTATTGCAACTGAAAATGCCCATTCTGTCTGTGACCCAGCACATCCATTGCCAGTACATCTCGTAGAGATACACTGGTAAATGATGTATATAAGGACACATGCCCAAGAACAGTGGTGATAGGAATTAGGAACCACCTAAAGTCCCATCAGCAAGGAAACTGATAAATGCAATGGGGCATATTTGTCCAGTAGATTAAAATGCAGCAGTGAAAATGAATGAATGAGGCTGTGTAACTAACTAGATTTCATAAGCATTGTTATTACCAGTGTACCGTGTTCTTGGGAATTCCCAAGATGGAAATCAAGAGAGCTCACCACACACACATGCACAAACTACTCAGGTGAGAGGTTTATTAAAAAGCTCGTATGCAAGTCGAGAGGGAAATAGCTTCTGAAGAGAGAAAGAAATGGCTGCTGCTCTCCAAACAAAAGCCAGGGGAGCAGTTTTAAAGGAGTTGGGGTGGGAAAGATGTCTAAGTGTGATATCTAAGTATGATGTAACAAACAATTTAGGACCCCCTCTTCAAGCAGTGGGGAGACAATAGAGCTGCGAGTGTTAAAGGGCCAATACAAGCAAACACTTAGGCCCCCATAATAAAGTGGCAACCTCTGTAGGAATCAATGCCCCAGGGAAGCATGCACTGCCTAGGGAGGGACTCTAGGTTAGTCTAAGCTCCCCTTTTCCGGCCTAGCGTTAACGAAAAAAAAGGGGGCAAAATGGGCTGCATGGTCCGAATCAACAGGCAAAGCTCATGGAGACAGGAGGAGATAGATATTTGCAACTGGTCAGGGTCTTCTGCAGTCAGCTGGCTAAATGAGGGAAAAAGAAATCAAATAAAATGTGACAACAGTGCACCTAGTTCTCTCTCTCTGTCCCCACAGTTGGTGACAGGCCCGGTGAAGCGCTAGTACCTCCTTAGACCTAGCTTTTTTTTAGACAGAGAGTGGAAGGGAGGGAGGGAGGGAGAGAGAGAGACATTGATGTGAGAGAGACACCACGATCTGTTGACTCCTGCAAGCTCACTGACCAGGGCAGGGACGGAATCTGCAACCCATGTGCCTGCTCTTGACTGGGAATCAAACCCGTGACACTCTGGTGTGGAGGCTGACGATCTAAACACTGCCCCACGACGGTCATAGATAGAACTGACTTTACTGGGATCTCCAATTCACTATTATAACGACCCTCCACAGAGCCACCCTAGCCACCTGTCCCTCATGTCCCCAACCGTGGCCCTTTTTAGAACTTACATAGTTAGAATATTGTCCAACAGTATGAGGTCCTGCTCAACCGCTGCTGGGTGGAGTTGGGCGCCCGGGGCCAGGTACTCGCAGGCCATCTCTGCCAACACTGGTGATCGGAAAGCCACTATGAAGGAGCTAGTGGAGATTCAGGTAAGGCACCATGCAATACAGACTGCTGTGTCCCCTCAGACCACTCTCACCCGTGTCAACCCCTCACATCCATTCCCTTCCTCCTGGTCCCTCAGGCCGTCGCCCACCACCCTCTCAACTGGTCCCCACGGGCCCATCCCCTCAGGACCCGGGTCCCCGTCTCCCCTCTCCCGTCCGTACCCCTCCCCCCGCTGACGCCCTCCTCTCCGCCCCATTGCCTCGCCAAGGTCTGTCCCCCGGCCCCCTGGGGCCCTGGGCCCCCGGCCGGCCCCCCGGCCACTCCTCGAATAGGATACAACTGGAAAAGTCGTGGTCTCGGCCTTCTGGCTACGGGCCCTGGCAAGGCGTCTCCGCCCGGCCCGTGAGCTCTGAGTGCTCGCGAGACCTGTGGCGCTCCACTGGCTTCGGCGCCCGCCTCTCCCGAGCCGCCTGTACCGGGGTCCTCCAGGCCTCCAGAGCCATCCGAGCTGCCAGGGTCACCAGGACTGCCCCGGCCTTCCGCATCTTCGGCCACACCGCCTGCTCCTCGCTCTTCAGCCTGCATGGTTCCTCGGCCCTTCCTTCCGAGAGCCCGCTTAACCGCCGCAGCGCGGAGCTCCGCCCTGCACGAGGCCCCGCCCCCTAGTGGGTGACATCATTGGGACTCCCCAGGGCGCCTGCGCAGACAGGTCCAGCTGCCGCCTACCGGAACCCCGTCTTGTGAGGCCCCCGGGCATGTGGCTGTGGCTGTTTCCCGCCACGCCTGCGCTGCCCCGAGCTTGCGGGTGAGCCTCGAAGCCTGTGTCCGTGCCAGTCCAGCCAACCTCACGTGTGACCAGCTTGCTGCCTGCCCGTCGCTGGTCATCCAGTTCTGGGAGTTAGCCAGGCGCCTCTGGGCCAGTCCCCCGGGAGTCACTCCGGGGCCCTGCCTGCCCTCGGGTACCCCCAGCCCAGTCCCTGCAGGAGCCGGGATGGATGGGCCTTGCTCCTTCAGCACCGTTTGTCACTCCGGGCCCTAGCACTCCGTGGTGACTTGCAGCCTGCGGGAGGGGGTGGCTGCCTCTGCCCTTGGGCTCCTGGGATCCAGGCACTCAACTGGGACGTCTCCAGGCCTCAGGCTTGGGTGGGCTGAGCCCTACCGGCAGCTCAGCAGAGACCAGTTGGACACAAGGGAGGCGGGAGCAGGAGCACCTCCCCTGGGACCACTCCCAGTGGCTTTGCCCTCTGCTGGCGCAGCCCTCGCCAGGGCCCTCCCTCCCCTAGGAGCAAAGTCTTAACATTGTGGTGGAGGGTGGGTGGGTTTTTTGAAGGGGGCAGGGGGCGGCTGGAGGTATAGAGGCACCAGCGCCCTCAAGTGGGAGGTGAGCCTGTGTGAGTGCTGGTCCGCTGGGTGGGGAGGTGGTGGGAGCAGCTGGCACTTTCTTTATCTGCTGAAAAACCCCTGTAAACAGAGCAATAGAAATGTCCTTTTCCAGAGCTGGCTCCTGCTCTACTTCTGCTTGTCTTCGGGGGGCAGGGGGTTGGGTGGGGCGCATGAGTGGGATGGAACTGGAGATACAGGGGAGGCCTCCCCGCATCCAGCTGCTGCTTTGTTCTGAACACTCTTCACCCAGCACTGTTCCGGGGACTGGGAATAATGCAACAGGGGAGGGAAGCCTGCAGAAAGCCTTGTCCCCAGGGAGCTGACTTCCTTGGGGACAAAGGATAACAGTATGCTAAAGAGGAACACGCTGAGCAAAGCAGGAGGGCAAAGGGATTCAAGGGAAAACACAGGGAATAGATGCTAGCAGGTCAAAGACACAGATTTCAGGAAGGACTGGATGTGGAGGCTGAAGAAGTGTGGTAGCGAGGAGGACCTCCAGGATTTGGCATAACTGGGTCAAACTGACATGGGGCCATCGAGGGAAAACCAGTCTGGGCAGGAGACAAATGAAGACTCTGCTTTGACCTGCTAACGCGCTCCTTCCTGTGTTGTCTACATATCTCTGGAATCCCTTCCTGCTCTCCCTCAGCAGCAGGCTGCCTGTTCCTGCTGAGACCCTGGGGCCCTGCACCCCCTCAAGCCTCTGACTTCACGCTGCTGGGCTGGACGCCTCCGTACCCAGTGCCCTGCTCCCCTCCAGCTGCCTGCACATCCTCCTCCTGCCCCCCCACAGCCTGTGCACGGGGTGGGCCGGGAGCGCACGGGAGTTTGCAGCCCTGGACACAGCTCTCTGCAGACGCAGCCAGGACTCACGGACAAAGCCTTTGGAGGGCCAGTTCTGAGGTGCAAGTGACTATTGAATGAAATAGGAGTGGACAAATGAACAGGGACAACGTAAGCTGTTGTTACATATCTCACCGAAACACGGGAGGGAGGTCTGAAGGAATACATTCACATTTATCCTACTTATCTGTATAGCATAGGAACTGTTTGTAATGAGAAGGTGTCTATGTATTATGCACACAATAAAATCAAAGTGAAAACACGAGAAGAAATTTAGATGAACTTTGAGTTTTGGATGGGAGAGATTTCCTAAGCTTACCAACAATGAATAATAATAAACAACAACAGGGCCCCGGCTGGGTGGCCCAGTGGGTTGGAGCATCATCCCATACACGAAAAGGTTGCGTGCGGGTTGGATTCCCCGACAGGGCACATCCTAGGTGGCCGGTTCGATCCCCTGTCGGGTGCATCAGGAGGCAGCCGAGCCACGCACGCCTCGCTCTCACACTGATATTTCCCTCTCTCTCCCTTCCTCTCTGTCGACAAGTAAGAACATATTCTCGGGTGAAGATGAAAAGAAATAACACCCCAGTAACATGAATTGAGTGATTACAATGTTCCAGTCACTGTTCTAAATCTAACCAGGAATGAGCTGATTTCATCCTGAAATACACCAACATTTTCATTGTGCTTATCTTTAGCAGTGAGATGATAGGTAATTATCTTCTTTTCCAAATGTGCACATACTTTTTCTGTTTTTGGCAACGAGCATGGATTACATTTGAAAACAGGAAAAAAAGGAAAGGAATGTATTCAGCAACTGTTGTTTAGGAAAACTTCTAATTAGTTCCCAAGTGAACTACTTTGCTGAAGTTTTAATTATCTTGTTCTATTCATTGGAGGCTGATCTTACCTTTGAAAGTGCTCATACTTGGCCCTTTCCTTGATGCAGCCAGGAGGACTGTGATGAAGTCCCTGAAGTCACGGAGCCTGGGGACCCAGGCTGATGACTGTGGGGCCAGTGCGGCACAGCCCTGCTGTCTTCATGACTTTGAGCTGCCCCTAAAAGCAATCCTTTCCAAACTCCACACATAACGCTCATCCTACATGGAAAGTTATTCCTCTAGTGGGCAACTGACAGTTTGCTTTCATCAGCATTTCACCAGTTCTACACAAGATGATATTTTGCTCTTTTAATCCTTCCAAGTATGCCAGTATACGAACTCGTGTGCACGAACAAGAAATACACGCGCACGCAGCTAGATACTCAGGAGGCGCTCAGCACATCACAGCCTCTCCTGTGCATAGCGCCACCTGTAGCCTAAACCCTTCTGGCTGCGTCGCGGTTAAGGCCCCTGTCTTTCTGGATCAAAGACTTGTTTGGAATGTAGTATGTGTGTTGAAAAACACATTCGGCGTAATGCGTAATGACTAAGTCTAAGAGGTGTCAGGGCCAGGGAGCATAAATTCAAGGAAGGTGATGCTTAAATCAACAAGGATTATTATTTTTTTTTAACCAGTTGCAAGATACTCAACATCTTTCCTGAATGCCTGAGCCTCAAATCAGTATAGCCACCCGAACTTGGATGCCCTGCAGGCACCTGGAACCCAACTAGCCCCCAAATGACCTCGTGTTTTCCCCACCCCCAAATGCTTCCCTCTCTTTCATTACTCACTTGGTGACAGGTATTTCCACAGCCTCCCACTCTCTCATTTCACCTCCCAGCTACTCAATGCCCCTGACTGTGTCCTAGCCACCCTCCCTAGTGCACCTAAGGCCAGGTTGGCATCATCTCTTACCGTACAGATTTGCAGACAATAATATAACTGGAGCCACTTTAAAATGGAGCCGGAGCTGCCATGACAGGGGAGCTGCCTTGCATGTCTTATGCCTCAAACCTTTGCAATGTTACAACAGGGCACAATAACGTTTGCACTGGGCCTAGGGCGGCCAAAGGACTGTTTACAAACATAAGAAGAAAGCAGATATCATGACACTGGACTGACCATTGAAAACATTGTTTAGCATAAACATCGCTGTGTCATGTTTTCTGCGCCAACAGAAATGCCTTCCTCCTATGGATGTAGTTGCTGCCCTCGTCCTTGTCATAAATACCCATGGCCACTGTCTCCTTATCGGAACATTATTTGGGCTTCCGTCTGAATTAACAAGTCCCTGGTAGCTATTCTTATTGGTCTCAAATAGATCCTTATTTGTCTGAAACTCTGGAAGCTATTTTGTTTGTAGCTCAACAGATTCTTGGGGCCCCTGCCCTCTGGAAGGCCTCCTAATGCTGGGGAGAGTCGTGGGTTATCTTTACTTCACTTCTGAAGCCCTGCACCCCTCACCCTCACGGAGGCCCTGGGCGTGGGACCGGACCTATGCCTGTCTTGCCGCACCTGAAAGGGGGTTCTGCCTTTTCCCGGGGCGCCCTATGCTGTCAGGCCCCTACCACACTGCCTGGGAGTGACGGGACTCCCTGTCCTTGTCCCTCCCCCGAGGTTACCTGTGTCTGTGTGCCTGCGTGTGTGCGTCCCGTCCGCGACACTCCCACTAGACTTGCCCTAAGTGGGAATTGGACCGAGGAAGTAATCACAAAGAGGTGATGAACTAAATGACATTAGAGCTGCGCCTTAAAGGAAGCATGAGGGTGAGAAAAATGGCAAAAAGATGGGAAAAGGCATTCTAAGCACAGGAGCTGCTTGGGCAAAGAAGGCCTAATACTGTTGCCTTTTCAAACTCTTTATTACGGAACTTACACGTCTACACCCAAGGAGACAGAATAGTATTCAAAATACACACCTAGCCTTCACCCAGATTCAGCATTTTCCACTAGTTTATTTTGAAAGAAGACAAGGATTTAGGGGTGAGAGCAGTGGGAGCTAATATTTCTTGAAGCAATAAGAGAAGACGCACCCACTTAAGCTTGTCCAAATATCGGGGAGTCCATGCACCCCTGTGTGTGGGCATCATAGGGCCATGCAGCACAGGGCCTGCCTGGTGCTGCCAAGCCCTGCGCTGCCGTGGGGTGCTGTCAGCAACAAGCAGCTACTGTTTTGGTCAGTGTGTGTCTCGCTCTCACCCACGTTCTCTCTCTCCAAATACATATGGATTTAATTTAACTGTCACCACACCTTCTCTTTGATCAACCTGGAGTCACCATCTAAGTTTCCTGCAGGACTTCCTAATGGTGTACACACACACACACACACACACACACACACACACACACACACACCCTTCCAGGCTGCAACCTTTCCCACATCTGAGGGCGCTGAAGGAAGTGCAGCCCGAGAGGGAGAGAACAACATGGAAGGACCCAGAACCAGATAAACCGACTAAGCCTTGCTGCCATTGACTCGGCACCCTGTATGCCAGGCGCGGGGCCAGGAATCGCTTCCCGTGCTTTGTCCAAGCAGTCCTCAGCACGACCCCAGAAGATGTGGAATCGTGTCTCCCCACTGGATAGTCACGTGAGCCTATCTTTTGCCATAGCATCCTTAGCACTGGACTGTCACCAGGACGTTGCTGGTCTGTAAGCTCCTCCAGGGTAGTGCCTCTAGGGGATTCTTCTGTTGTCGCCATCTCCTCTCAGTGACTTGCTGTGGCCTTGGCACTGACCAAACAGCAAGTAGGGCTGGGCACTAGGAAAAATGGTCTACAGGGTTCATGTTCTCCGAGATCTGCCACTCCCACTGAGGAGTGCCCCTCGGGTGGCTCCGAGGGCCTCTTTGCTGTCGAAGCTGGGGTCATCGGCTAGGCGTGATGAGGAAGGTAGGAGGAGCTGCCCATCGAGGAGAGCAGGCAAGGTTGGAAATAGCTGGTGCTTATGGTGCTTTTCTGTGTGTCAGTAAGGATGGCTTTGGGGCTTAAAGTATAAGGAAATGTATTGTTGACTGAATGTGAAGTTCAGAGGGACATGGCCATCATGCCGGGTTAGTCGTCCAATGAAGGGTCATCAAGGACCCAGGCCCCCGCTCCTGACCCTTGTAACAGAATGTGGGTGTTCCTAGGTTTTGAGTTGGGGCAAGTCACTCCTTCCAATGAATAGTGGGTGACAATTGTGTTAAATAAAGTTGTTTGGGTGCCTAATCCCCCAGGCTAATTTCTGAGCTCCTTGAGGGCAGGGACTGTGTTGCTTTTCTGTGTCCCCAGTGCTATGCCCAGTGCCTGGTATACACAAGGTGCTCAATCACTCATTCATTTCTTTATTCAACAATTATTTCTTGCTAAGTGCTATGATGGAGGAAAATTCAGGGACCCATGGCACTTAGCTCTTGAGATCTTTACATCTGACATGAGTCCCTGAATCGCAGAGGCCTCAGCTCAGCAGGGTATTGAAGGCTTAAATTCCGTTAGCAACCAGGGTCTGAAAATATGCCGTAGCTCATGGGGGCTCACAGTTCAGTTACTGCTTATTGAATACCTATTATGTGCCAAGTCTCTGGTAACAGAGATTAATCATTCTTCTTGCCCTCAAGAAGCCTCCAGGCCAGTCAGGGAGACAGAAAAATCATTTCAGCGCTGGGTGATGAGAAAGCACATGTGGCCACACTGGAGAGGCACCTCCCCAAGCACAGCAGGTCAGGTGGCAGGAAGGGCAGTCTGCACAGGCTACCAGGAGCAAGTGGCCCTTTGACAATGGAAGGAAGAGGAGTCACCTGGCCCAGAGGCTGGACTGGGGCAGATAGTGAAATGCCTTAGTGAGGATGGTGAGCCGGATGGTGGTGGAGCAGGTCACAGGCCCCTGGTGTTGCTGCTGCTGCTGCTGCTGCTTTGGTTTACGCTGCTGTATCTCAAGTAATCTCTAGGTCATTTTGTGGAGATGCACGGTTCAGTTTCCACTTCTCCACTTTGCCTAGTTTGGACTTGGGAGCTCCTTGTGTTTTATCCTCGCTAACTCTTTGGCCAGAGAAGTGGCTGCCTTAATGTATTCTTTGGGTCATCTCATGACCTCCTTCCTGTCAGTGTCCATGGCTCAGACTGTGTTCCAGATGATGAGTGTAATCGTCCATGAAGGGACAGCAAAACGCACCATAACTGTCACATTTTGGAGAGCCTTAGGGTTCGTCCCATCCCTCTGACCATAGAAACGGGCGTGTTAAGGTTCAGGTGCACACAGAACCATGGAGCAGGCCTCAGAGGGAGGAGTGGAGCCGCAAGGTGTGCAGTGAGATGGCCAACTGGGTTCTTGTAAGGGCGCCAGGTTAGTCCTGGTGGGCTCCGCTTTGCCCTTCACCTGGCATTAGGCTGCCTCCTCATCTGGTTGTGGCTCTCCAAGAGTCTCCTGAGGGCACCCTTGACTTCCTTGTTCCTGAGGCTATAGATCATGGGGTAGAGCATGGAACTTACATTGGTGTAGATAAGGACATGATTTTGTCCTGTTCCGGGGTGTAGCATGACTTGAGGCTAATGTAGATGAATATTGCACAGCCGCAGTGCAGAAGAGAGACCAGCAGGTGCCCAGCACAGGTGGAGGAGGCTTTGCTTCTGCCCTCGGCTGAGTGGATTCTGAGGATGGCAGCGAGAAGGAATCCACAGGAGAGCAGTATCAACAAGAAGGGAATCAACAGGATGAGCATGCAGGCCAGGAAGACTGCAATCTCATTGGCTCGCCTGAACAAATTCTATGAGAACTATCTGACTCCATTAGAAAGAGCAACATAGAATAATGGGTATCCTGGAAGGAGAAGAGAAGGAGAATGGAACAGAGAGTCTATTCAAAGAAATAATCAATGTAAAATTCCCAAATGGAATGAGCTGGACATTCAAAGACAAGAAGCTAACAGAACACCTAATTATGTCAACACAAAAAGATCTTCTCCAAGATGCATATGAAAACCCAAAAGTTAATGACAAAGAAATGATTCCCTGGCAGCCAAGGAAACCCCATCAGATTATCATGAGAATTTTCAGTAGAGCCCGGCTGGGCGTGGCTCAGCGGTTGAGTGTCGACCTAGGATCCAGGAGATCATGGTTCAATTCCAGGTCAGGGCACATGCCTGGGTTGCGGGCTCGATCCCCAGACAGGGGCATGCAGGAGGCAGCTGGTCAATGGCTCTGTCATCATTGATGTTTCTATCTCTCTCTCCCCCTCTCCTTTCCTCTCTCTAAAATCAATAAAGATATATTAAAAAGAAGGGGAAAAAAAGAATTTTCAGTAGAAACCCTACAAGGCAGGAGAAAATGGAATGATATATTCAAAATAAATCCCTCTTGACCTTGGTGTATGATGTTTTTAATGTGTTGCTGGACCTGACTTGCTAATATTTTGTTGAGGATTTTAGCATCTATGTTCACCAGGGATATTGGCCTGTAATTTTCTTTCTCTGTAGTGTCTTTACCTGGTTCTGGGATTAGGAAGATGCTGGCCTCATAAAAAGAGCTCAGGAGTTTCCCTCGTCTTGAATTTTCTGGGATGATTTGAGGAGAATAGGTGTTAATTCTACTTGGGATGTTTGGTAAAACTCACCTGTAAACCCATGTGGTCCAGGACTTTTGTTGACTTGGAGTTTTTTGACAACTGCTTCAGTTTCATCAGTTGTTATCAGCCTATTCAGGTTTTCTGATTCTTCCTGATTCACCTTTGGAGATTGTATGTTTCTAGGAATTTGTCCATTTCACCCATGTCCAGTTTGTTGGCATATAGTTGCTCAGAGTATTTGTTTACAATCCTTTGTATTTCTGTTGGGTCAGTTGTTATATCGCCTCTTTCACTCCTGATTTTATTCATTTGGGTCCTCTCTTTGTTTCTAGGTGAATCTGGCTAAAGGTTCATCCATCTTATCTATCTTTTCGAAGAACCAGCCCTTGGTTTCATTGATCTTTTGTATTGATTTTTAGTCTCTATGTCATTAATTTCTGCTCTGATCTTTAGTATTTCCTTCCTTCTACTTCTTTGGGGCTTTTCTTGCTCTTCTCTTTCTAATTCTTTTAGTTGTTGTGTTAGATAGTTCTTAGAGCTTTTACTTGTTTCTTAAGATATGCCTGTAGTGCTATAAACTTTCGTCTTAGGGCTGCTTTTGCTGTGTCCCATAGGTTTGGGGTTGCTGTATGTTCATTTTCCTTTTTTTCCAGGAAGTGTTTGATTTCTTCCTTGATCTCATTGGTAACCCATTCATTGTTTAATAACATGCTATTTAGCCTCCATGTGTTTGAATATTTTTGAGTTTTTTAATAGCGATCGATTTCTAGTTTTGTGGCATTGTGACCCGAGAGGATGCTTGATATGATTTCAGTCTTCTTGAATTTGTACTCTTGCCTTGTGCCCTATCATGTGGTCTTTTTGTGAGAATGTTCCATGTGCACTTGAGAAGAATGTGTATTCTGCTGCTTTGGGTTGAAATGTTCTGTCAATGGCAATAAAATCCATTGGATCTAGTGTGTCATTTATAGTCTCTGTTTTCCTGTTGATTTTTTGTCTTGATGATCTGTCCAGTGATGACAGTGGGGTGTTAAAGTCCCCCACTGTGATTGTGTTGCTGTCAATCTCTCCCTTAAAGTCCACCAAGATATTTTTTATATACTTAGGTGCTCCTATATTGGGTGCATATATATTTATAAGGGTTATTTCCTCCTGTTGGATTGATCCCTTTAGTATCATGTAGTGACCTTCTTTGTCTCTTGTTGTGGTCTTTATTTTGAAGTCTATTTTGTTCGAAATAAGTATTGCTACTCCACCTTTTTTCTTTTTTCTTTTTTCCATTTTGCATGGAATATTTTTTTCCATCCCTTCGCTTTCAGCCTGTGTGAATCTTTTGCTCTCAGATGCATCTCTTGTAGACAGCATATCTTTGGGTTCTGTTTTCTTATCCATTCAGCTACCGTATGTCTTTTGATTGGAGCATTTATTTCATTTACTTTTAAGGATACTATTGATACACACTTATTTAATGCCATTTCCCCCCTTTGTGTATGTACCTCTCTCTCACTATTTCTTCCTCTTCTTTTTTTTTTTAAATGTATCTTTATTGATTTCAGCGAGAGGAAAGACGAGGGAGGGAGAGAGATAGAAACATCAGTGATGAGAGAGTCATTGATCGAGCCCGAAACCCGGGCATGTGCCCTGACCGGGAATCGAACCCTCATTGCCTGGATCCTAGGTCAACGCTCAACCGCTGAGCCACGCCCGGCCGGGCTATTTCTTCCTCTTCTTAAAGCAGTCCTTTTAGCATTTCTTGCAATACTGGTTTGGTCGTGCTGAACTCCTTTAGCCTTTTTTTTTTTGGTCAGGAAGATCTTTATTTCACCTGCAATTTTATTTTTTATTTCTTTAAGTATATCTTTATTGGTTTCAGAGAGAGGAAAGGAGAGGGAGAGAGAAAGATAGAAACATCAGTGATGAGAGAGTCATTGATCGAGCCCACAACCGGGCATGTACCCTGACCGGGAATCGAATCCCCATCGCCTGGATGCTAGGTCGATGCTCGACTGCTGAGCCACGTCCGGCCAGGCGACCTGCAATTTTAAATGATAGCCCTGCTGGATAAAGCAGTCTTGGTTGCCGGTTCTTGCTTTTCATTACTTGGAGAACTTCATGCCGATCCCCAGTGGCCTGAAGTGTTTCTGTTGCGAAATCTGCTGCCAGCCTTATGGGGTTCCCTTGTAGGTCACTGCTTCTCTCTCTCTTGCAACCCTTAATATTCTCTCTTTGTCCTTAATATTTACCATTTTAATTATTACGTGTCTTGGAATCGGTCTCTTTGGGTTCCTCTTGCTTGGAACCCTCTGTGCTTCCTGAACTTGTGTGGCTTCCTCCTCACCAGCGTAAGGAAGTTTTCTGTCATTATTTCCTCCACTAAATTCTCTATTCTTTGCTCACTTTCCTCCCCCTCTGGAACTCCTACGATGTAAATGTTTTGCTTCATGTTGTCCCAAAGCTCCCTTGGACTGTCCTCATGCTTTTTAAGTGTTTTTTCTTTTTGCTGCTCTGATTGAGTGTTTTTTTCTACTTTATCTTCTAAGTCACTTATTCTATCCTCTGCTTCACTGAGCCTGCTTCCAATTCCTTCCAGTGTAGTCTTGATGTCAGATATCGTATTCTTCGTTTCTGCCTGGTTCTTACTTATGATATCTCGCTCTTTTATCATGTTTTCACAAAGTTCCTGGACCTCTCCATTAAGTGTCTTGTGGCTCTCATTAATTTCCTGGAGCATCTTTATAACCATTACTCTGAACTCTACTTCTGATAACTTGCTTGGCTCCATCTCATCAAGGTCTTTTTGTGACTATTTTTCCTTTTCTTTAGTTTGGGCGTTGTTTCTTTGTCTTCCCATTTTGGTGGCTCTTAGTGTTTGTATCTGTGTATTAGATACATTTGCTGTCTCTCACTCTTGTGGGGTGGGATTTTGTAGTGTATGTCCAGTGGAGCCCAGAGGTGTGTTTTCCTTATACTCCTGAGCTATTTGCTCTAGGTGTATCCCTTTTGTGGGTGTCCCTTTTGTGGGTTCTTTGGGCTCTCCTGTTGTGATTGGGTCTAGATTGATGTTGACCCATTCTTGGGAGAACTCTCCTCTCAGGTAGGATAACTGTGTGTCTCAGCCCTAACCAAAGACAAAACAAAACAAAGCCAAAAAGAAACATATAAGAAAACAAACAAAGCAAAACAATTTTTTTAATTAATTACAAAATTTAAAATTAAAAAAATTAAAAATTTAAAAAGAAAATTTTTCTCTCTCTCTTTTATCTAAAAAAAAAAAAAAAAAAGTCACTCAGGTGACTTTCGCCTGGGAAGCTTACGTTGTGTGCAGCTCACTGCTTTGTATGCTGATTTCAGTTCTCCTGGGAAGTACTTGTGTATGAGGCAATGTCAGGAGCTGTGTAGGTTTGGCTCTAGTGTCCTTAGGTGGTTGACTGATCTGAGGCTCTCTGTGGACCACCTCCACTTGCCAGCTATTTTGCCTCCCCCTTGTGGTTGGCTGGTCTTACTCCAGAGTCTTCTGAAGAGTCTTCAGGGTGCAGGCCGGGCAGTGTAGCTGGGGATATTGCTTCCCTTACTTGGAGGTTTTGCTGTCAGGCACTCACTGTGGAGAAGTTAGTCTCTGCTTCAAACCCAGCTCCTCACTCTCTGCCCTATCCTCCAATTTTAGTTCCCCATACAATGGCCTGCTGCAGTTTCAGATTGACTTCAGTCTGTTGCTTTTTCTGTATGGGCAGTTTCAGCATCTTGAGCTCAGTAGGTTCAGTCAAAAAAAATTTCCAGGAAGCAATTTGCCTGCCCAGCCCCCACAAGGGGTTTTAAGCTTTTCCTTCAGTTCGCAAACAATACTCCCTGGGAGTCTTACTCTTATATTGTCATTCTGAGAGCTTATCTCCCTTCCCCCTTAGGACTATGACCTGCGGGGGACATCTGGGGCTTCAGTGAACTGAACCACCCCCTCTCCTTTTGGGGTGGGGGTTCTCCTAGCCTGCAGGAGAGTTAGGAGTGCTCCACCCCTCCTTTCCGAGATCTGGTTGGCTGTTGCCCAGGGCGCTTACTTAAAACACTACACTACACAGACAGAAATCCCAGCTTTCGCTGGTCTGTCTCCCCCATGCAAGCCAGGAAGGTGGACGCCCATTCAGCAATCAAAAACTCAAAAGTGCACCAGGCGGCACACGGGCAGAGAACCTGCCCTGAGAGGTCCCGTGGCCCCCACACCTTGGTACCAGGCAGCAGGGGTCGCAAAGCCAGCCCCATGCAGCTCCCCTGCACAGCTGATCTCAGTGAAGCTGGGGCAGCTCTTTGCACGCTGTCCTGGCTCCCCTGAGAGCAGGTCAAAAAATCCTGATTCACCACACTGGCAGCTCTGGTGCCTAGATTCCCCATCTTCCCTGCTGGCAGCTCCAGTCCCTCTCTTGGTGAAAGGAGGTCTGTCTTCCCCTTCCATGCGCTATACAGTTCAAATGCTTCCTGGGGTTCTACCTAATGCCTTACAGGAAGGCAGAGTGTCCCTGTATGTGGCTGCTCAGCGCAGCCCTCTAGGCCCTTTCCATTCGGGAGCCACGCACTGTGGGACAGTCTTTTGTATGGTCAGGACCCGGTGTGAAAACTGCTGTCCTGGCTGCCATTAGAAGCTTTCTTTCACTGGGAAGGCGTGGTCCTGTCTGCACAGGCACACTGTTCCCTGGGGTCTCTCTGCCCTCCTCGCATGGGCTCTCCTTCCCTTCTCCTCTGCTCCAGGTTTGAGATCCCAGCTTTTGGATGCCAGTCCACACTCCCAAGGGGAGGAAGCTTTACAGCCTCTAGCCCTAGGGCCTCAGAACCAAGCACAGGCTTCAGGGGGTACTCCCCCTTTCAACGCCCTCCCCCCTTACCAGACTGTAAGATCTTTCTTCAGTGCGCCCTACTTGAAATATGTCCACTCAAGTATATTTCTCTGATTTTTCCAAGCTGGTTACGCAGTATTTTAGCGGAAAATCAAGTCTGTGTCTAGGAGCAAGCATGCTCTGCTTCTTCTCACAGTGCCGCATTCTTCCCGTATCTGATAAAATAGATTTTTTTAAGAGAAGTACCAAAGCCCGGCGGGGCGTAGCTCAGCGGTTGAGCATCGACATAGGATCCAGGAGATCGAGGTTCGATTCCCGGTCAGGGAACGTGGCCGGGCTGCGGGCTCGATCCCCAGTGACTCTCTTGTCATTGATGTTTCTGTCTGTCTCTCTCTCCCTCTCCTTTCCTCTCTCTGAAATCAATAAAGATATATTTTTTTAAAAAAAGAAAAGAAAAGTACTCAAACAGATCCTAAGGGAGCCATAAAAGGAAAACAATTAGAATTGCTGGTGATTTTTCATCATAAACCAGAAAGGCCAGAAGGTGGTAGAACACCATCTCCTTCAACTGCTGCCTGGGAATTGACAAAACAAATTTTTAAAAAATTAAAGAAGAAATTAAGAAATGAAAAACAATTTAAAAACTTAAAAAGAAAATTGTTTTCTTTACTTTTTTTCTAAAAAAAAAAGACAATCAGGTGAGTTTCGTCTGGGCAGCTTATGTTGTCTGAGGCTCAGTGTTTTGTGTGCTGATATCAGGTCTCCTGGGAGGCTTGTGTGTCAGCCAATGTCAGGAGCTGTCGAGGTTTGTCTCTGGTGTCCGTAGGTAGTTGGCTGGTCCCAGGCTGTCTGTCAGCTATTTGCCTCCCCCTTTTGGTTGCCTGGTCTTACTCCAGAGTCTTCTGAAGACTCTTTAGGGTACAGGCCCGCAAGTGTAGCTGGGGACATTGCTCCCCTTCCTTAGAGGTTTCGCTGTCAGGCGCTTACTGTGGGGAAGTTGATCTCTGCTTCAAAGCCAACTCCTCAATTTTTACCATATCGCCCAATTCTAGTTCCCCATACAACGGCCTGCTGCAGTTTCAGATTTAATTCAGCCTGTTGCCTTTTCTGGATGGGCAGTTTCAGTGGCCTGGGCTCAGTGGGATTGCTCAAAAGGGACTCTGGTGAACACTTTGCCTGCCCGGCCCCCAGGAGGGGTTTTATGCATTTCCTCCAGTTCCCAAACAATAGTCCCTGAGAGTCTTACTCT
This sequence comes from Miniopterus natalensis, assembly GCF_054644295.1. NCBI lineage: Eukaryota > Metazoa > Chordata > Mammalia > Chiroptera > Miniopteridae > Miniopterus > Miniopterus natalensis. The sequence goes on from NC_142103.1 coordinate 68,608,998, forward strand.
TACAATGTCCTCCTATGCCCAGCGAGGGATATCTGGGCCTTCAGTGAGCTGAACCACCCCTTTTCCTGTTGGGGATGGTGCTCCTCACCTGAAGGAGAGGTAGACATGCTCCGGCCCTCCTTTCCCAGTTCTGGTTGGCTGATCTCACAGGGCGCTCAGTTCAAACTCTCCACAATGCAGGCACAAAACCCAGCTTTCGCTGGTCTGTCTCCCCAGTGCAAGCCAGGAAGCTGGATGCCGTGAGGTGCCGACCAGTAATCAAAAACATATAAAGTAAAAAACAGGCAGAAAACCTGCTTTGCGAAGATCTGGCACCCCTGCGCCTTGGATCCAAGCTGGAGGGGTCACAAGGTCAGCCCCACGCAGGTCTCCTGGACAGCTGATCTCAGCAAAGCTGGGGCAGCTCCTTGTGTGCTATCCCGGCTCTCTTCAGAGCAGGTCAACAACTTCCAATGCATCCCACCAGCAGCTCTGGCAGCTGGAGACGCGATCCGGCCCACTGGCAGCTCCGGTCCCTCTCTCTGGTGCCAGGAGGTGTCTCTTCCCCTTCCCTACGCCATACAGTTCAACTGCTTTCTGGGGTTCTACACAATGCCTTACAGGAAAGCAGAGGGTCCCTTTAGGTCACTGCTGAGTGCAGCCCTCTGGCACCTTTCTATTAGGAAGCCACACCCTGAGGGACAGCCTTTCCTGCAGTCAGCACCCGGGGTGAATCTCTCCTGCCCAGGCTGCTGCCATTAGCTGCGTTTTTTCACTGGGAAGGAGCAGCCCCCTCCTCACAGCACACTGTGCCCCTGGTTCCCTCTGCCCACCCTGCACAGGCTCTCCTTCCCTTCTCTTCTGCCCCAGGTTTGAAATTCCACCTTTTGGATGCCAGCCTGCACTCCCAAGGGGAGGGAGTTTTCCAGGCTCTAACCCTCAGGCCTCACGGCTGAGCACAGGCTTCAGGGGGGACTCCCCCTTTCTACACCTCCCCCTCTCTTATCAGACTCTATGGTGTTTCTTCAGTGCTCCTTACTCAAAATATGTCCATAAGCTATATTTCTCTTGTTTTTTTCAAGCTGGCTATGCAGTATTTTAGCTGTAAATCCAGTCCGTGGCTGGAAGGAAGGGCGCTGTGCTTCTTGTTAGAGTGCCGACCAACCTGTAAAGTTTTTAGCTGAGGAGTGCTCAATGAGAGGACTATCTAGAGAGGTGTGAGCAAGGGCAAGGGACCAAGAAGCAGTGGCGAGTCGGAGCTGGCTCATGTGGGCTCCCGAGAGCTGAGTGTTAAATCATCAAAAATTTGGGAGTTGGATGTTCAAAGCAGCCAATAATAGAAGCTTATTTTATTCTCTAAACCACTTTATTGAGGTTTGTTTAACATGTAAAAAGCTGTGCATATTTAATGTATACAACTGTACTAGTTTGGGGGTAAGCATACACCTGCTAACCATCACCACCATCAAGGGCATAGACATCACCAACCAAAGTTTTCCCCCACCCCCTTTATTATTTTGTTGGGTGTGTATGGTAAGAATATTTAGCATAGCATATTTTAAGGATATAATACGATATTGTTGACTATAGGCACCATGCTGCATGGTGATGTCTAGAAGTCATTTATTTTGCATACTTATTAAAATTTTGATTACATGAACTTACAATTAAATGAATTATACCTTTCAAAGGTAAGAAAAACAACCCACCGCTTTCTAATTATCTTATTACACATTACTGTCATCTATGCTCTTGTAGTTAACTTTGTCTATTGGAACTATATGGTGGAAATACTATATAATGGTGAACGAGTACACATCTTTCCCAACCCTGTGTTCCATGACATCTGCTGCTGGCTTGAAATTGGCCAGGGTTAGAATATTGACACCACGGAAATTGGCAAATGGTACAAATCAGGCCTTGGCTTATTGTTTTGTTGATTGCCTAGACTTAAGAAAGTGATGGAGGAAACGATAATAATTAACGAGATTGAATGCACTTAAAATTGTGTGTTGTCTGTAGCTGTTCCATTGTGAATAGCATAAAAATTTGAAGAAATGCTTTTGGCATATTCCAACACCATTATTCGACTCGGAAAAGAAGCTCCACACGTCACTGATGGATGTGTGTCTGTCTTGTTTCGTTTTTGCCTTACTCATGACCGTGAATGAAATTATCAAGTGACATTCGTGTCACGACCACATTGGCTCATCACTTGCAAGCACAGATCGGCTACAGATACAAACAAGAGTTTGGCAAAAGTCAACTAAAGCAATCCGTGAGAATCCATGAAGTCTATGAAATTTACAATAAAGAGTATTTTATATTTTATTATAATTTTAAATTGTGTACTACACATTCTTTATGTGAGTCAGAATTATAACAGAGCTAGAGTTATAATAAACTTCTATACATATATATGCATACTTTCCAATCCCCCCACCCCGTCCACACCCCAGAGAACAAGTTGTCAAACATTGACCAGCATGTCACAGCCACCAAGGGATGGTCAGGCACCAAGAAAAGCCATCTTCTCTATAACGAGCCTGGGCCTAAAGGGGCAGGGACAGGGATCAGTGTTACTGCATCTGGGTGAGAGTTGAGGAATGCAACCACTTCCAGAACTGTAGGGAGTCTCAGAGGATGTGTGTTGGGGGGAAGGTACAAATACCCTTGGTTCTCGCTCCTCCCATCCTCTGGTCTCCTGTCGGTGCCCTCCACTGGCTGAGCCCAACTGGCAGTCTGGACAAGGGAGCTTCCTGAGTGGTGCCGTCCACCTGGGGCAGCCTCTGGGACACAGAGCAGAGCTAGGTAAAGACAGCAACCAGAACAGCAGGTAGAAGGGTGGCCCAGAGCAGCAGAGAGGAACCTAGACGTGGCCTGCGACACCTCCTGGACCTGAGATGTGAGGGGTGGGCCTGGCACAGGAGCATGAGCAGTCACCACCACTGGTGAGGACAGCTGGAGAAACACTGTCCCTCAGGCAGGGAGCACAAGCAGGGGAATGGGGCACTCCACGGTGAAGTTGAGAGAAAGTAGAGTAACCATCATCACAGATCTGGACCTTGATAGCTCCTTTGATTCCAGGAGCTTAATGAGGGCGTTTGGATTTGAATTGCTTTAAAACATTTTTATCACAAAATCTTAGTTTGCTGTCTCTGTCCTGTCCCTCAGCTGGGAGAACCTGTGAGACCTTAGGTCTTCCTCCTGTCATACCTCTCACAACAGCTAGCATGCATTATCAACCAGTAAAGATGTTGTTTCTATGTTTGGTCACATCAATCTTTGGCTCCTTGTTAAAAATATTCACGCCAACATAGATGGAGTGAGCGAGTAGCACTCTGCTATGGACTGAATGTTTGGGTCCTCCCCCTGCAAAATTCATGTATATTGAAGCCCTGACCCCCAACAGGATGGTAGTCGTGTTAGATACCATGGGGCTTAGATGAGGTCGTGAAGGCCGGGCCTGCAGGGGGGGATGAGTGCCCAGCCCTGACCACACTCCTCACTGCCAACCTCCCAATTTGGGGAGACCCCTTTTCTTGGAAGTCACATGCTTCCCCTGAAGTTTCTGTTCAGTCTGTGGTTTGATGTGGGGGAGGGTGTGAGGGGTTGTTGGAGTGAGGCGTAGCCCTTATTGCCTGCCTGGAGCAGCATGGTTTGGGAGCTGCTGTCAAGGCCGTGGGAGTGGAAAGCTCTAATTAATCTCTTGCGGGTGTCTTCATGGGCACTTGGGCACTTTCACAGCCCGTCCTCAAGGGAAACGAGTTTGTGGGTTGGCCCGAGGGAACTGGCTGCTTGTGGGACAGGAGCCCATTAGGACATGTTCAGAAACACTATTTATTCTCAGATTCCTAAAAGTTTGAGGCTGCCAGAGACTTCTGAATAGGACCCAGTTTCTCCCAGCATGCCACCGGTCCCCCGCCATTTACCCATGGATACACAGAATGGCCACAGGGACATGGACCGTTTCTTTCCCTCAGGGCTCGCCTCTCCAAGTCCTGGGCACGGCGTCCCTGCAAGGCTAAGTTGGCCATGCTTGACCCTGTTTCCCCTGCCACATTCTCCCCATCTTGATGCTCCCCTTGGTCTGGACTCACTCCGGCGCCCTGCGCTTAGGGCCTTTCACTCCAACCTCTCTCTTCCAGGATGGGCAGGACCTGCGGGGACCCAGTCACAGAGGGGCGGGGCTTCGTGAGGGAGCCCAGTGTCTCCCTGGAAACGAAACGGGGTCTCCCTGGCAGGGCAGACAGTCGGAGGCAAGGCTGGCTTAGCGGGAACCAATCCCATGCCAGGAGCCCCCTCCAGGTCTGTGTGCGCAGGCGCTGCCTGCGGCGGGCGGGGCGGGGCGGGGGCGGGGCCTCACGGGAGGGTCTAGCCTCTCAGGGGTGAGCGAAAAAGTAGTTCCGGTTTGTGGTGGGCAGCGCCGCCATGCAGGCCCCGGACGACGACGCCAACCGCACAGGCAGCATGGCGGGTGGTTCTGGATCACCCACTGGCCCAGGGGGCCCCATGGGCCCTGGAGAGCGGGCCAGCACCGGAGCGGAAAGCGCTGCCGCTGAGGTAGCTCCGCAGGTGGAGGGGGCATCGCTCGACTCCGGGCAGGCTGGAGAGGCCTCTGCCTCCGACAGACGCCTGGGAAGCCAAGTGCTGGAGTTGTATCTTTTTCAAGGAGCCTCCCTCCCCCCTCCCGTGGAAGTAAGGGGTGAGGGGATGGGCAGGATAGGCTTCCGGGGCTGGTGGGAGCGGGGTGGACTTCTGGGGTGACAGAAGGGGATTATGGCGACCCAAGGTGGCTGGGGGAAGCAGCTGCGGTGTCCTGGAGACATGGGGAGTGGCCTGAGGGGGGCTGTGGTGCAGAGTTCCTTGAAAACTCATCCTGGAGGGTCTCGGGTGGCCTGAGGGGTCGTCTGGGAGAAGCCCGGCCTTTGACAGGCAAGGGGGCCTGAACCGTAAAGTTGGTGTGTGGATGGTGCCTTTACCTTAACTCCACCAGTGCCCTCACGGTGCCTTTCCTGTCCTACGTGGATGCGGAGGTGGCCCGCAGGTATCTGACCCCAGGTGCTGAACCCTACCACGGGATGGTTCGTTGGGAACTCACAGTGACCGGCAGTGACCTGTTTATGTAAGTTCTAGAAGGGCCTGGGTGGGAATAGCAGCAGGAGGCGGGGCAAATATCTGCTTGGGGGGCGCTCTGTTAAAGATGTGGAGACACCAAAGGGTTGGTCTAAGGAGGGCCATGGGGCACCGGGTCTGTCGCAGCCTGAGGGCCTCTCTAATGAAGGAGTAGGTCCAGTTGCCACCTTCGGGGAGGGGTTGGAGTGAGGAAGGCCAGAAGTTATCGCCTCGAAAGTGATTTTCTTTTCCCCTCACTCTTAGCCGATTAACTGCTGAAGACTCTGACCTCCTGCAAATTTCTGCTGCCTCCATGCTGAACCGGCTTTCCATATTGGTGCATACCATGCAGCACTTCGTGCCCCCGTTTTGTGCTAAGTTTCAGCCCAAAAACGGGGATTGAGGCCACAGGAGTGTCCCGTCCTAGGCAGTGCATCCTTCCCTAGGGCCACGGTTTTTGCAGTAGTTGCCACTTTATTTGGGAGTGGGGGGTTAATTGTTTGCCTGTACTGGCCCTTGGGCACTCTGCCCTCTTGTTTAATTGGTGCTTAAATATCGCCTACCGAAGATAATAAAACTGAGCTAATATTTTGTATCTGAGTTTCTTTCCAGCGTCCAGATTTTCTTGCCTCTGTCCTTGGGTTGGAGGGGCGGTTCTGGAGTTCAAATATTCACATAGTGCAGGCAATTGAAGATGATTTAGGAAATGAAAGAAAATGAAAATTACTTGGGTCTTGTCATTCACCATGAACTACTGTCAGCAGATTGGCATACTTTTATAGTTTTAAAGTTGTAGGACTACATTAAATGTATAACAGTCATATAAACAAGTAAGGTTTTTCAAGGTTAGCACTGATTTTCCCCCCTGAAATTTTCTCATCCACCATCTGGACCTTACCTCTGTCTAAAAATTCTTCAAAAACATCTTATCGAATGGACGCACAGAAGGTGCGTTATAATATTGTTCAACACTTAAATCGTTCTCATTTTCCCTATTATACATAATGTTTTAATGGGGTTATTGTATATAGGTCTCTGTACGAATGGTTGCTTTCTTAAGATAGATTCCAAGAGGTAGATCTACAATACAAAATCGCTCTCCAGAAAATGTGCCCACCCCCACCAGAATGCTAGTTTCCCCACATCTCTGTCACTGCTGGATTTGTTTTCTGCCACACAAGAAAAGCAAACAAACAAACAAAAAACTCAGTTTGCATAACTCAGTTTGCATGAGCAAAGCTAAGAATCCAGAAACACTAGAATAATAGTTTTGTGCCTGGCCGGGCGTGGCTCAGGGGTTGAGCATCGGCCTAGGATCCAGGCGATCAAGATTTGATTCCCGCTCAGGGCCCGGGCCCGGGTTGCGGGCTCGATCCCCAGTTCAGGGCCGTGCAGGAGGCAGCCAATCAATGACTCTCTCATCATTGATGTTTCTATCTCTCTCTCCCTCTCCCTTCCTCTCTCTGAAATCAATAAAGACATTTTTTTTTAAAAAAACTTTGTGCCTTACTGTCCTTGTTTCAGATCAGAGAAGAAAAGTGCTGCGACAACTGGTTATGAGTTTGGGGGAGGGAGAGGAGACAGTGTAGTATATAGTCTTGGGAAAATATAATGAAAAATAAAATCCTCGGTATGGGGGCACTATGCTATGTACTTTACCTACATTATTATATATAATTCTCACAAAAACCCAGTGCGCCAGGTACTATTACACCTTTTGTAGGTGAGGAATTGAGGCCCAGAGAAGCTAAGTAACTTTCTCAAGGTCACTCAGCTAGGAAGTGGCAGAGGCTGCATTTGAATCTTTGTTTGATTCGAGCACGCACTGTCTTAGCCACAGTATCGTACCAACCTCAACACTGTCACGTGGAGCCACCAGGAGGCTGGGATAGTGCCTTTTCTTCCAATGGCTCCAGGGAATGTCCATGTGGCTAATGAAAATGGACAAGTGCAGGAGTGGACAAATGCAGGAAAAGTAGAGGAGAAAAGAAGGTTGGTAAGAAAGCCCACCCTGGCTTCCCTATGCTCCTAGGTCCTTTTCTATCTTGAAATTGTATTTGACCCTCTTTGAAATGGGTGTACAATGGTGATACCTGTTTCCCTGCCCCCCTTGCCCTCTCTCCTCAACTATTAAGAGGGTTCTTCTCAAGTACTTTTAGTAGCTAAGAAACAAAAAATAGAACGAAATCTTCTGCCAACCCAGAAAATGTCTCCACAAAGGTAGAAGAAAAACAGTTTTATTACTGAATAACCATTGCACCAGAATGTGATGTACACCACGGACAATCTGCTAAGAGATTCCAAAGACAGAAAGAAATCTAACCCTTTTGTATAGCCAAGCAGATATAACTCACTACATACAAGTTCTCAAGGTCTACATAGCTAGTCCTCAAATAAGAGGACTTGAGATCACCAGGTCTCACATATAGTTCATCTTAAATTTACCTGGTAACTGGGGTGACCATATGTATTAGTTCACTGGTGTTTTGGACTGAATGTGTTGCTCCCACACCTCAAACTCATATATTGAAGCCCTAAACCCTGTGTGACTGTATTGAGAGATGTGGCCTTTTAGGAAATAACTAAGGTTAAATGAGGTCCTATAAGATTAGTGTCCTTATAAGAAGACACTAGAACTCACCTGTGCTCTCTCTCCTCTTCTTCTCTTCTCCACTCCTCCTCCTCCCCCCCTCCTCCTCCTTTTTCTCCTTCCCCCCCCTCCTCCTCCTTTCTCTCCCCACCCCAGTTCTCCTGCTTTCCCCCTCCCTCCCTCTCTCAATCCCAATGCACTGAGGAAAGGTCATGTGAGGATATAGGAGAAGGTGGCCATCTACAAGCCAGGAAGGCAGTCCTCGCCAGAAGCTGAATTTCCCGGCACCTTGATTGTGGACTTCTAGCCTCCAGAACTATAAGGAAATAAATTTCTGTTCTTTAAGCCACCCAGTATTGGTATTTTGTTAGAGCAGCTTGAGTAGACTAATACAATTGGCATTATCCAAGAGAAAAATCAATGTCTTGTAGCTGCAGGATGGGAGCTAGTTTTGCACCTCGGAGCCAGGTGCCCACTGAAGTTAGGCTTCTAACCTCCCATGGAAACCAGGAGATTGGGATGCGATCTTGCTTGATGTTTTCATTCCAAAGAAATGTTTCTCAGGGGCCTGAAAACTATATTCCTGGGTCATAAAGCTGGCAAGAAGATTTTTTAAATATTTATGTGACTCCTGCATTCGAAAGTGATTGTGGGCTCCGTGTGCCCTGGTCATTGATAGTGCAGGAAGAGCAATTGTTGAAAGCATGTCCCCATGTTTGGAGGGTCCACTGTTGTCTCTTCCAAACCCTGGAGCTTTCCCACAGCTCTGTCTCACCACCTTCTGATGTCTCCTGGCCCCTGATGTCTGGTTTATTGAGTGCCTGGCTCAGAGCTGGTTTCTGTGCGGCCTTAACAAAGGAGAATGATAGTGGGTCCTGCCTCAGGCAATGCATGGGTTGGTTGTGGAGCCATAGCTGTGGCCTTCTGCCTGTACTTCTGTTTCAACAGCTCGGTGTTCTTTTCTGTGCCTGTGTTTGAAGTGAGTACAGGCTGCCTGTGTCAGGTAATGCAGGCAAAGAAAAGTTGTAAGGTTTCCTTCATATTCAGAGGATCCACCCTTGTCCCTATCTAATGGGACAGCCTTAGGTGAGTGGCAGTGACTGAGCATGAAGTAGACTGAGGTTCAAGGGAAGCAGGCTGTCAGTGCATTCATATCCTAAGACTTGGATTCCCCAAGTGACTTTCTGTTGATGACCACGATGATTTCCAGACATATAAGTAGTGCCAAGTGGCCAATCACATGCAGACTTCTTGTCCCCTGCAGAAAAAAAAAAAAAAAAAAATTACATGCTTTCAAAGAAACAGAGAAAGAACTTACAAGTTTTCTAAAGCAAACACTTTAGGAAACGGGAAGAGGGTGTGTCTCATCCCTTATGTCGACAAGGAGAATTAAGGCTCTTATTTTTAATTTTTACATTTTTTTTTTTAATGTATCTTTATTGATTTCAGAGAGAGGAAAGGAGACGGAGAGAGAGAGATAGAAACATCAATGATGAGAGAGTCATTGATCGGCTGCAGCCCGCAACCCGGGCATGTGCCCGGACTGGGAATCGAACCCTGATCTCCTGGATCCTAGGTCGACGCTCAACCGCTGAGCCACGCCCGGCCGGGCAACATGTTCTTATATATAGTATCTGTCTCTAAAAATATGTTGGGTCCTGCAAACTCGCTAAGCCCCCTAATTAGTCTAGTGGCTCTTGTGTAGAAACCATCAGATTTTCTCTGTAGCTGATCATATCTGCAAATAAAGGCAGGTTTTCTTTCTTTCCAGGCTTTTATTGCATGATTTCTCTCCTCATTATTGGTTGGATTTTTCTGCTCCTGGTACTTTTTCATTTATGCCAGACATTATGATTTTCCCCTAAGTGCTGGTTATCTTTATAGTGCTAGACATACAGTGTGGGGCAAAAGTAGCTTTACAGTTGTGAGTATGTGAAACACAGAGTTTATTCTTGTATTATTATTCTTTATTATTGTATTATTTTCCATATGAACCACTGTAAACCTACTTTTGCCCCACCCTGTATTTTTTGAGCTTTGTTCTGGATGCTGTTAAGTGGCTTGGAAATAGTTGGATCCTTCAGGGTCTGGCTCTGAAGATTTGCTGCGTGGGCTCTTTCAGTATAGGAGTCATTTTTTTCCCACACCACTGAGGCAAGACCCTTCCGAGCACCTTACCCAATGCCTCCCAAATTGTGAGGTTTACCATCCTGGCTGGAGGGGACAGCCACTAGTCTCTGTCCTGCTTGAGCGCTGGGCATTAGTACCTTTCATCTGTTCAGGCGGTTCTTCCCCAAGCCTCACGAAGTTTCCTCATACACTTGTGCTGATCAGTGGTCTGTGGAATACCCCAATGGGACTCCTGTGGATACACAGGGTCCTCACCCTCCGCCACTCTCTTCCCTCTGGTCCTCTAACCCGCAAACTCTGGGTGCTGAGAATTTCAGTTCCATCTCCTAAACTCGGAGTGTCCATTGGCCTCTACCAGGAAACTCCCTCACCAAACAGTCAGCGGGGCAAATGCAGGTCAGACCTCTTGTTTCCCATCTCCCTGGGATCACTGTCCTTCATTGCTTGATACCCGTTTTCTTTACAGCCTGTGTTTCATATAATGCCTCTGGTTTGGGGGGATTCTTTGAATTGGCAGGGTAAATGCACTCCCTGTTACTCCACAAGTGTGAACAGAGCCTGCCATTGAAGAACTTGAGAATTCTGATGTGAGCTGGAGGGAGGGAGATGCTCTTGATCGGGATAATGGTGGTGGTGGTCATGATGAAGACAATGAAGAATCTCACCTGGCTACATGCAGCAGCTGTAGTGGCTACAGGGAGGGTCTCCTTCTTCCTTCCCTCCCTTTCTTCCTTCTTTCTTTCTGTTTCTCGTCCTTCACTTCCATTCCCCTCTCTTTCTTTTTTCCTTCACCCAGTCCCTCTCTCTTTCTCTTCCTCTCTTTCGTGCTTCTTTCTCCTTTTTTCTTTCTTGACTCTCATATTTTAGAGATTAATTATCGATGAGCAGGGAGATTAAAGATGGCGGCGGACTGAGTGGAAGCTACACTGACACTCTCCCGCAACCAACCTGGAATTACAACGAAAATATAGAAAAACTATACTGAATAATCAACTGCAACTGAAGACAAGCTGGAGAGCACCCTCATAACTAAGGAGGAAAAGTGGAGACCACACAGAGACTGGTAAGAAGTGCGGAGGCGAGAGAGGGCTGGATGGGCTCCCACAGGCAGCAGCTGAAGGTTCGGAGGGAGATCTCAGCTGTGGTGGGTTCCCACTGAGGACTCTGGGGCCTAAACGCCCAGCTGGGCTTCCAGGCCAAGAGCACCAGAACTGAGAAAGGTGCCCAAATAACATCTGGCTGTGAAAAGCAGCAGGGTTTCTTTTGGACAGGGAGAGGTGGCTGGAAATGCAGGCACCCTCTTAAAGAGCCAATGCACCAAGTTTTGTGTGCAGCCACTCACCTTGGGCTCCAGCAAAGGGAGGGCAGAGTGGACTGGAGCTGTGTGAGGAGAATGTAAGGTTGTGGGCTCTGGAGATAGAGATCAGAAGGCACCTGTCTGGATCCCTGTGCCAAGTCATTCCCCCATACTGCAAAGGACATCTTTCTCAGGCAGACATTTTGCTGCTTTTGCCTGGAGGGGAAATCAATTGCCCCACCCTGCTGGAAAACCTTGCGCCCCATCCTCTGGAGTTTCTACAACCTGAGGCTCATTAAGAGAATCAGATTAATCAGCCTGTAGGCAGAGGCAGACCTCATAGTGCTTTGAGTCTTTGCCTGATCTGCTTCTGGACCCGGGCCTTGGAAAAGCAGGCTGTGGTGTACACCATGGTCCTGTCCAACTGCACTCAGCCCCAGCAGAGTAGACCCCAAGCTGAGGGTGGTTGATAGCTCCAAACAGTGGACTCAGGGCCAGTCACAAACTGCGTCTGACATTGGCTTGCACCAGAGACCCTCCAAAAATACTGAGAGTCCCAGCAGATCTACCTAATACATAGAAACAAACCCAGCCCGGCCGGGCATGGCTCAGCAGTTGAGCATCGACCTAGGATCCAAGAGATCGGGGTTCGATTCCCGGTTAGGGCACAAGCCGGGGTTGCGGGATAGGCAGCCAATCAATGGCTCTCTCATCACTGATGTTTCTATCTCTCTCTCTCTCTCCCCCTCCTTTCCTCTCTCTGAAATAAATAAAGGTATGTTTAAAAAAAAGAAGAAAAGAAAAGAAAGAAAAGAAAAGAAAAGAAAAGGAAAAGAAAAGAAAAGAAACAAACCCAAATAGGCAGCCAAAATGGGGAGACAGAAAAACAAGCCTCAAATGAAAGAATAAGAGAAGTCTCCAGAAAAAGAGCTAAACGAAATAAAGATAACCAATCTATCAGATATAGAGTTCAGAATACTGATTGTAAAGATGCTCAAGAGTATGAAAAAAGATGTGGAAACTCTGAAGGAAATTAAGAATGACATAGCAGAAATAAAGAATACGTTGAAAGAAAAAACAGCAGATTAGAGGAAGCTGAGGATCCGATCAGCGAATTAGAAGACACTGTAGAGAAAAATCACTCAATCAGAGTTCCAAAAAGAAAAAACAATTGAAAAACAGGGGGACTGTCAAAGGGAGCTGTGGAACAATATGAAATGGAACAATATTCGCATCATAGGAATGCTGGAGGAGGTCGAAAGTAAGCAAGGGTTAGAGAACCTGTTTGAAGAACTAATGGCAGAAGACTTCCCTAACCTGGTGAAGGAAAAAGTCACACAAGTTCAGGAGACACAGAGAGTCCCAAGCAAGAAGAATCCAAAGAGGCCCACACCCAGACACATCATAATTAAAATGCCAAAAATTCAAGACAAAGAGAGAATCTTAAAGGCAGCAAGAGAAAAGCAATCTGTTACCTACATAGGCGCTCCGGTAAGGCTGTCAGCTGACTTCTCATCAGAAACTCTACAGGCCAGAAGGGAATGGCATGAAGTGTTCAAGGTAATGCAAAACAAGGATCTGAAACCAAGACTACTCTATCCAGCAAGGCTATCACTGAAGATAGATGGTGAACTAAAGAGCTTCCTAGTCAAAAAAAAAAAAAAAAAGGAAACAAAAAGGCTAAAGGAGTATATCACCACCAAACCAGCATTGCAAGAAATCTTAAAGGAACTGTTGTAATTAGAAGTAGAAATAGAAGCATTGCAAGAAATTTTAAAGGGACTGCTATAATAATAAGAAGACATAGAGAGAGAAACATAGGCATAAAGAATTAAAATGGCAATAAATAAGGACTTATCAATAATAACCTTAAGGACTTTAAGGGAGAGATCAACAGAAATACAGTCATAGTTGGAGACCTTAACACCCCACTGACTTCACTGGATAGATCGTCCAGACAAAAGTAAATACAGAAACAGTGACTCTAAATGGCACACTAGGTCAGATGTATTTAATTGACATTTACAGGACATTTCACCCCAAAGCTGCAGAATATACATTCTACTCAAGTGTACATGGGTCATTCTCAAAGATAGACCACATGTTAGGACACAAAACAAGTCTCTACAAGTTCAAGAACACTGAAATCATACCAGGCATCTCAGATCACAATGGCATGAAATTAGAAATCAACTACAGTAAAAACACTCAAAAACATTCAAACACATGGAGGCTAAATAACATGTTATTAAACAATGAATGGGTTACCAATAAGATCAAGAAAGACATAAAAATCTTCCTGGAAGCAAATCAAAATGAACACACAACAACCCAAAATCTATGGGACACAGCAAAAGAAGTCCATAGCACTACAGGCCTACCTCAAAAAGCTAGAAAAATTTTTTAGTAAACTATCTAATTCTACAACTTAAAGAACTAGAAAGCTCCCCTGTGAAGCTGTCTGGATCAGGGCTTTTGTTTGCTGGGAGTTTTTTTATTGCTGCTTTTATTTCATCAGTTGTTATTAGCTTATTCAGGTTTTCTGATTCTTCCTGATTCAGTTTCACATGATCTCACTCATATGCGGAATCTAATAAACAACATAGACTGAGGGACAAAATAGATTCAGAGACATAGACGCATGGAACAGACTGAGGAATCTCAGAGGGAAGGTGGGGGTGGGGGAGCAGGTGGGGGTGGGGGAGCCTGTGGGGGTGGGGGGAGTGGGTGGGGAGAGATTAATCAAAGAACCTACATGCTTATATGCATAACCCATGGACACAGACAATAGTTTGGTCAAGGCTTTGGGGGGGGGGATGTGGGTTGGAGGGTATCAATGGGGGGAAAAGGGGGGGATATCTGTAATACTTTCAACAATAAAGATAATTTTTTTTAAAGTAAAAAAAACCGGTATTGATGAACAGAAGAGAATTCAGCCTTTTCACAACACTATCCACTCTGCTTCTGCTTCTCACTCTCCTATTATGGTTCTATTACATTTTGTTCATTTCTGAAAATTTGGATATTTATTGATTAAAATAGTGTAATGCATGGATGTTCTGGGTGACATTGCCAAGAAAGCAGAAATGAGGAACTCCAAGGCTCCATTCCTCCACAAGAGCAACTATTGAGCTGGCAAAAACTGTCAGAATCAGCATTTACAGAAGTCTAGAATGTAGTCAGAAATGTATGACTAAGGAAAAGCTGGCTGAAAAACAGAGGTGCTGATTTGTGGTGGAGAGCGCTGTGCCATTCTAAATCACCTACCTAGAGGTTCTGGTCAAGATGGCGGCATAGGTGAACTCGGTACTCACTGGCTCCCACAACCACATCAAAATTACGACTAAACTACAGAACAAGCAGCATTCAGTACCACCTAAAATCTGGCTGAATGGAAGTCCTACAACTAGGGAATTAAAGAAGAAGCCACATCAAGACTGGTAGGAGGGGCAGAGACTTGGGGAGGAGTAACATAACCAGCTGGTCCCACACCCACGTGTGGTGGTTTAAAATCAGGAGGGATATATTGGCTGTGACAGTTTCCCCTGAGAAGCGAGGGGTCCCAGCTCCCCACTAGGCCCCTCAGCCTAGGGTTCCTGTGCCGGGAAGAGAAGTCCCCATACCTTGGGGCTGTAAACACCAACGGGGATTGTGACTGACAGAGAGGCTACTGGAGCCCTAGGCAGTTCCTCTTATAGGGCCAGTGCACAGACTTACTCGGACTCACTTCCTCTGAGCTCCAGCCCTGGGGCAGCAGCTTGAAAGGATCCTATGGCATTCAGGGAGCAACTAACTTGTCTGGAATCAGGGCAAGAACTGGAGGGGCAGCTTTCTCCCAGGCAGAAGTGCTTGGCAGAGGCCATTGTTCTTTTGCTGAGCCCTGCCCCCACACAGCCCGCAGGCAGGTGTCATATCTGAATCTCCATCAACCTGGCTCACACTTTTTGCCCCACCCTGGTGATTTCCCAGAGACCCTGCCCCTCCCTTCTTGCAGGCTCATCCAAGCCATTTCCAGTGGCTTTTCCATACAACTGTCCTCTCTTGCCTCATGCTTTGGACTTTCCTAAAACCTCTCAAACAAGCAGCAGCTGGCTTCAGTGTGCCCCGTACCTCCAATAAGTGGCCCCAGGACTGGCACTAGTGGCAGACCACCTTGGTTCACAGCTTGGCCTCTCCTGGGCACCTCCAAGCCCAACACAAGTAGCAGCCATCTGCAGATCACTCTGTAGCTCGTTCCGGGTGGTCCCAGGCAGGGCACAGGCAGTGTCTGACTTTGGACCTCCCGTGAGGTCCCAGAGCCAGTGTACCTGGTGGTCAGCTTCAGACCACGCCTCATTACAACCCTACCACCTCCACAAGCGGCACACTCAAGGGACAGACTTGCTGCGCCCCAAAGCCCCACTGAAGCAAGTCCTGCTCCATAGGGTCAGCTCCTGCACAGCAGCTCTTCTACCGTTGCAGCCAATCCTCGCAACCGATTGACCTGGGGGTCAATTCCTCCCAGTGACGCCAACATCAATCAAGGCTCAACTCTAATAGGACAGTGCACACAGCTCATGCAGGGGCGCACCTGGAGTGCCCAGCTCAGGCGGCTGGGGAGGATGATCCACTGGGCCCTGCAGGACACCTACTACACCAGGCCACTCTGTGAAGTCCGGGAGATATAGCAGCTCCACCTGATACATAGAAACAAGCACAGGGAAGCAGCCAAAATGTGGAGACAAAGAAACATGTTACAAATGAAAGAACAGGAGAAATCTCCAGAAAAAGAACTAAGTGAAGTGGAAGCAAGAAAACTACCAGATACAGAGTTCAAGTTCAAAACAATGGTTATAAGGATGCTCAAGGAACTTACTGAGAACTTCAAGGAACTTAGTGAGAACGTCAAGAAACTTAGTGAGAATGTCAAGAAACTTAGTGAGAACATCAACAACATAGAAAAGGACCAGTCAGAAATGAAGGAAATGCTACCTGGAATGAAGAATAATTTACAGGGAATCAACAGCAGAGTAGAGGACTCCAAGAATCAAATCAACGATTTGGAATGTAAGGAAGCAAGAAACACCCAATCAGAAGAGGAAAAAGAAAAACGAATACAAAAAAATGAAGATAGTGTAAGGAGCCTCTGGGACAAATTCAAGCATGCCAACATTCACATCATGAGGATGCTGTGAGGCAAAGAGAAGGACTAAAAAATTGATAGCCTTTTGAAAAAATAATGACAGAAAATGTCCCTTACCTGGTGAAAGAAATAGACGTACAAGTCCAGGAAGCATAGAGAGTCCCAAACAAGATGAACCCAAAGAGGCCCACACCAAGATACATCATAGTTAAAATGCAAAAGGTTAAAGACAGAGAGAATCTTAAAAGCAGCACGAGAAAAGCAGTTTGTTACCTACAAGAGAGCGCCCATACCGCTGTCAGCTGATTTCTCAACAGAAACTTTGCAGGCCAGAAGGGAACGGCAAGAAATACTCAAAGTGATGAAAAGCAAGAACCTACAACCAAGATTACTCTACCCAGCAAAGCTATCATTTAGAACTGAGGGTCAGATAAAGAGCTTCCCAGACAACAAAAAGGTAAAGGAAATTCATCACCACCAAAACAGTATTACATGAAATGTTAAAAGGTCTTCTTTAAGAAGAGAAACCGGGGGGTGGGGGGGGGAAGATAAAAAATATGAACAATAAAATGGCAATAAATGCATTCTATCAACAGTTAAATCTAAAAATCAAAATAACTGAACAAGGAATCTAATGAACAAAATAAACTGATCAATAAAGTAGAACCAGAGGCATGGAAACATGGAACAGACTGACGAATCTCAGAGGGAAGGTGGGGGTGGGTGGGTGGCTGGGGAGAGATTAACCAAAGAATTTATACGCATAATCCATGAACACAGACAATAGCATGGTGAAGGCCTGGGGTGGGGAGTAGGTGTGGGGTGGGAGGGCTCAGTGGGGAGGAAAGGGGACATCTGTAATATTTTCAACATTAAAGATAAATTTTTAAAAATGTTATATTTTAAAAACAAACAACAACAAAAACAAACAACAAAACAAAATAAATGAACAAGCAGAACAGAAACAGACTCATAGATACAGAGAACATTTTGATGGTAGCCAGATGGGTGAAAAGGGCAAAGGGATTTAGAAGTACAAGTTAGTAGTTATAGTGCAGTCACAGGGGTGTAAGGTACAGCATAGGGAATATAGTCAATAATATTCTAATAACTATATATGGTGTCAGATGGGCATGAGGTTTTTCATGATGATCACTTAATAAGTGTTATAATGTCTAATCACTGGGGTGTACACCTGAAACTAATATAATATTGTAAGTCAGCTGTAATTGAGAAATTAAAAAATGATTTTAAAAGACAACAGAAAAGGAAAAGTAAGTAAATAAATTGCCTACCTAACATGGTTCAATATCCAAATCAGCAGCGGGCTGGAGACGGCAGCCAGCACACCTGGCACAGGTTACTAGTGCCATCATATTCACTGCTCCTTCTGCCCTCGACGGGAGGCGATTATACAGGGTGTACACAACAGGGATTGGAATCTGTGTGGACATCTTTAAATTCTACCCACCAGAGGAAAGGATTGGGGAAAGGCCATGTCTGTGAATTACAATCCCCGCCTTTTATGCTTTTGTATCATGCAATGTTTTGACTTAGAGCACTTGTCAGCTTTTAAATGAAGAACCAATGAGTATTAAGAGTGTGTTTGTATATACACATCCATGTGAGGAAGTTGGGACAGTAAGGAGCCTTTGAATGGTGTCAGGGAGGGAATCAGGGAAGACTGATAGGTTCCAGGGCGGGGCTATACTGTGTACCAGCATTCTCTACTCATCCTGGCTCAGCCTCCCCTGTCCTGAACAAATTCTGATTTTCTCCTGGGCACTCTAGACTGGACCTGCTCTCTGTTTCTCCTGCCCTGCTCATGTGGTGTCAGGCACGCAGGACAGCAAGAGGTTACCTTTGGGAGCAATTTACTTAATGTAATCAAGCATCACCTGCTCAGAAGAAAAGCTTGCACTTCATGGAGAGTGTCTGAAATAAGAACTGTTGTTTTCATTTAAATCGCTTCTAATTTTTTGGTAATCTCTTCCCTTGCTGCTCTGAGACACACTGCCACTCGATCAGACTCTCGGGTCTGGGTGGTTGCACAGGGATGTCTGAAGGGTGTCCTAGACTCTAAGATAATAAAATCACATCAATCCCGGCCTCCTCTTTGCACCAGAGAGGTGACACCCATTCTTTCCATTTTGGGAGTGAAGCTTTTCGTTCGTCTCTCTAGAGTCCCTCGGCAAATTTCCTAAATAAAAACTGAAATCTGAATGCATCCTCTGGCATTTCCCTCTGGCCCATGGCCTCACTGTCCACCCAGTGCAGGTTGGGGTGCTGGAAGAAGAATCAGAAGCAACCTGCCACGTACACAGTGGCTCTGAGCATGGGCTCTCTAGCCAGGCTGCAAGGATTCAGTTGAAGCCCCTTTACTTGAGAGCTAGGTGACCTTTGACCAATAACCTACCAGCTCTGGACCTAGGCTTTTGGGTCTGGGGACTGGAGACGGTAAGAATACCTCCCTGGCAGGGTTGTCTTGAGAAGTAATTCAAGTGAATGTAACTAAAGTGCTTGGAATAAGGACCCATACAAAGCCAGTGTCGGGTAAAGATTAGCAACCAAATTTTGTTGTTTTGCTGTTGCAGCCATCGCTATTCGTTCCAGTGACTATGTCTGCATAAGAAATCACCCCAAAACGTGACTTAAAACAGCCACATGCTGTGCACACAGATCAAAGACTCTGTGGGTCAGGACATGGGGTAGAGGGTAGTGGAGGTGTGTTGTCTCTGCTCTACGATGTCTGGAGCCTCTGCTGGGAAGACTGAGCAGGTGTGAGCCAGAATCCTCTGAGGGCTCACTCACTCGTATGTCTCCTGTTGTTCTGGGATGACTGGAAAGCTGGGGCTCTGTGGACCAGAGCACCTCCACGCGGCCTCTCCATGCAGCGTGGCTTCTTCACAGCATAGCTGCCTCAGGGTGGCCCATCTTCTTACAGGCAGCTCAGGGTTCCCAGAGCACATAGTCCAGGGAACAATCCAGAAGCGGTGCTACCTTCCATGACTCGGCCCTGGTGCAATTAGTCATAAGCCAGCCTACGTTCAAGGGTCGGGGACACAGAACCCCTGCCTTTCCAGGGGAGACTGCAAAGGCCTTCCTGTAGCAGAGCACTTGGGATAGGCTACCCTCACGTCCATCACTTGGAAGACACTCAGCCACACTGTTGTGATTATTGTCATATGCACATGTTGAGATATGGTGGTGAATCCATTCTCTTCACTCGAACTAGGAATGTTCTTTGTGAAGTCAACAGCTAAGTCTATGGCCTGAGCAGTGTTCACATGCCATGCTTCACGCAGGAGTTTGAAGGGGCACCCATCTCTCTCCCCACTTGGCTCACAAGCCCACTGAGTGTGCCATGAAGTCACAACCCGTGCATATACTGCCACCTAGTGACAATACCCTCCAATTGCAGACTTTGCACAGGAACCTCTTTTATTCCACCCAACAAATCATCCTTACACAAGCAGAAGGTGAGAATGCCATCACTTCTTGATGACACTCTTCATCAAGCCACACACTCAGAAAATGCGAGGTGGTTTTTGTGATTAGCAATTACTTACTGTGTCCAGTTGGGGAAAGCTGAGAAATTCCCATTCACATTGCAGGAGAGGGAAGCAGAGAACCCAGCTGTCACCAGTGGGCAACTGGGACCAAGTGTTCTCTGAAGGCAAACTCTGGGATTTGGGTAGAGGCTGCCGTGAAACCATTTTTAAAGGTGACCCCTGGGTAGACAGGCACTTCTGATGGTCTCTAGACCCAAAAGGCACCTTCTGGCCTCTCCCCGACCTTGCTGGTGGGGTCCCTTGGTGCATGTAGCCAGTGTTGAGATGCCAAGGAAACCCAACTCTCCAACTCAGAAAAGCATTCTGAAAGTTTAAAATTACAGTGGTAGTTGGATTCCCAACTCACCCTGTCTCTGTCATGAACACAAGAGGACCAATTTCCTCCCAGTTGTCATGGGGATACCTGAGATTTTTTTTGGAAGACTTGGAGAACCACAGATCCCTCCAAAATGTCACCTAGCTGAGAGTTCTGTAAGCCTTGCTCCCAACATTCCGAAGAAATGAGTTTTTTCTGCTTGGATCTCTCTCTCTTCTCTGTCTCTCTCTCTCTTCTCTGTCTCTGTCTCCTTACCCCATTCCCTACCTCACCTACTGTATCCTTCCCTCAGACAGGCCATCCTGGAATCACCCGACCTAAATTAGCTGGAAGAACAACTATGCAAGAATAAACCCAGATGGGATTTATAATTTGGTGAAGATGACATTTCAACTCAGGGGGGCAATATGGGTTATTCAATAAATGGTGTTGGGACATCTGACTAAAACTTTGGAGAGAAAACAAAGTTAGATCCCAATGCCCTTTATCACTGAAATAAATGTCCGGTAGATTAAAATGTTAAAGAACTAAAGGATCTTGTGAGTGAAGACTTTTCATTTTATCATCAATTTTTCATAGGACACAACATCCAGAGAACATAATGAAGAAACTGATCACTTAAAGGGACATCTGTAATATTTTAGACCAAAATAAACACACAAGAACAAACAAAAAATTTTAAACTAACTGATCACTTGAATACATTTACATTTTTAATTTATGTATACAAAAGGACTTTGGACAAAGTTAAAAATAAAGCAATGAGTAGGAAAAGTATTTTCCAATTACGATAAAGACTGGATATTCTGAACATGTGCAGAGCATTTACCAATCAATAGGAAAAACATGACTGTCCCAAATAGACAGTCCTCAGAAGATCAGATGCCACTGGGCAAATGTCACACACATTATCATTCAATTACATTAGAATCAAAAGGAAAGTGGAACAACACTGAGATATGATTTTGGTCACTATGTGTATTTGGTTTTACAAAGATGTTAAAGATTGTACATATTCTATGTGAGATGGGATGTAGGAAAATGGTGACTTTCATGCACTATTGGTTAGAGTTCAAATTGGTGCAAACTTCAGGAGGCAATTTGGTGATATGTATCAAATACTTTTAAAAGGGCTTATACTTCAACCAATCACCCTTCTAAATGTCTATTGCACAGAAAGAAACGTAGTGCCTATCTGGTTTTGGAATAAGGAAAATGCTGGTCTCATAAAATTAACTTGGGAGTCTTCCTTCCTCTTGAATTTTTTGAAATAGATTGAGAAGGACAGGTGTTGTTAGTTCTTCGAATATTTGATAAAATTCACCTGTGAAGCCTGCGGTAGAGGACTTATTTGTTGGGCGTATTTTTAAAAATTTATTATTGCTTCAATTTCACTAGTTGTAATCTGTCTCTTCAGATTCTCTGGTTCTTCCTGATTCAGTTTTGGAACACTGAATTTATCCATTTCTTCCAGATTATCTAATTTGTTGGTATATAGTTGCTGGTAATGTTTTCTTACAATCTTTTGTATTTCTTTGGTGTCAGTTGTTACTTCCCCCCTTTCATTTCTGATTGTATTTATTTGGGTCCCCTCTCTCTTCTTCTTGATGAGTCTGGTTAAAGGTTTGTCAATATTGTTTATCTTTCCAAAGAACCAACTCTTGGTTTCATTGATCTTTTGTATTTGTTTTAGTCTATTTCATTTACTTCTGCTCTGATCTTTATTATTTCCTTTCTTCAACTCATTTTGGGCCTCATTTCTTGTTTTCTTCCCAGTTCCTTTAGGGGTAAAGTTAGATTGTTTATGTGAGATTTTTCTTGTTTCCTGAGATAGGCCTGTAATGCTATGAAATTTCCTTCCTAGGACTGCTTTCACTGTGTCCCATAGATTCTAGGTTGTTGTGTTCTCATTTTCCTTTTCCTTTGATTTCTTCCTTGAGCTCATTGTTAACCCATTCATTGTTTAGGAACATGTTATTTAGCCTCCATGACTTTGTGTGCTTTTCAGTCTTTTTCTTGTGATTGATTTCTAGTTTCATACCATTCTTGTCAGAGAAGATGCTTGATGTGATTTCAATCTTCTTAAATTTACTGGGACTTGTTTTGTGTCCTAACATGTGGTCTATCCTAGAAAAAATTCCATGTGCACTTGGAAAGAATGTATATTCTGGTGAAATGCTCTGAAGATGTCAATTAAATCCATCCAATCTAGTGTATCCTTTAAGGTGACTCTAGTCTGCTCTGCCCTCCTTCCGCAGGAGTCCAGGGTTAGTGGCTGCGAATGAAATTCTGTGCAATGGTCCTTTAACAGGGTGTCTGTGTCTCCAGTGGGTTCTGACTATCCTTGGTGGACAGAAATCCCACTGCTTTTCAGACTGATGTATGTGGGCACTTCTTCTCTGCTCTGCTGCTCTGAGCTGGGGAGCCCAGCCTGGGGTTTAGGCTCCACACTTCTCAGGTGGAACCCCCCACAGCTGAGATATCCCTCCTGAATCGCAGCCACTGCCTAAGGGAGCTGGGGCAGCCCTATTCTCCCTCCACCTTTCCTACCAGTCTTGATGTGGCTTCTTATGTAAATCCTTGGTTATAATACTCCTCTTCAGTTAGAGTTTAGGATGATTGTCCTTTAATGTAGTTGTATTCCAGTGTGGTCCTGGGAGGAGGTGATGGTAGATTCCACCAACTTTGCTGCCATCTTGAAAGAAACACATTTTAATTTTTAACAGAAGACTATCCTGTTACCCCTTATAAACCATAAGCTGCACATTTCCCTTCCAGAAATTGGTTTAAATCAGATTTTTAAAAACTTTTAAAGTTTTATGAAGATATTTTTTCTGTATCGGAAAAATGGGAAAGAATCTACTTTTCAGCTCTGACAAAGCACTCAAGATAATAAAAATCAAGCAGGATTGCTAAGAGAAAGGTAGATAACCTAAACAAAAACAAGTTCTCTGTATATAACACCAATGAATCAAATCTCTGTGCGTAGCTAGCTCGGTGTCATTAGATGTGACCAGGGCTGGCTTCCTGCATGTGCAACCCTTGCATGGGGCCCTGGTATCAGAAGCCCCCCCTCCCCCCCTGTGCTTGGTGCAATGCTCTGCTGTTGCAGCCTGAAATTCTTAATCATTTTATATTTGAGCTTTTGTTCTATAAGTGAAGTTTGATGGGAAAATGGAGCACGCATGAGCAAAGGAGATGGCGCTGGTGTCAGCTCACAGATGTGCGGGCCCAGGCCCACAGGCACGGAGGCAGTGGGCAGCACGACTGCCATTCGTGGGGCGGGGGTGGCAGAGTGGGGCCTGGGCCCAGATTGGCGGTGGCAGTGGTGGCTGGGATATAAATGATATGAAACCCCTGACCCCTTGACCATCCATTTCTATTTACCTGTGAGCAGTTCCCCCAAGTTGTCCCAGAGTCAGCAGAACAGATACATGTCCCCCTTTTTGTTCCACATCTCGCTATGCTGTGACTTCTGTGTCCACCCCTCTACTGAAACTGAGGAGACAGAAGTGACATGTGAGGGTAAGAGAGGAAATGAGGACGATGCAGAGGTTCTGGCTGAGTGGTCCCTGCTTGTGCTGGTACCAGTGGGAGGTAATGAATCCAGAAAGAGGACTGGGCCTGGGAAGGGGGAAGACTGTTGTGTAATAGCTGCTGAAATGACCATGGAGGAGAAGCCGGCCGACGCACGGCAGAGAATAAAGGGAGAGAGGGGAGAACCAGGACGATGATCCAAATGAGGAGAGGGGAGAAAGGCTGGACCTCTGGAAGAAGGACATTCGTTTCTGCTGAGAGGGAGGTGAGTGTGGGGATGCGACCCCAGGTAGAGGGGTGAGGAAGTACAGTGCAGTGTGAGGAGGGGCAGAGCCGCACGTTCCCCAGCCCGAACCTCTCCTAGAGAGAAGCAGACCATGGGATCTGAGAAGGACTTCAACTTATTTATCTTTATTTTTATTGATTGATTGATTTCAAAGAGAGAGGATGGAAGAGATAGGGGGAGGGGGGAAGGCAGGGAGAGTGGGAGACGGAGGAAGAGAGAGAGAGACAGAGATTGAGAGATGCACAGAAGGTTCCAGGGTCAGGCCTGCCAGAGTCTCCTTCCCACAGGAATGTTGATCCCTGGGCAGCGCCCTACACTCCCAGCCCCATACCACCCCATGTTGAGCACTAGGATGCCCTGGTCTTCCCCTGCCCTAGCCAGAGGTTGGTCATACCAAGTTGATTGCTAAGATCCTCAATTTCTCTCTGCAGCACAGGACACTAACCCAGCAGACAGGAGAGAAAGAAACTGTTAGTGTATTCTTGCCTCCTTTCTCTCCTCACTCCCCCTCTGGCGCTTACCCCACATCCCAAAGCCCAGTGGCTAGACTGAAATGGATCTTCAGTGGGAAGAAGGTAGCCTCCCTCCACAGTGGTGGGAGGGGGACAATATAAGACTGTTGAACCTGGACATAGACCTGCTGCCTAGACTAGAGAGCATTACTTGAGGGCAGTCCTGTGCTCCAGGTGGTGGCTGCTTCTCTTCCTGTGGTGGTGGATGGAGAAGTGGCCCCTGGTCACCTGAAGGAGAACACAAAATCCAGCTCCCAAGCCCAGGAGAGAGGCAGGAAGGGCCTAGCAGGATCTACAGTGAGGCGGCACCTCCCTCTGTGGACAAGTTGCCCCCGCTCTGTCCAGCATTTGTGCCCTTCTCTCCAGGGCGGCCTTCTCAGGAGCCATGGCTTTGGGCCAGCCCTATTTACACAGTTTCCGATGGGAGAACTGTATGGGTAGGCAGAGAGGGCTGGGAGCAAGACTGAGTTCCTCAGAGTGACAGAGCCAGAGTTTTCCCTCCAAATTCCCCTCCCCATAAACCAAACCCTCTAGACTCAACCTGAGGGTGGGGACACTCTGGGCTTGACTCCTTCCTGCACCATGGCCAAAAGCTGTGAATGTCTTGGAACTGGAAAGGTTTTGATCTTGGGGTCTCCACTGCTGTATCCTCCAACATGCATGGACAGGCGAGATGGCCCTGGCCTGTTTGCTGGAAGCTAAAACACATTCTGACTGGTGAGGGGGGTTGTGTGTGTGTGTATGTGTGTGTGTGTGTGTGTGTAGGGGCTGGGGTGAGGCAGGGAATAGATGATAAGTAAAAACCTAATCTCAGCCTCCTCCTTCCCAGGCCCCCTCCTGCCAGCCCCCTCATTCTCAAAGCCCCCTCCTCCCCAGCCCCTCTCTGGGAAAAAGGCCAAAAACAGCACTTGACACATATTAAGCATTTGATCCTATTAAAATGACCCCCAATGTGGCACCCTAATGAGAACCTCAAAGGACAGAAGGAGCATGTGAAAAGCTGCTTGTATTGAGGGTGTGGATGGGGAAGGGAAAGAGGAAGATGGACTACTCACTTGGCCCTTTGGGGCTGGCTCGTTATTTGGGTTGGTGTCTTCTTGGGCCACCAGTTGGGACTCCCTCATCCTACTCACAGCTAGTTTCTTCCTGGAGTTGTGCTTGGGCTGTTTGGGCCCCAAAGGGACCAAGGAATATTTCTTAGCAATCCCAAGCACGGGAGGGCCAGAGATTGGAGGGAAAGTTGCTGGTGCCAGGGGAGCTCCCGAGATATAGGCCTGGGATTTTCTCCCCAGGACAACTTTTGAGACACTGCCAGCCAGAGATTTCTTCTCCGGAGGCTCCTTCTTCCTAAGTGTTGCCCGAGGCAGGTGACTAAGCCCGCCCCCCCTCTTCCCACTGACGATGCTCGGCATTTTCTTAGCTGATGACTTGTTGGGAGAAGGGATAGCCAGTTCTCCAGCAGACTCCCTTTGTATGGTTGCAGCTAATGTGCAAGGAACGGAGGACTGGAAAGCACCTGGCCCAGCAAGGACGCCCTGTCTGGACGTGTCTCCAGGATCATTGAAGCCACTGGGCTTGACTTGACTTCCTCCTTTGAAGAAAATGCTTACCCTCATGAGCTGTGGCTCAGGGAACTCATCTGATGACAGGCCAGAAGGCTCCTCGCCTGAGGGTAGCAGGTTGGGTGATGTCGGTCCCTGGAGACCCATGGTGATATTCAAATTTCGTCACTCTCTTTTAGCTTCCCAGTCCTGACCTTCCCCAAGCCCCTCAGCCAGGACTGCCCACCCCCACCCTTCCAGGGAACCCCCCACCTCCCCCGACCCAGGCCACCCTGCCCTCACCACCTTACAGTCCCTTCATCCAGGCCACCCTCCACCCAGGTTGCCATTATCCCTGCCACCTCATGGGGAACCCCTCTTCCAGGGCACCATCACCTGCAGCACCCCAACACCCACCCACTCGGGGTGTTCTCCTCTCCCTCTCCTTGAATGCCCCCACCAGGAGATCTTCGTCCCCACCACTGCCCTCCCTATGCCCTGGGCCAAGACGGTCTCCTGGGTCGACACCTCACCATTGTGAGGGGAGCTCATGTCTGCAGGGAGTTTGGCAGCTGGGCAGGTAAGGCCTGACCGTCACCTCCTCCAGACCTTGAAACCTTCAGGGGCGGCGGCGGAGCTCAGTGAACGGAACAGCAGTGTGCAACAGCACCACAGCCCACCAATGAGCGTGCACAACATGCCAGCCCTTTGAGAACTCCACCAGTGAGGGCCAAGGGTTGCTGGGAGATCAGCCATTGAAGAGTTGATTGTGGGGGGAGGGGAGCTGAATTCCAGGTTCCAAAGCTCTGGCCCCGCCTCTCCTGGTGCCTCTGCCTCTGAGCCTCAGTTTCTCATCTCCAAAACTTGAAGGAGCAGCCCCTCCCTCCTGGGCTTGTGAGGACGAACTAGAGTGATGAATGGGAGCATTTTAGGCCAGAAAATAATTGTGAGCCTCTATTCCCAAAGGAGACTAACAACCCGTTAGGGAAATGGGCAGAGGATGCAAACAGGCAATAGGCAGGGGTGGAAAGCTTTTCTGTGAAGGGTCATACAGGCGTCAAAATAATATAAATGGAGCCACTTTGAAAGGAAGGAGTATTGCCTGTTTTTTGCCTCAATAGATAGATAAGTACCTATCAATAATCACCTTAAATGTCAATGGATTAAATGCTCCAATTAAAAGACATGGGGTAGCTGAAAGAAAACATGACCTGACTGTATGCTGTCTACAAGAGACCCATCTCAGAACAAAAGATTCACACAGACTGAAAAAACAACCGAAAAAAACTTCTGGAGAATTTTAAAGGAGAGATCAACAGCAATACAGTCATAGTAGGGGACTTTATCATCCCACCGACTTTACTAGATAGATCTTCCCGACAGAAAATGAACAAGGAAACAGTGACTCTAAATGACACAATAGAGTAGATGGATTTATTATTTTTTAAAATTTATCTTTATTGTTGAAGATATTAAAGATGTCCTCGCTTTTCCCCCATTGAACCCTGCCACCCCACATTCGCCCCACCCCCAGGCCTTCCCAGCACCATTGTCTCTGTCAATGAGTTACGCATTTATACATTTATGTTCTTTGATTAATCTCTCTCCATCCACTCCCCCACCCCCATCTTCCCTCTGAGATTCCTCAGTCTGTTCCATGCTTCTGTGTCACTGGATCTGTTTTGTTCATTATATTCCACATATGAGTGATATGATACTTGTCTTTCTCTGACTGGCGTATTTCACTTATCATAATACTCTCCAGTTCCATCCATGCTGTCCCAAAGGATAAGAGATCCTTCTTCTTTACAGCTGCATTGTATTCCATGGTGTAAATGTTCCACAGCTTTTTTATCCACTCATCTACTGATGGGCACTTGGGCTGTTTCCAGGCCTTAGCTGTTTTGTAAATGACACTGCTGTGAACATAGGGGTGCATATATTCTTTCTGATTAGTGTTTCACGATTCTTAGGATATATTCCTAGAAGTGGGATCACTGGGTCAAAAGGCAACTCCATTTTTAATTTTTTGAGGAACCCCAATACTACTTTCCATAGTGGCTGCACCAGTCTGCATTCCCACCAGCAGTGTCCTAGGGTTCCCCTTTCTCCACACCCTCGCCAGCACATGTTGTTTGTTGATTTGTTGATGGCAGCCATTCTGACAGGTATGAAGTGATACCTCAATGTGGTTTTAATTTGCATCTCTCTGATGATTAGCAATGTTGAACATTTTTTCATATGTCTCTTGGCCATTTGTATGTCCTCTTTGGAGAAGTGTCTATTCAAGTCCTTTACCCATTTTTAATTGGACTTTTTTGTCTTCGTCTGGTGGAGTTGTACGGGTTCTTTGTATACTTTGGAAATTAGTGCCTTATCAGATACATCCTTGGCAAATATGTTCTCTCAAACCATGGGGTTCCTTTGTATTTTGAGGCTGTTTATTTTTGCTGTGCTGAAGCTTTTTAGTTTGATATAATCCCATATGTTTATTTTTTCTTTTGTTTCTCTTGCCCTAGGAGATGTATCAGTGAAAATTCCACTACGTGAGATGTCTGTGACTTTACTGCCTATGTTTTCTTCCAGGATTTTTATGGTTTCGAGACTTACATTTAAGTCCTTTATCCATTTTGAGTTTATTTTTGTGTATGGTGAAAGCTGGTGGGCTAGTTTCATTTTTTTGCATGTAGCTGTCCAATTTTCCTAGCACCATTTATTGAAAAGGATGTCTTTACTCCATTGGATGCTCTTGCCTCCTTTGTCAAATATTAACTGGCCATAATGGCGTGGGCCTATTTCTGGGATTTGCTCTGTTCCATCGATTTATAGGTCTGGTGTTGTACCAATACCCGGCTGTTTTGATTACAATGGCTTTGTAGTATAGTTTGATATCTGGTAAAGTGATCCCTCCCACTCTGTTCTTCTTTCTCAAGATGGCTGCAGCTATTCGAGGTCTTTTTTGGTTCCGTATAAATTATTGTAATTTTTGTTCTAGTTCTGTGAAATATGCTGTTGGTATTTTAATAGGAATTGCATTGAATTTATAAATTGCTTTGGGTAGTATGGACATGTCAATGATATTAATTTTTCCAATCCATGAGCATGATATATTCATTCACAAGTTTATATCTTCCTCTATTTCTTTATTCAGTGACCTGTTTTCTGAATACAGGTCTTTTATATCCTTGGTTAAGTTTATTCCTAGGTATCTTATTTTTTTAGTTGCAATGGTAAATGGTATTGGTTTTTTAGTTTCTCTTTCTGAGAGTTCATTGTTGGTGTATAAAAATGCCATAGATTTCCAGATGTTAACTTTGTATCCAGCTACCTTGTTGAATTCTTTTATGAAATCTAGTAGTACTTTGATGGAGTCCTTAGGCTTTTCTATGTACAATATCATGTCATCTGCAAATAATGACAGTTTTACTTCCTCCTTTCCCATTTGGATGCCTTTTATGTTGTCTTCTTTTCTGCTCGCTGTGCTAAGGACTTACAATACTATGTTGAATAAGAGTGGTGAAAGTGGACACCCCTGCCTTGTTGCTGTCCTTAGGGGAAATGCTTTTGTTCTGAGGTGGGTCTCTTGTAGACAGCATACAGCCAGGTCATGTTTCCTTATCCATTCAGCTACCCCATGTCTTTTAATTGGAGCATTTAATCCATTGACATTTAAGGTGATTACTGATAGGTACTTATCTATTGCCATTTTAATTCTTTATGCCTACGTTTCTCTGTATCTACTTCTTATTACAGCAGTCCCTTTAACATTTCTTGCCATGCTGGTTTGGTGGTGATAAAATCCTTTAGCCTTTTGTTTTCCTCGCAAGCTCTTTGTTTCACCATCTCTTTTGAATGATAAACTTGCTGGATAGAGTAGTCTTGGTTTCAGATCCTTGCTTTTCATTACCTTGCACACTTCATGCCATTCCCTTCTGGCCTGTAGAGTTTCTGATGAGAAATCAGCCGACAGCCTTATGTAAGCTCCTTTATATGTAACAGACTGCTTTTCTCTTGCTGCCTTTAAGATTTTTTGTTAAACTTGTATGCATAAATGCATAACCCATGGACACAGACAATGGTATGGGGAAGGCCTGGGAGTGGGGCAGATGCAGGGTGGAGGGGATCAATGGGAGAAAAAAGGGACATCTGTAATACTTTCAACAATAAAGATAAATTTTAAAAAAATATTCTCTTTGTCTTGAATTTTTGGCATTGTAATGATGATGTGTCTGGGCATGGGCCTCTTTGGGTTCTTCTTGCTTGGGATTCTCTGTGCTTCCTGAACTTGTGTGACTTTTTCCTTCACCAGGTTAGGGAAATTTTCTGCCATTATTTCTTCAGACAGATTCTCTATCTTTGCTTATTCTCTTCTCCTTCTGGTACTCCCATGATGCAAATATTGTTACATTCATGTTGTCCCATGGCTCCGTTAAACTGTCCTGTTTTTTAGTTGTTTTTTTTCTTTTTGGATCTCTGATTGAGTGATTTTATTCTACCTTCTTTGCCAAAGTGCTGATCCAATCCTCAGCTTCCACTAATATGCTGTTTATTCTTCCCAATGTATTTTTTATTTCTGCTATGTCACTCTTAATTTCCTTCATAGTTTCCCTATCTTTACTCATCATCCTTAAAATCGGTGTTTTGAGCTCTATATCTGATAGATTGCTTATCTCCATTTCATTTAGCTGTTCTACTGGAGCATTCTCTTGTTCTTTCATTTTGGGGCTTGTTTTTGTCTCCCCATTTTGACTGCCTGTTTGGGTTTGTTTCTATGTTTTAGGTACATCTTCTAGGATTCTCAGTCTTTTTTGAGGGTCTCTGGTGCAGGACCATGTAAGATGCTGTTTGTGACTGGCTTTGAGTACCCAGTTTGGAGCCCTCAACAATCCACAGCTTATGGTCCTCTCTGCTTGAGCTGGGTGCATTTGAACATGACCAAGATGCACACCAAAGGCTTCTTTTCAAAAGCCCAGGTCCAGAAGCAGATCAGGCAAAGACTGAAAGCACACAGAAGTCTGCCTCTGCCTGCAGTCTGATTAATCTGAGTCTATGAATGAACCTCAGTCCATAGGCCACAGCAAGGCAAAAGCTCCACAGGGTGGGGGAGAGGTTTTTCAATGGGTGGGGCAATTGCCCGCTCCCCTCCCCCAAGGCAAAAGCTGCCTGTCTGGCAAAAGTATGCCTGAGAAAGATGACCTCTGCCGTATAAGGGAATGACTCAGCAAAGGAATCCAGATGGCTGCCCTCTGAGCTCTATCTCCAGAGCCTGCAACCCTAGATTCTCTTCACATAGTTCTAGTCCACTCTGCCCTCCCTCTGCTGGAGCCCAAGGTGAGTGGCTGCACACGAAACTTTCTGTGTTGGCCCTTTAAGAGGGGGCCTGCATTTCCAGCTTTCTTTCCCTGGCAGACAAAAACCCTGCTGCCTTTCACAGCCAGATGTTCTGGTGCTCTGGGCTGGGAAGCCCAGCTTGGGGACCCCAAAATTCTAGTGGGAACCCCTCACAGCTGAGATATCCTTCCGTTACTTCAGTTTCTGCCTGTGGCATCCCTGCCAGCCCTCTCGCACCTTCACACTTCCTACCAGTCTCTATGCAGTCTCCACTTTAAGTCCTGGGTTATGAGAGTGTTCTCTAGCTAGTCTTCAGTTGATTATTCAGGATGGTTTCTCTATATTGTAGTTCCAGTTTTGTCCTAGGAGAGTGTCAGTGTGGCTTCCACTCAATCCGTCGCCATCTTAGAATCTAGATCAGATGTATTTAATTAATATTTACAGAACACTTCACCCCAAAGCTGCAGAATATACGTTCTCCTCAAGTGAACATGGGTCATTCTCAAAGACAGACCACATGTTAGGACACAAAATAAGTCTCTAAAAGTTCAAGAAGATTGAAATCACACCAAGCATCTTCGTGGACATTTACACCACGGAATACTATGCAGCTGTAAAAAAGAAGGATCCCTTACCCTTTGAGACAGCACGGTTGGACCTGGAGAGTATTATGCTAAGTAAAATAAGCCAGTCAGAGTAAGATGAGTATCACATGACCTTATTCATATGTGAAATATAATGAAGAAAATAAATGGATGAACAAAATAGACCCAGAGACATAGAAGCACGGAACAGACTGATGAATCTCAGAGGGAAGGCAAGGGTGGGTGGGTGGGTAGGGAGAGATTAACCTACAAACTTATATGCATATATGCATAACCCACGGACACAGACAATAGTGTGGTGAAGGCCTGGAGGGGACGTGCAGGGTGGAGGGGATCAATGGGGGGAAAAGAGGGACATTTGTAATACTTTCAACAATAACAATAAATTAAGACATTAATAAATAAAATAAAATAAATAATATTTTAAATTTTCGGTCCAGTAGTCATAACACCTCCTTTCTTGTTATCTTTGGCAACAGTTCTTTGGGACATAAAGTTGCCCTAGGCCCTATCCAAAGGTTATTTTGCCCTGTTTTAACATTCCAAAGGTTTGAGGCAAAAGACAGGTAAGGCGGCTCCATTTTTTAAAAGATTACCTTTGTTGTTCAAAGTATTACAGATGTCCCCCTTTTCCCCCCTCCCCCCCCAAGACCTACCAGACTATTGTCTGTGTCCACAGGTTATGCATATATGCATGTAAATTCTTTGGTCAATCTCTTCCTGCCCTAACCCCCACCCCCCGAGATTCTTCAGTCTGTTCCATGCTTCCATGTCTCTGGATCTATTTTGTTCGTTATATTTCACATATAAGTGAAATCATGTGAAACTTATCTTTCTCTGCCTGGCTTATTTTGCTTAGTATAATAATCTCCAGGTCCCTCCATGTTCTCTCAAAGGGTAAGAGATCCCTTTTTTTACAGCTGCATAGTATTCCGTTGTGTAAATGTACCATGGTTTGTTTGTTTTTATCAAGTAATCTACGGATGGACACTTGGGCTGTTTCCAGGTCATAGGTATTGTAGATAATGCTGTCATGAACATAGGGGTGCATTTATACTTTCTGATTGGTGTTTAGAGTGGCTCCATTTATATTATTTTGACGCCTGTATGACCCTTCACAGAAAAGCTTTCCAACCCTGCCTATTGCCTGTTTGCATCCTCTGCCCATTTCCCTAACGGGTTGTTAGTCTCCTTTGGGAATAGAGGCTCACAATTATTTTCTGGCCTAAAATGCTCCCATTCATCACTCTAGTTCGTCCTCACAAGCCCAGGAGGGAGGGGCTGCTCCTTCAAGTTTTGGAGATGAGAAACTGAGGCTCAGAGGCAGAGGCACCAGGAGAGGCGGGGCCAGAGCTTTGGAACCTGGAATTCAGCTCCCCTCCCCCCACAATCAACTCTTCAATGGCTGATCTCCCAGCAACCCTTGGCCCTCACTGGTGGAGTTCTCAAAGGGCTGGCATGTTGTGCACGCTCATTGGTGGGCTGTGGTGCTGTTGCACACTGCTGTTCCGTTCACTGAGCTCCGCCGCCGCCCCTGAAGGTTTCAAGGTCTGGAGGAGGTGACGGTCAGGCCTTACCTGCCCAGCTGCCAAACTCCCTGCAGACATGAGCTCCCCTCACAATGGTGAGGTGTCGACCCAGGAGACCGTCTTGGCCCAGGGCATAGAGAGGGCAGTGGTGGGGACGAAGACCTCCTGGTGGGGGCCTTCGAGGAGAGGGAGAGGAGAACACCCCGAGTGGGTGGGTGTTGGGGTGCTGCAGGTGATGGTGGCCTGGAAGAGGGGGTCCCCATGGGGTGGCAGGGATAATGGCAACCTGGGTGGAGGGTGGCCTGGATGAAGGGACTGTAAGGTGGTGAGGGCAGGGTGGCCTGGGTCGGGGGAGGTGGGGGGTTCCCTGGAAGGGTGGGGGTGGGCAGTCCTGGCTGAGGGGCTTGGGGAAGGTCAGGACTGGGAAGCTAAAAGAGAGTGACGAAATTTGAATATCACCGTGGGTCTCCAGGGACCGACATCACCCAACCTTCTACCCTCAGGCGAGGAGCCTTCTGACCTGTCATCAGATGAGTTCCCTGAGCCACAGCTCATGAGGGTAAGCATTTTCTTCAAAGGAGGAAGTCAAGTCAAGTCCAGTGGCTTCAATGATCCTGGAGACACGTCCAGACAGGGCGTCCTTGCTGGGCCAGGTGCTTTCCAGTCCTCCGTTCCTTGTACATTAGCTGCAACCATACAAAGGGAGTCTGCTGGAGAACTGGCTATCCCTTCTCCCAACAAGTCATCAGCTAAGAAAATGCCGAGCATCGTCAGTGGGAAGAGGGGGGACGGGCCTAGTCACCTGCCTCGGGCAACACTTAGGAAGAAGGAGCCTCCGGAGAAGAAATCTCTGGCTGGCAGTGTCTCAAAAGTTGTCCTGGGGAGAAAATCCCAGGCCTATATCTCGGGAGCTCCCCTGGCACCAGCAACTTTCCCTCCAATCTCTGGCCCTCCCGTGCTTGGGATTGCTAAGAAATATTCCTTGGTCCCTTTGGGGCCCAAACAGCCCAAGCACAACTCCAGGAAGAAACTAGCTGTGAGTAGGATGAGGGAGTCCCAACTGGTGGCCCAAGAAGACACCAACCCAAATAACGAGCCAGCCCCAAAGGGCCAAGTGAGTAGTCCATCTTCCTCTTTCCCTTCCCCATCCATACCCTCAATACAAGCAGCTTTTCACATGCTCCTTCTGTCCTTTGAGGTTCTCATTAGGGTGCCACATTGGGGGTCATTTTAATAGGATCAAATGCTTAATATGTGTCAAGTGCTGTTTTTGGCCTTTTTCCCAGAGAGGGGCTGGGGAGGAGGGGGCTTTGAGAATGAGGGGGCTGGCAGGAGGGGGCCTGGGAAGGAGGAGGCTGAGATTAGGTTTTTACTTATCATCTATTCCCTGCCTCACCCCAGCCCCTACACACACACACACACATACACACACACACACAACCCCCCTCACCAGTCAGAATGTGTTTTAGCTTCCAGCAAACAGGCCAGGGCCATCTCGCCTGTCCATGCATGTTGGAGGATACAGCAGTGGAGACCCCAAGATCAAAACCTTTCCAGTTCCAAGACATTCACAGCTTTTGGCCATGGTGCAGGAAGGAGTCAAGCCCAGAGTGTCCCCACCCTCAGGTTGAGTCTAGAGGGTTTGGTTTATGGGGAGGGGAATTTGGAGGGAAAACTCTGGCTCTGTCACTCTGAGGAACTCAGTCTTGCTCCCAGCCCTCTCTGCCTACCCATACAGTTCTCCCATCAGAAACTGTGTAAATAGGGCTGGCCCGAAGCCATGGCTCCTGAGAAGGCCGCCCTGGAGAGAAGGGCACAAATGCTGGACAGAGCGGGGGCAACTTGTCCACAGAGGGAGGTGCCGCCTCACTGTAGATCCTGCTAGGCCCTTCCTGCCTCTCTCCTGGGCTTGGGAGCTGGATTTTGTGTTCTCCTTCAGGTGACCAGGGGCCACTTCTCCATCCACCACCACAGGAAGAGAAGCAGCCACCACCTGGAGCACAGGACTGCCCTCAAGTAATGCTCTCTAGTCTAGGCAGCAGGTCTATGTCCAGGTTCAACAGTCTTATATTGTCCCCCTCCCACCACTGTGGAGGGAGGCTACCTTCTTCCCACTGAAGATCCATTTCAGTCTAGCCACTGGGCTTTGGGATGTGGGGTAAGCGCCAGAGGGGGAGTGAGGAGAGAAAGGAGGCAAGAATACACTAACAGTTTCTTTCTCTCCTGTCTGCTGGGTTAGTGTCCTGTGCTGCAGAGAGAAATTGAGGATCTTAGCAATCAACTTGGTATGACCAACCTCTGGCTAGGGCAGGGGAAGACCAGGGCATCCTAGTGCTCAACATGGGGTGGTATGGGGCTGGGAGTGTAGGGCGCTGCCCAGGGATCAACATTCCTGTGGGAAGGAGACTCTGGCAGGCCTGACCCTGGAACCTTCTGTGCATCTCTCTGTCTCTCTCTCTCTCTTTCCCTCTCTCTCTTTCTCTCTCTCTCTCTCTCTGACACACACACACACACACACACACACCTCACTCTCATCTTTCTATCACATGTCTCCACGGAGAAATATATTATTTGAGTCACACTTTGCCAACAAGTGCTAGAGCTGCTCTTAGTTCGTTTGGAGATACCACATTTATTTTCTCTTTAACTGCTGCTTGGCAGGGAGTGTACATGTCTTCATGTCTACCTTTTACTCGAGTGACAGGTGGGTGGGTCAGTTCTAGGGCTGAATACTGCCAAGCTCAGAGAGGGGGCTCAGGTTGCAGGGTTAGGCTTGTCCCATGGGGATGAGGGGTGGAGGTTCTATATTCCTGTGCCTGCAGTGTCTAGTTATCCTTTTCTCTCTTTCAGTGGTCATGCAGTGCCTCATCGACAAGTTCCAGAGCCTTTGATGTGAGTGGCCCATCCCCCTTCCCACAGTCTCAATCTCAGTCTGGGAAGACTGGGTGCTGACCCTGGCTGGAGGCTCCTCCTTGACTCTGCTGTCTTTTTCAGGTTGACATCCCCCCCACAACACACACATACAGAAGCAGCTGTACCTGTTGAATCCAGGGCCTACAGCAACACAGGTTCCCCTGTTCTCCTTGCCCGCTTCTCATCAGATGAGCCTATTGTGCCCTACCAAGGCTTCCCTCTTTCCGGAGGTAGCACAGCTTTTGTCCCCTATTTGTGCCACTTTTATTTTTTTATCTTTTTATTTTTAATCCTCACCCGAGGATATGCCTATTGAGTTTATAAACAGGGAAGGGAAGGAGGGAGGGAGGGAGAGAGGGAGGGAGGGAGAGGGGAGGGAGGGAGGGAGGGAGGGAGAAGCATGGGTGTGAGAGAGAACATGGGTATGGGCCCCAGTGGGATCAAACCTGCAACTTAGGTAAGTGCCCTGACCGGGACTGGAACCCACAACCTTTCAGTATACGGGACAATGCTCCAACCAACTGAGCCACACCAGCCAGGGCTGTTTGTTGCAGTTTTAAAAGAAAGTACTTCTCGTCCTGGCCAGGTAGCTCAGTTGGTTAGAGCGCCATTCCGATACGTCAAGGTTGCAGGTTCGATCCCCAGTCAAGGCACATACAAGCATCAACCAATGAATGCATGAATGGGTGGAACAACAAATCAATCTCTCTCTCTCTCTCTCCCTCCCTCTCTCTCTCTCTCCCTGCCTTCCCCCCTCCCCCTATCTCTTCCATCCTCTCTCTTTGAAATCAATCAATCAATAAAAATAAAGATAAATAAATTGAAGTCCTTCTCAGATCCCATGGTCTGCTTCTCTCTAGGAGAGGTTCGGGCTGGGGAACGTGCGGCTCTGCCCCTCCTCACACTGCACTGTACTTCCTCACCCCTCTACCTGGGGTCGCATCCCCACACTCACCTCCCTCTCAGCAGAAACGAATGTCCTTCTTCCAGAGGTCCAGCCTTTCTCCCCTCTCCTCATTTGGATCATCGTCCTGGTTCTCCCCTCTCTCCCTTTATTCTCTGCCGTGCGTCGGCCGGCTTCTCCTCCATGGTCATTTCAGCAGCTATTACACAACAGTCTTCCCCCTTCCCAGGCCCAGTCCTCTTTCTGGATTCATTACCTCCCACTGGTACCAGCACAAGCACAGACCACTCAGCCAGAACCTCCGCATCGTCCTCATTTCCTCTCTTGCCCTCACATGTCACTTCTGTCTCCTCAGTTTCAGTAGAGGGGTGGACACAGAAGTCACAGCATAGCGAGATGTGGAACAAAAAGGGGGACATGTATCTGTTCTGCTGACTCTGGGACAACTTGGGGGAACTGCTCACAGGTAAATAGAAATGGATGGTCAAGGGGTCAGGGGTTTCATATCATTTATATCCCAGCCACCACTGCCACCGCCAATCTGGGCCCAGGCCCCACTCTGCCACCCCCGCCCCACGAATGGCAGTCGTGCTGCCCACTGCCTCCGTGCCTGTGGGCCTGGGCCCGCACATCTGTGAGCTGACACCAGCGCCATCTCCTTTGCTCATGCGTGCTCCATTTTCCCATCAAACTTCACTTATAGAACAAAAGCTCAAATATAAAATGATTAAGAATTTCAGGCTGCAACAGCAGAGCACTGCACCAAGCACAGGGGGGGAGGGGGGGCTTCTGATACCAGGGCCCCATGCAAGGGTTGCACATGCAGGAAGCCAGCCCTGGTCACATCTAATGACACCGAGCTAGCTACGCACAGAGATTTGATTCATTGGTGTTATATACAGAGAACTTGTTTTTGTTTAGGTTATCTACCTTTCTCTTAGCAATCCTGCTTGATTGTTATTATCTTGAGTGCTTTGTCAGAGCTGAAAAGTAGATTCTTTCCCGTTTTTCTCATACAGGAAAAATACCTTCATAAAATTTTAAAAACTGTTAAAAATCTGATCCTTAACTAATCCTCTCAACACTCTTCTTCACAGATCAGAAACGTTAGTAAGAGACAAAATTCTAATTCTAGTACTCCTGGGTTTTATCTTCTCATGCAAACTAAGTTTTTGTGTGTTGTTTTGTGTGTGTGTGTTTTAATTTTGGCAGGAATCAGAACTGCTGGTAAAAGATAAACGTGGGCAAACTAGAATTCTGGCGGGCGGGCACACTTTGTGGATAGCAATTGTGTACTGTAGACTAACAGCCGTAAAAAAGAAATAGAAACATACATTTTTAACACAGCAATTCTACCTTGAGGAAATAACCATTCACGCAAAATCATATAGAAGAAGAATTGCATTGAATCATTGTTCATAATAGGAGGGAAATATGGAAACCTTAACTGTTCAACAATTACATTACTGTACTTCTTTCATGCACCCAATGACATGTATTTAAACTTTTTCTTAGCGGAAAAGCTCGTATGTTAAATGAAAATAGTTCAGAAAATGATTTAATCCTGGTCTTGCAAAAAATATATATTGTATGGTATTTTTGTGCATTAATATATAAATGCAGCTATGAAGGTAGGAAAATATTCCAAAATAACGGCAGCTGCTAGTGCTGAACGGCATGACACAATTCATTTTCATTTTCCTCCATTTCCTGAATTGTCTTCAATTGACTAGAGTAACTGAATCCCACACCTCCCCTCCAAACCGGGGACAAAGGCAAGAGAATACGGAGGCGCAGTAACTGAAAGCAAACTCAGACAAGAGTAGGAGTTCACTTTTATTTTCTGCTGTAACACACAACTTAGAAGCCCCTCTTCCAGCAGCAGGGAGACAACAGAGTTGAGAGTATCAGAGGGCCAATACGAGCAAACAATTAGGCCCCGATAATAAAGGGGCAACTCCTGTAGGAATCAATGCCCAGGGGAAAGATGCACTGCCTAGGGAGGGCCACTAGGTTCGTCTTAGCCCCTTTTTAAAAATGGGCGTGAAATGTGCTGCATGGTCAGAATCAATAGGCCAAGTTCACGGAGACAGGAGGAGAGACAAACTCGCATTTGGTCAGGGTCTTCAGCAGTCAGTCGGCTAAATAAGGGGAAAAGAAAATCAAGTTATATGTGATAACTCTACACCTAGCTCTCTCTGCCCCCTCTGGTGGTGGCAAACCCAGGACACCTCAATTACCTCCTCAGACCTGACCTTTTTGGGTGTCTCCAATTCACTATTAGAATGACCCTCCAGGGAACCACCCTAGCCACCTGCCACCAGTCCCCACTTGGCCCTTTTTAGAACTTACATAGTTAGAAGAGTGCCAGATACTATGAGCTTCTTCCGAACCGCCCTTGGGAGGGGTTGGGAATGGCGGGCCAGACCCCAGAAGGCCCTCACTGCCTGCGCAGGTGATGGGAAAGGCACCAGGAAGGAGCTAGTGGAGATTCAGTTAAGGCACCATCCAATACAGACTGTGTCCCCTCAGGCCACTCTCACCCTTGTTAACCCCTCACGGCTGTTCCCTCCTTCCAGGTTCCTCAGGCCGTCTCCCTCCACCATCACCAACTAGCGACCCCTGGCCCATCCCCTCAGGACCCGGGCCCCCCCTCCCCCCTTCACACAGTACCCTCAGGCGGACCCCCTCCTCCCCGGTTCCGTTGCCTCGCTCGGGCACTCCTCAAATAGGATACTACCGGAGCCGATGTCTTCCCGGCCTTCTGGCTGTGCACCCAGCATGCCTACAGGGCCCCGGCAAGGCGTCTCCGCCTGGCCCGGGAGCGTCGAGTGCCCTTGCAACCTGTGGCCCTCCGCTGGCTTCGGCGCCCGCCTCTCCAGAGCCGCCTGTACCACGGTCCTCCAGGCCTCCAGAGCCATCTGAGCTGCCAGGGTCACCAGGACTGCCCTGGCCTTCCGCACCTTCGGCCACACCGCCTGCTCCTCGCTCTTCAGCCTGCATGGTTCCTCAGCCTTTCCTTGCGACTTCTGAGAGCCCGCTTAACCGCTGCAGGGGGGAGGCTCCCTCACGAAGCTCCGCCCCTTAGTGAGAGACATCATTGGGACTCCCCAGGGCGCCTGCGCAAACAGATCCCGCGCCATTTCCCAGAAACCCCTCTTACGAGGCTTCTGGGCATGAGACTGTTTCTCGCCACGCCTGCCTTGCCCTGCCCCAAGCTTGCGGTGCGGGTGAGCCTCAAAGCCTGTGCTGGTGCCAGCCCCGCTAACCTCATGTGTGACCAACTTGCCGGCTGCCAGTCCTTTTTCATTGAGTTCTGGGAGTGAGTCAGGTGCCTCTGGGCCAGTCCCGGCTGTCCTCCTCTCTGGGCTCCACATGTGGCCCCGGTCTGCATAGCCTGGGCAGGACCCAGCCCTGGGGGTATTACCAGCAGTGTTACCTTAGGCAGCTGTCAGTCCGAGCACAGGCCTGGCTGGCCACTTCAGAGGGGTAGGCCGAACAGGGGTTGCTCAGATGACGTGGGCCCACAGGATCCAGGGGTGCCCCAGGGATTCCAACCGGCTTGCCCTGGATGTGCGGTGCTGTGTTCAGCAGAATCTCTGGACTTTCTGAGGGCGGGGCCTGCGCCCCCACCCCCAATGCCACAGACAGTCAAGAAGCCCTGGGGAGTCTCCCCTATCGGCCGAGAAGGCACAAAGGTGGTTCTTACACCGAGCGGGCCAAAACGTGAATGGACAGTGCCTAAGTGCTGCCAAAAGCTAGAAAGATAAATGAATTTGGCCCAAGCGTGCCAAAAAGCTAGCAAGATAAATGGATAGAAAAAAGTCCTCCCCTCGCTATCCTTGTAAGAACTGTGGGCTTGAGCAAGAAGGGGGATTGTCTTTGAGACGGGAGTCCACCATTCTTTCAGGCCACATACCTGAATAAAACCTCTTTCCTTTTGCACCAGCACCTGCCTCATGAGTTTTTGTTGCCCCCAGGCAGCAGAGCCTGTGTTTTTCGGTTACAGCAGGAGTCAGTCCTGAGCCTTGCATGCCCTCGGGCACCCTCCAGCCCATTCCCTGGGGGAGCTTGGATGGATGGGCCTTGCTCCTTCAACACCATTCCTCACTCTGGGCTCTGTCAGCACTCCGTGGTGCCTTCCAGCCTGGGAGAGGGAGGTAGTTGCCAGACCCATCACCTCTGCCTGCCCTGGGGCTCCTGGGATCTAGACACACCTGCTGCCATGTCTCCAGGCCTCAGGCTTGGGCCAGCCCAGTCCAGGTGCTCAGGAGGGACCAGCTGGACACAGGGGCTGCAGGAGTGGGAGCACCACCCCTGGGACAACTCCCAGTTGCTGTGTCCTCTACTGGCACAGCCCTAATGGGCTCTCCTTCCCTCTAGGAGCGGTCTTGCTGCTCCGGGGTGGGGAGCTGGCCAGTGTGGGATGGGGACGGGGGGGCGCTGGAGGTGCCTGAGGTGTCAGGGGCCCTCAACTGAGAAGTAACCCTGTGTCTGCTGGCCTACGGGTATAAGAAGGTGGAAAAACTAGAATTCTGGTGGCAGAGCACACTTTGTGTTGGCATTTGTGTACTGTAGACTAACAGCCTTAAAAAAGTAAAGAGAGCCCTGGCTGGTGTTACTCAGTGGCTGAGCATCGACTCGTGAACCGGGAGGCCAAGGTTCCATTCCGTGTCAGGGCATATGCTGGGGTTGCAGGCTCGATCCCCAGTAAGGGCATGCAGGAGGCAGCCTATCAATGACTCATCATTGATGTTTCTACCTCTCTCTCCCTCTACCTTTCTCTCTCTGAAATAAATAAATAAATGGAAGCATAAGTTTTTAACTCAAAAATTCTACCTTTGGGATCTAGCTTGAGGAAATAACCATTCATGCAAAAACGTATAGAAGAATTCCATCAAATCATTATTTATAATAAGGAAAAATATAAACATTAAATGTTCAACAGTTATATTATGGTATTCCTTTTATGCATCCAGTGGCATGCATTTAAAATTTTTCTTAGAAAGAAGAAAAGCTCATATGTTAAATGAAAATAGTTCAGAAAATGACTTAATCCTGAACTTGCAAAAAGTATACATTGTATGTTATTTTTGTGTGTTCAGTATACAAATGCAACTATAAAACTAAAAAAATATTCCAAAATACTGACAGCAGTTAATGCTGAATGGCATGACACAATTCATTTTTGTTTCATTCCGATCCCTAAATTGTCTTCAATTGACTAGAACAGCTGAGTTCCACACATCCACACCAAACCAGGGACAAAGGCAAGAAAATGTGAAGGCCCACTAACTGACAATAAACTCAGACAAGAGTAGGAGTTCACTTTTATTTTCTGCTGTAACAAACAATTTAGGACCCCCTCTTCAAGCAGTGGGGAGACAATAGAGCTGCGAGTGTTAAAGGGCCAATACAAGCAAACACTTAGGCCCCCATAATAAAGTGGCAACCTCTGTAGGAATCAATGCCCCAGGGAAGCATGCACTGCCTAGGGAGGGACTCTAGGTTAGTCTAAGCTCCCCTTTTCCGGCCTAGCGTTAACAAAAAAAAAGGGGGCAGAATGGGCTGCATGGTCCGAATCAACAGGCAAAGCTCATGGAGACAGGAGGAGATAGATATTTGCAACTGGTCAGGGTCTTCTGCAGTCAGCTGGCTAAATGAGGGAAAAAGAAATCAAATAAAATGTGACAACAGTGCACCTAGTTCTCTCTCTCTGTCCCCACAGTTGGTGACAGGCCCGGTGAAGCGCTAGTACCTCCTTAGACCTAGCTTTTTTTTAGACAGAGAGTGGAAGGGAGGGAGGGAGAGAGAGAGAGAGACATTGATGTGAGAGAGACACGACGATCTGTTGACTCCTGCAAGCTCACTGACCAGGGCAGGGACGGAATCTGCAACCCATGTACCTGCTCTTGACTGGGAATCAAACCCGTGACACTCTGGTGTGGAGGCTGACGATCTAAACACTGACCCACGACGGTCATAGATAGAACTGACTTTACTGGGATCTCCAATTCACTATTATAACGACCCTCCACAGAGCCACCCTAGCCACCTGTCCCTCATGTCCCCAACCGTGGCCCTTTTTAGAACTTACATAGTTAGAATATTGTCCAACAGTATGAGGTCCTGCTCAACCGCTGCTGGGTGGAGTTGGGCGCCCGGGGCCAGGTACTCGCAGGCCATCTCTGCCAACACTGGTGATCGGAAAGCCACTATGAAGGAGCTAGTGGAGATTCAGGTAAGGCACCATGCAATACAGACTGCTGTGTCCCCTCAGACCACTCTCACCCGTGTCAACCCCTCACATCCATTCCCTTCCTCCTGGTCCCTCAGGCCGTCGCCCACCACCCTCTCAACTGGTCCCCACGGGCCCATCCCCTCAGGACCCGGGTCCCCGTCTCCCCTCTCCCGTCCGTACCCCTCCCCCCGCTGACGCCCTCCTCTCCGCCCCATTGCCTCGCCAAGGTCTGTCCCCCGGCCCCCTGGGGCCCTGGGCCCCCGGCCGGCCCCCCGGCCACTCCTCGAATAGGATACAACTGGAAAAGTCGTGGTCTCGGCCTTCTGGCTACGGGCCCTGGCAAGGCGTCTCCGCCCGGCCCGTGAGCTCTGAGTGCTCGCGAGACCTGTGGCGCTCCACTGGCTTCGGCGCCCGCCTCTCCCGAGCCGCCTGTACCGGGGTCCTCCAGGCCTCCAGAGCCATCCGAGCTGCCAGGGTCACCAGGACTGCCCCGGCCTTCCGCATCTTCGGCCACACCGCCTGCTCCTCGCTCTTCAGCCTGCATGGTTCCTCGGCCCTTCCTTCCGAGAGCCCGCTTAACCGCCACAGCGCGGAGCTCCGCCCTGCACGAGGCCCCGCCCCCTAGTGGGTGACATCATTGGGACTCCCCAGGGCGCCTGCGCAGACAGGTCCAGCTGCCGCCTACCGGAACCCCGTCTTGTGAGGCCCCCGGGCATGTGGCTGTGGCTGTTTCCCGCCACGCCTGCGCTGCCCCGAGCTTGCGGGTGAGCCTCGAAGCCTGTGTCCGTGCCAGTCCAGCCAACCTCACGTGTGACCAGCTTGCTGCCTGCCCGTCGCTGGTCATCCAGTTCTGGGAGTTAGCCAGGCGCCTCTGGGCCAGTCCCCCGGGAGTCACTCCGGGGCCCTGCCTGCCCTCGGGTACCCCCAGCCCAGTCCCTGCAGGAGCCGGGATGGATGGGCCTTGCTCCTTCAGCACCGTTTGTCACTCCGGGCCCTAGCACTCCGTGGTGACTTGCAGCCTGCGGGAGGGGGTGGCTGCCTCTGCCCTTGGGCTCCTGGGATCCAGGCACTCAACTGGGACGTCTCCAGGCCTCAGGCTTGGGTGGGCTGAGCCCTACCGGCAGCTCAGCAGAGACCAGTTGGACACAAGGGAGGCGGGAGCAGGAGCACCTCCCCTGGGACCACTCCCAGTGGCTTTGCCCTCTGCTGGCGCAGCCCTCGCCAGGGCCCTCCCTCCCCTAGGAGCAAAGTCTTAACATTGTGGTGGAGGGTGGGTGGGTTTTTTGAAGGGGGCAGGGGGCGGCTGGAGGTATAGAGGCACCAGCGCCCTCAAGTGGGAGGTGAGCCTGTGTGAGTGCTGGTCCG
The DNA here is from genome assembly GCF_054644295.1 of Miniopterus natalensis. NCBI lineage: Eukaryota > Metazoa > Chordata > Mammalia > Chiroptera > Miniopteridae > Miniopterus > Miniopterus natalensis. Next base: position 68,653,883 of record NC_142103.1, read on the forward strand.
CTGGGTGGGGAGGTGGTGGGAGCAGCTGGCACTTTCTTTATCTGCTGAAAAACCCCTGTAAACAGAGCAATAGAAATGTCCTTTTCCAGAGCTGGCTCCTGCTCTACTTCTGCTTGTCTTCGGGGGGGCAGGGAGTTGGGTGGGGCGCGTGAGTGGGATGGAACTGGAGATACAGGGGAGGCCTCCCCGCATCCAGCTGCTGCTTTGTTCTGAACACTCTTCACCCAGCACTGTTCCGGGGACTGGGAATAATGCAACAGGGGAGGGAAGCCTGCAGAAAGCCTTGTCCCCAGGGAGCTGACTTCCTTGGGGACAAAGGATAACAGTATGCTAAAGAGGAACACGCTGAGCAAAGCAGGAGGGCAAAGGGATTCAAGGGAAAACGCAGGGAATAGATGCTAGCAGGTCAAAGACACAGATTTCAGGAAGGACTGGATGTGGAGGCTGAAGAAGTGTGGTAGCGAGGAGGACCTCCAGGATTTGGCATAACTGGGTCAAACTGACATGGGGCCATCGAGGGAAAACCAGTCTGGGCAGGAGACAAATGAAGACTCTGCTTTGACCTGCTAATGCGCTCCTTCCTGTGTTGTCTACATATCTCTGGAATCCCTTCCTGCTCTCCCTCAGCAGCAGGCTGCCTGTTCCTGCTGAGACCCTGGGGCCCTGCACCCCCTCAAGCCTCTGACTTCAGGCTGCTGGGCTGGACGCCTCCGTACCCAGTGCCCTGCTCCCCTCCAGCTGCCTGCACATCCTCCTCCTGCCCCCCCACAGCCTGTGCACGGGGTGGGCCGGGAGCGCACGGGAGTTTGCAGCCCTGGACACAGCTCTCTGCAGACGCAGCCAGGACTCACGGACAAAGCCTTTGGAGGGCCAGTTCTGAGGTGCAAGTGACTATTGAATGAAATAGGAGTGGACAAATGAACAGGGACAACGTAAGCTGTTGTTACATATCTCACCGAAACACGGGAGGGAGGTCTGAAGGAATACATTCACATTTATCCTACTTATCTGTATAGCATAGGAACTGTTTGTAATGAGAAGGTGTCTATGTATTATGCACACAATAAAATCAAAGTGAAAACACGAGAAGAAATTTAGATGAACTTTGAGTTTTGGATGGGAGAGATTTCCTAAGCTTACCAACAATGAATAATAATAAACAACAACAGGGCCCCGGCTGGGTGGCCCAGTGGGTTGGAGCATCATCCCATACACGAAAAGGTTGCGTGCGGGTTGGATTCCCCGACAGGGCACATCCTAGGTGGCCGGTTCGATCCCCTGTCGGGTGCATCAGGAGGCAGCCGAGCCACGCACGCCTCGCTCTCACACTGATATTTCCCTCTCTCTCCCTTCCTCTGTCTACAAGTAAGAACATATTCTCGGGTGAAGATGAAAAGAAATAACACCCCAGTAACATGAATTGAGTGATTGCAATGTTCCAGTCACTGTTCTAAATCTAACCAGGAATGAGCTGATTTCATCCTGAAATACACCAACATTTTCATTGTGCTTATCTTTAGCAGTGAGATGATAGGTAATTATCTTCTTTTCCAAATGTGCACATACTTTTTCTGTTTTTGGCAACGAGCATGGATTACATTTGAAAACAGGAAAAAAAGGAAAGGAATGTATTCAGCAACTGTTGTTTAGGAAAACTTCTAATTAGTTCCCAAGTGAACTACTTTGCTGAAGTTTTAATTATCTTGTTCTATTCATTGGAGGCTGATCTTACCTTTGAAAGTGCTCATACTTGGCCCTTTCCTTGATGCAGCCAGGAGGACTGTGATGAAGTCCCTGAAGTCACGGAGCCTGGGGACCCAGGCTGATGACTGTGGGGCCAGTGCGGCACAGCCCTGCTGTCTTCATGACTTTGAGCTGCCCCTAAAAGCAATCCTTTCCAAACTCCACACATAACGCTCATCCTACATGGAAAGTTATTCCTCTAGTGGGCAACTGACAGTTTGCTTTCATCAGCATTTCACCAGTTCTACACAAGATGATATTTTGCTCTTTTAATCCTTCCAAGTATGCCAGTATACGAACTCGTGTGCACGAACAAGAAATACACGCGCACGCAGCTAGATACTCAGGAGGCGCTCAGCACATCACAGCCTCTCCTGTGCATAGCGCCACCTGTAGCCTAAACCCTTCTGGCTGCGTCGTGGTTAAGGCCCCTGTCTTTCTGGATCAAAGACTTGTTTGGAATGTAGTATGTGTGTTGAAAAACACATTCGGCGTAATGCGTAATGACTAAGTCTAAGAGGTGTCAGGGCCAGGGAGCATAAATTCAAGGAAGGTGATGCTTAAATCAACAAGGATTATTATTTTTTTTTAACCAGTTGCAAGATACTCAACATCTTTCCTGAATGCCTGAGCCTCAAATCAGTATAGCCACCCGAACTTGGATGCCCTGCAGGCACCTGGAACCCAACTAGCCCCCAAATGACCTCGTGTTTTCCCCACCCCCAAATGCTTCCCTCTCTTTCATTACTCACTTGGTGACAGGTATTTCCACAGCCTCCCACTCTCTCATTTCACCTCCCAGCTACTCAATGCCCCTGACTGTGTCCTAGCCACCCTCCCTAGTGCACCTAAGGCCAGGTTGGCATCATCTCTTACCGTACAGATTTGCAGACAATAATATAACTGGAGCCACTTTAAAATGGAGCCGGAGCTGCCATGACAGGGGAGCTGCCTTGCATGTCTTATGCCTCAAACCTTTGCAATGTTACAACAGGGCACAATAACGTTTGCACTGGGCCTAGGGCGGCCAAAGGACTGTTTACAAACATAAGAAGAAAGCAGATATCATGACACTGGACTGACCATTGAAAACATTGTTTAGCATAAACATCGCTGTGTCATGTTTTCTGCGCCAACAGAAATGCCTTCCTCCTATGGATGTAGTTGCTGCCCTCGTCCTTGTCATAAATACCCATGGCCACTGTCTCCTTATCGGAACATTATTTGGGCTTCCGTCTGAATTAACAAGTCCCTGGTAGCTATTCTTATTGGTCTCAAATAGATCCTTATTTGTCTGAAACTCTGGAAGCTATTTTGTTTGTAGCTCAACAGATTCTTGGGGCCCCTGCCCTCTGGAAGGCCTCCTAATGCTGGGGAGAGTCGTGGGTTATCTTTACTTCACTTCTGAAGCCCTGCACCCCTCACCCTCACGGAGGCCCTGGGCGTGGGACCGGACCTATGCCTGTCTTGCCGCACCTGAAAGGGGGTTCTGCCTTTTCCCGGGGCGCCCTATGCTGTCAGGCCCCTACCACACTGCCTGGGAGTGACGGGACTCCCTGTCCTTGTCCCTCCCCCGAGGTTACCTGTGTCTGTGTGCCTGCGTGTGTGCGTCCCGTCCGCGACACTCCCACTAGACTTGCCCTAAGTGGGAATTGGACCGAGGAAGTAATCACAAAGAGGTGATGAACTAAATGACATTAGAGCTGCGCCTTAAAGGAAGCATGAGGGTGAGAAAAATGGCAAAAAGATGGGAAAAGGCATTCTAAGCACAGGAGCTGCTTGGGCAAAGAAGGCCTAATACTGTTGCCTTTTCAAACTCTTTATTACGGAACTTACACGTCTACACCCAAGGAGACAGAATAGTATTCAAAATACACACCTAGCCTTCACCCAGATTCAGCATTTTCCACTAGTTTATTTTGAAAGAAGACAAGGTGAGAGCAGTGGGAGCTAATATTTCTTGAAGCAATAAGAGAAGACGCACCCACTTAAGCTTGTCCAAATATCGGGGAGTCCATGCACCCCTGTGTGTGGGCATCATAGGGCCATGCAGCACAGGGCCTGCCTGGTGCTGCCAAGCCCTGCGCTGCCGTGGGGTGCTGTCAGCAACAAGCAGCTACTGTTTTGGTCAGTGTGTGTCTCGCTCTCACCCACGTTCTCTCTCTCCAAATACATATGGATTTAATTTAACTGTCACCACACCTTCTCTTTGATCAACCTGGAGTCACCATCTAAGTTTCCTGCAGGACTTCCTAATGGTGTACACACACACACACACACACACACACACACACACACACACACACACACACACACACACCCTTCCAGGCTGCAACCTTTCCCACATCTGAGGGCGCTGAAGGAAGTGCAGCCCGAGAGGGAGAGAACAACATGGAAGGACCCAGAACCAGATAAACCGACTAAGCCTTGCTGCCATTGACTCGGCACCCTGTATGCCAGGCGCGGGGCCAGGAATCGCTTCCCGTGCTTTGTCCAAGCAGTCCTCAGCACGACCCCAGAAGATGTGGAATCGTGTCTCCCCACTGGATAGTCACGTGAGCCTATCTTTTGCCATAGCATCCTTAGCACTGGACTGTCACCAGGACGTTGCTGGTCTGTAAGCTCCTCCTGGGTAGTGCCTCTAGGGGATTCTTCTGTTGTCGCCATCTCCTCTCAGTGACTTGCTGTGGCCTTGGCACTGACCAAACAGCAAGTAGGGCTGGGCACTAGGAAAAATGGTCTACAGGGTTCATGTTCTCCGAGATCTGCCACTCCCACTGAGGAGTGCCCCTCGGGTGGCTCCGAGGGCCTCTTTGCTGTCGAAGCTGGGGTCATCGGCTAGGCGTGATGAGGAAGGTAGGAGGAGCTGCCCATCGAGGAGAGCAGGCAAGGTTGGAAATAGCTGGTGCTTATGGTGCTTTTCTGTGTGTCAGTAAGGATGGCTTTGGGGCTTAAAGTATAAGGAAATGTATTGTTGACTGAATGTGAAGTTCAGAGGGACATGGCCATCATGCCGGGTTAGTCGTCCAATGAAGGGTCATCAAGGACCCAGGCGCCCACTCCTGACCCTTGTAACAGAATGTGGGTGTTCCTAGGTTTTGAGTTGGGGCAAGTCACTCCTTCCAATGAATAGTGGGTGACAATTGTGTTAAATAAAGTTGTTTGGGTGCCTAATCCCCCAGGCTAATTTCTGAGCTCCTTGAGGGCAGGGACTGTGTTGCTTTTCTGTGTCCCCAGTGCTATGCCCAGTGCCTGGTATACACAAGGTGCTCAATCACTCATTCATTTCTTTATTCAACAATTATTTCTTGCTAAGTGCTATGATGGAGGAAAATTCAGGGACCCATGGCACTTAGCTCTTGAGATCTTTACATCTGACATGAGTCCCTGAATCGCAGAGGCCTCAGCTCAGCAGGGTATTGAAGGCTTAAATTCCGTTAGCAACCAGGGTCTGAAAATATGCCGTAGCTCATGGGGGCTCACAGTTCAGTTACTGCTTATTGAATACCTATTATGTGCCAAGTCTCTGGTAACAGAGATTAATCATTCTTCTTGCCCTCAAGAAGCCTCCAGGCCAGTCAGGGAGACAGAAAAATCATTTCAGCGCTGGGTGATGAGAAAGCACATGTGGCCACACTGGAGAGGCACCTCCCCAAGCACAGCAGGTCAGGTGGGAGGAAGGGCAGTCTGCACAGGCTACCAGGAGCAAGTGGCCCTTTGACCAATGGAAGGAAGAGGAGTCACCTGGCCCAGAGGCTGGACTGGGGCAGATAGTGAAATGCCTTAGTGAGGATGGTGAGCCGGATGGTGGTGGAGCAGGTCACAGGCCCCCGGTGTTGCTGCTGCTGCTGCTGCTGCTTTGGTTTATGCTGCTGTATCTCAAGTAATCTCTAGGTCATTTTGTGGAGATGCACGGTTCAGTTTCCACTTCTCCACTTTGCCTAGTTTGGACTTGGGAGCTCCTTGTGTTTTATCCTCGCTAACTCTTTGGCCAGAGAAGTGGCTGCCTTAATGTATTCTTTGGGTCATCTCATGACCTCCTTCCTGTCAGTGTCCATGGCTCAGACTGTGTTCCAGATGATGAGTGTAATCGTCCATGAAGGGACAGCAAAACGCACCAGAACTGTCACATTTTGGAGAGCCTTAGGGTTCGTCCCATCTCTCTGACCATAGAAACGGGCGTGTTAAGGTTCAGGTGCACACAGAACCATGGAGCAGGCCTCAGAGGGAGGAGTGGAGCCGCAAGGTGTGCAGTGAGATGGCCAACTGGGTTCTTGTAAGGGCGCCAGGTTAGTCCTGGTGGGCTCCGCTTTGCCCTTCACCTGGCATTAGGCTGCCTCCTCATCTGGTTGTGGCTCTCCAAGAGTCTCCTGAGGGCACCCTTGACTTCCTTGTTCCTGAGGCTATAGATCATGGGGTAGAGCATGGAACTTACATTGGTGTAGATAAGGACATGATTTTGTCCTGTTCCGGGGTGTAGCATGACTTGAGGCTAATGTAGATGAATATTGCACAGCCGCAGTGCAGAAGAGAGACCAGCAGGTGCCCAGCACAGGTGGAGGAGGCTTTGCTTCTGCCCTCGGCTGAGTGGATTCTGAGGATGGCAGCGAGAAGGAATCCACAGGAGAGCAGTATCAACAAGAAGGGAATCAACAGGATGAGCATGCAGGCCAGGAAGACTGCAATCTCATTGGCTCGCCTGAACAAATTCTATGAGAACTATCTGACTCCATTAGAAAGAGCAACATAGAATAATGGGTATCCTGGAAGGAGAAGAGAAGGAGAATGGAACAGAGAGTCTATTCAAAGAAATAATCAATGTAAAATTCCCAAATGGAATGAGCTGGACATTCAAAGACAAGAAGCTAACAGAACACCTAATTATGTCAACACAAAAAGATCTTCTCCAAGATGCATATGAAAACCCAAAAGTTAATGACAAAGAAATGATTCCCTGGCAGCCAAGGAAACCCCATCAGATTATCATGAGAATTTTCAGTAGAGCCCGGCTGGGCGTGGCTCAGCGGTTGAGTGTCGACCTAGGATCCAGGAGATCATGGTTCAATTCCAGGTCAGGGCACATGCCTGGGTTGCGGGCTCGATCCCCAGACAGGGGCATGCAGGAGGCAGCTGGTCAATGGCTCTGTCATCATTGATGTTTCTATCTCTCTCTCCCCCTCTCCTTTCCTCTCTCTAAAATCAATAAAGATATATTAAAAAGAAGGGGAAAAAAAGAATTTTCAGTAGAAACCCTACAAGGCAGGAGAAAATGGAATGATATATTCAAAATAAATCCCTCTTGACCTTGGTGTATGATGTTTTTAATGTGTTGCTGGACCTGACTTGCTAATATTTTGTTGAGGATTTTAGCATCTATGTTCACCAGGGATATTGGCCTGTAATTTTCTTTCTCTGTAGTGTCTTTACCTGGTTCTGGGATTAGGAAGATGCTGGCCTCATAAAAAGAGCTCAGGAGTTTCCCTCGTCTTGAATTTTCTGGGATGATTTGAGGAGAATAGGTGTTAATTCTACTTGGAATGTTTGGTAAAACTCACCTGTAAACCCATGTGGTCCAGGACTTTTGTTGACTTGGAGTTTTTTGACAACTGCTTCAGTTTCATCAGTTGTTATCAGCCTATTCAGGTTTTCTGATTCTTCCTGATTCACCTTTGGAGATTGTATGTTTCTAGGAATTTGTCCATTTCACCCATGTCCAGTTTGTTGGCATATAGTTGCTCAGAGTATTTGTTTACAATCCTTTGTATTTCTGTTGGGTCAGTTGTTATATCGCCTCTTTCACTCCTGATTTTATTCATTTGGGTCCTCTCTTTGTTTCTAGGTGAATCTGGCTAAAGGTTCATCCATCTTATCTATCTTTTCGAAGAACCAGCCCTTGGTTTCATTGATCTTTTGTATTGATTTTTAGTCTCTATGTCATTAATTTCTGCTCTGATCTTTAGTATTTCCTTCCTTCTACTTCTTTGGGGCTTTTCTTGCTCTTCTCTTTCTAATTCTTTTAGTTGTTGTGTTAGATAGTTCTTAGAGCTTTTACTTGTTTCTTAAGATATGCCTGTAGTGCTATAAACTTTCGTCTTAGGGCTGCTTTTGCTGTGTCCCATAGGTTTGGGGTTGCTGTATGTTCATTTTCCTTTTTTTCCAGGAAGTGTTTGATTTCTTCCTTGATCTCATTGGTAACCCATTCATTGTTTAATAACATGCTATTTAGCCTCCATGTGTTTGAATATTTTTGAGTTTTTTAATAGCGATCGATTTCTAGTTTTGTGGCATTGTGACCCGAGAGGATGCTTGATATGATTTCAGTCTTCTTGAATTTGTACTCTTGCCTTGTGCCCTATCATGTGGTCTTTTTGTGAGAATGTTCCATGTGCACTTGAGAAGAATGTGTATTCTGCTGCTTTGGGTTGAAATGTTCTGTCAATGGCAATAAAATCCATTGGATCTAGTGTGTCATTTATAGTCTCTGTTTTCCTGTTGATTTTTTGTCTTGATGATCTGTCCAGTGATGACAGTGGGGTGTTAAAGTCCCCCACTGTGATTGTGTTGCTGTCAATCTCTCCCTTAAAGTCCACCAAGATATTTTTTATATACTTAGGTGCTCCTATATTGGGTGCATATATATTTATAAGGGTTATTTCCTCCTGTTGGATTGATCCCTTTAGTATCATGTAGTGACCTTCTTTGTCTCTTGTTGTGGTCTTTATTTTGAAGTCTATTTTGTTCGAAATAAGTATTGCTACTCCACCTTTTTTCTTTTTTCTTTTTTCCATTTTGCATGGAATATTTTTTTCCATCCCTTCGCTTTCAGCCTGTGTGAATCTTTTGCTCTCAGATGCATCTCTTGTAGACAGCATATCTTTGGGTTCTGTTTTCTTATCCATTCAGCTACCATATGTCTTTTGATTGGAGCATTTATTTCATTTACTTTTAAGGATACTATTGATACACACTTATTTAATGCCATTTCCCCCCTTTGTGTATGTACCTCTCTCTCACTATTTCTTCCTCTTCTTTTTTTTTTTAAATGTATCTTTATTGATTTCAGCGAGAGGAAAGACGAGGGAGGGAGAGAGATAGAAACATCAGTGATGAGAGAGTCATTGATCGAGCCCGAAACCCGGGCATGTGCCCTGACCGGGAATCGAACCCTCATTGCCTGGATCCTAGGTCAACGCTCAACCGCTGAGCCACGCCCGGCCGGGCTATTTCTTCCTCTTCTTAAAGCAGTCCTTTTAGCATTTCTTGCAATACTGGTTTGGTCGTGCTGAACTCCTTTAGCCTTTTTTTTTTTGGTCAGGAAGATCTTTATTTCACCTGCAATTTTATTTTTTATTTCTTTAAGTATATCTTTATTGGTTTCAGAGAGAGGAAAGGAGAGGGAGAGAGAAAGATAGAAACATCAGTGATGAGAGAGTCATTGATCGAGCCCACAACCGGGCATGTACCCTGACCGGGAATCGAATCCCCATCGCCTGGATGCTAGGTCGATGCTCGACTGCTGAGCCACGTCCGGCCAGGCGACCTGCAATTTTAAATGATAGCCCTGCTGGATAAAGCAGTCTTGGTTGCCGGTTCTTGCTTTTCATTACTTGGAGAACTTCATGCCGATCCCCAGTGGCCTGAAGTGTTTCTGTTGCGAAATCTGCTGCCAGCCTTATGGGGTTCCCTTGTAGGTCACTGCTTCTCTCTCTCTTGCAACCCTTAATATTCTCTCTTTGTCCTTAATATTTACCATTTTAATTATTACGTGTCTTGGAATCGGTCTCTTTGGGTTCCTCTTGCTTGGAACCCTCTGTGCTTCCTGAACTTGTGTGGCTTCCTCCTCACCAGCGTAAGGAAGTTTTCTGTCATTATTTCCTCCACTAAATTCTCTATTCTTTGCTCACTTTCCTCCCCCTCTGGAACTCCTATGATGTAAATGTTTTGCTTCATGTTGTCCCAAAGCTCCCTTAGACTGTCCTCATGCTTTTTAAGTGTTTTTTCTTTTTGCTGCTCTGATTGAGTGTTTTTTTCTACTTTATCTTCTAAGTCACTTATTCTATCCTCTGCTTCACTGAGCCTGCTTCCAATTCCTTCCAGTGTAGTCTTGATGTCAGATATCGTATTCTTCGTTTCTGCCTGGTTCTTACTTATGATATCTCGCTCTTTTATCATGTTTTCACAAAGTTCCTGGACCTCTCCATTAAGTGTCTTGTGGCTCTCATTAATTTCCTGGAGCATCTTTATAACCATTACTCTGAACTCTACTTCTGATAACTTGCTTGGCTCCATCTCATCAAGGTCTTTTTGTGACTATTTTTCCTTTTCTTTAGTTTGGGCGTTGTTTCTTTGTCTTCCCATTTTGGTGGCTCTTAGTGTTTGTATCTGTGTATTAGATACATTTGCTGTCTCTCACTCTTGTGGGGTGGGATTTTGTAGTGTATGTCCAGTGGAGCCCAGAGGTGTGTTTTCCTTATACTCCTGAGCTATTTGCTCTAGGTGTATCCCTTTTGTGGGTGTCCCTTTTGTGGGTTCTTTGGGCTCTCCTGTTGTGATTGGGTCTAGATTGATGTTGACCCATTCTTGGGAGAACTCTCCTCTCAGGTAGGATAACTGTGTGTCTCAGCCCTAACCAAAGACAAAACAAAACAAAGCCAAAAAGAAACATATAAGAAAACAAACAAAGCAAAACAATTTTTTTAATTAATTAAAAAATTTAAAATTAAAAAAATTAAAAATTTAAAAAGAAAATTTTTCTCTCTCTCTTTTATCTAAAAAAAAAAAAAAAAAAAGTCACTCAGGTGACTTTCGCCTGGGAAGCTTACGTTGTGTGCAGCTCACTGCTTTGTATGCTGATTTCAGTTCTCCTGGGAAGTACCTGTGTATGAGGCAATGTCAGGAGCTGTGTAGGTTTGGCTCTAGTGTCCTTAGGTGGTTGACTGATCTGAGGCTCTCTGTGGACCACCTCCACTTGCCAGCTATTTTGCCTCCCCCTTGTGGTTGGCTGGTCTTACTCCAGAGTCTTCTGAAGAGTCTTCAGGGTGCAGGCCGGGCAGTGTAGCTGGGGATATTGCTTCCCTTACTTGGAGGTTTTGCTGTCAGGCACTCACTGTGGAGAAGTTAGTCTCTGCTTCAAACCCAGCTCCTCACTCTCTGCCCTATCCTCCAATTTTAGTTCCCCATACAATGGCCTGCTGCAGTTTCAGATTGACTTCAGTCTGTTGCTTTTTCTGTATGGGCAGTTTCAGCATCTTGAGCTCAGTAGGTTCAGTCAAAAAAAATTTCCAGGAAGCAATTTGCCTGCCCAGCCCCCACAAGGGGTTTTAAGCTTTTCCTTCAGTTCGCAAACAATACTCCCTGGGAGTCTTACTCTTATATTGTCATTCTGAGAGCTTATCTCCCTTCCCCCTTAGGACTATGACCTGCGGGGGACATCTGGGGCTTCAGTGAACTGAACCACCCCCTCTCCTTATGGGGTGGGGGTTCTCCTAGCCTGCAGGAGAGTTAGGAGTGCTCCACCCCTCTTTTCCGAGATCTGGTTGGCTGTTGCCCAGGGCGCTTACTTCAAACACTACACTACACAGACAGAAATCCCAGCTTTCGCTGGTCTGTCTCCCCCATGCAAGCCAGGAAGGTGGACGCCCATTCAGCAATCAAAAACTCAAAAGCGCACCAGGCGGCACACGGGCAGAGAACCTGCCCTGAGAGGTCCCGTGGCCCCCACACCTTGGTACCAGGCAGCAGGGGTCGCAAAGCCAGCCCCATGCAGCTCCCCTGCACAGCTGATCTCAGTGAAGCTGAGGCAGCTCTTTGCACGCTGTCCTGGCTCCCCTGAGAGCAGGTCAAAAAATCCTGATTCACCACACTGGCAGCTCTGGTGCCTAGATTCCCCATCTTCCCTGCTGGCAGCTCCAGTCCCTCTCTTGGTGAAAGGATGTCTGTCTTCCCCTTCCATGCGCTATACAGTTCAAATGCTTCCTGGGGTTCTACCTAATGCCTTACAGGAAGGCAGAGTGTCCCTGTATGTGGCTGCTCAGCGCAGCCCTCTAGGCCCTTTCCATTCGGGAGCCACGCACTGTGGGACAGTCTTTTGTATGGTCAGGACCCGGTGTGAAAACTGCTGTCCTGGCTGCCATTAGAAGCTTTCTTTCACTGGGAAGGCGTGGTCCTGTCTGCACAGGCACACTGTTCCCTGGGGTCTCTCTGCCCTCCTCGCATGGGCTCTCCTTCCCTTCTCCTCTGCTCCAGGTTTGAGATCCCAGCTTTTGGATGCCAGTCCACACTCCCAAGGGGAGGAAGCTTTACAGCCTCTAGCCCTAGGGCCTCAGAACCAAGCACAGGCTTCAGGGGGTACTCCCCCTTTCAACGCCCTCCCCCCTTACCAGACTGTAAGATCTTTCTTCAGTGCGCCCTACTTGAAATATGTCCACTCAAGTATATTTCTCTGATTTTTCCAAGCTGGTTACGCAGTATTTTAGCGGAAAATCAAGTCTGTGTCTAGGAGCAAGCATGCTCTGCTTCTTCTCACAGTGCCGCATTCTTCCCGTATCTGATAAAATAGATATTTTTAAGAAAACTACCAAAGCCCGGCGGGGCGTAGCTCAGCGGTTGAGCATCGACATAGGATCCAGGAGATCGAGGTTCGATTCCCGGTCAGGGAACGTGGCCGGGCTGCGGGCTCGATCCCCAGTGACTCTCTTGTCATTGATGTTTCTGTCTGTCTCTCTCTCCCTCTCCTTTCCTCTCTCTGAAATCAATAAAGATATATTTTTTTAAAAAAAGAAAAGAAAAGTACTCAAACAGATCCTAAGGGAGCCATAAAAGGAAAACAATTAGAATTGCTGGTGATTTTTCATCATAAACCAGAAAGGCCAGAAGGTGGTAGAACACCATCTCCTTCAACTGCTGCCTGGGAATTGACAAAACAAATTTTTAAAAAATTAAAGAAGAAATTAAGAAATGAAAAACAATTTAAAAACTTAAAAAGAAAATTGTTTTCTTTACTTTTTTTCTAAAAAAAAAAGACAATCAGGTGAGTTTCGTCTGGGCAGCTTATGTTGTCTGAGGCTCAGTGTTTTGTGTGCCGATATCAGGTCTCCTGGGAGGCTTGTGTGTCAGCCAATGTCAGGAGCTGTCGAGGTTTGTCTCTGGTGTCCGTAGGTAGTTGGCTGGTCCCAGGCTGTCTGTCAGCTATTTGCCTCCCCCTTTTGGTTGCCTGGTCTTACTCCAGAGTCTTCTGAAGACTCTTTAGGGTACAGGCCCGCAAGTGTAGCTGGGGACATTGCTCCCCTTCCTTAGAGGTTTCGCTGTCAGGCGCTTACTGTGGGGAAGTTGATCTCTGCTTCAAAGCCAACTCCTCAATTTTTACCATATCGCCCAATTCTAGTTCCCCATACAACGGCCTGCTGCAGTTTCAGATTTAATTCAGCCTGTTGCCTTTTCTGGATGGGCAGTTTCAGTGGCCTGGGCTCAGTGGGATTGCTCAAAAGGGACTCTGGTGAACACTTTGCCTGCCCGGCCCCCAGGAGGGGTTTTATGCATTTCCTCCAGTTCCCAAACAATAGTCCCTGAGAGTCTTACTCTTACAATGTCCTCCTATGCCCAGCGAGGGATATCTGGGCCTTCAGTGAGCTGAACCACCCCTTTTCCTGTTGGGGATGGTGCTCCTCACCTGAAGGAGAGGTAGACATGCTCCGGCCCTCCTTTCCCAGTTCTGGTTGGCTGATCTCACAGGGCGCTCAGTTCAAACTCTCCACAATGCAGGCACAAAACCCAGCTTTCGCTGGTCTGTCTCCCCAGTGCAAGCCAGGAAGCTGGATGCCGTGAGGTGCCGACCAGTAATCAAAAACATATAAAGTAAAAAACAGGCAGAAAACCTGCTTTGCGAAGATCTGGCACCCCTGCGCCTTGGATCCAAGCTGGAGGGGTCACAAGGTCAGCCCCACGCAGGTCTCCTGGACAGCTGATCTCAGCAAAGCTGGGGCAGCTCCTTGTGTGCTATCCCGGCTCTCTTCAGAGCAGGTCAACAACTTCCAATGCATCCCACCAGCAGCTCTGGCAGCTGGAGACGCGATCCGGCCCACTGGCAGCTCCGGTCCCTCTCTCTGGTGCCAGGAGGTGTCTCTTCCCCTTCCCTACGCCATACAGTTCAACTGCTTTCTGGGGTTCTACACAATGCCTTACAGGAAAGCAGAGGGTCCCTTTAGGTCACTGCTGAGTGCAGCCCTCTGGCACCTTTCTATTAGGAAGCCACACCCTGAGGGACAGCCTTTCCTGCAGTCAGCACCCGGGGTGAATCTCTCCTGCCCAGGCTGCTGCCATTAGCTGCGTTTTTTCACTGGGAAGGAGCAGCCCCCTCCTCACAGCACACTGTGCCCCTGGTTCCCTCTGCCCACCCTGCACAGGCTCTCCTTCCCTTCTCTTCTGCCCCAGGTTTGAAATTCCACCTTTTGGATGCCAGCCTGCACTCCCAAGGGGAGGGAGTTTTCCAGGCTCTAACCCTCAGGCCTCACGGCTGAGCACAGGCTTCAGGGGGGACTTCCCCTTTCTACACCTCCCCCTCTCTTATCAGACTCTATGGTGTTTCTTCAGTGCTCCTTACTCAAAATATGTCCATAAGCTATATTTCTCTTGTTTTTTTCAAGCTGGCTATGCAGTATTTTAGCTGTAAATCCAGTCCGTGGCTGGAAGGAAGGGCGCTGTGCTTCTTGTTAGAGTGCCGACCAACCTGTAAAGTTTTTAGCTGAGGAGTGCTCAATGAGAGGACTATCTAGAGAGGTGTGAGCAAGGGCAAGGGACCAAGAAGCAGTGGCGAGTCGGAGCTGGCTCATGTGGGCTCCCGAGAGCTGAGTGTTAAATCATCAAAAATTTGGGAGTTGGATGTTCAAAGCAGCCAATAATAGAAGCTTATTTTATTCTCTAAACCACTTTATTGAGGTTTGTTTAACATGTAAAAAGCTGTGCATATTTAATGTATACAACTGTACTAGTTTGGGGGTAAGCATACACCTGCTAACCATCACCACCATCAAGGGCATAGACATCACCAACCAAAGTTTTCCCCCACCCCCTTTATTATTTTGTTGGGTGTGTATGGTAAGAATATTTAGCATAGCATATTTTAAGGATATAATACGATATTGTTGACTATAGGCACCATGCTGCATGGTGATGTCTAGAAGTCATTTATTTTGCATACTTATTAAAATTTTGATTACATGAACTTACAATTAAATGAATTATACCTTTCAAAGGTAAGAAAAACAACCCACCGCTTTCTAATTATCTTATTACACATTACTGTCATCTATGCTCTTGTAGTTAACTTTGTCTATTGGAACTATATGGTGGAAATACTATATAATGGTGAACGAGTACACATCTTTCCCAACCCTGTGTTCCATGACATCTGCTGCTGGCTTGAAATTGGCCAGGGTTAGAATATTGACACCACGGAAATTGGCAAATGGTACAAATCAGGCCTTGGCTTATTGTTTTGTTGATTGCCTAGACTTAAGAAAGTGATGGAGGAAACGATAATAATTAACGAGATTGAATGCACTTAAAATTGTGTGTTGTCTGTAGCTGTTCCATTGTGAATAGCATAAAAATTTGAAGAAATGCTTTTGGCATATTCCAACACCATTATTCGACTCGGAAAAGAAGCTCCACACGTCACTGATGGATGTGTGTCTGTCTTGTTTCGTTTTTGCCTTACTCATGACCGTGAATGAAATTATCAAGTGACATTCGTGTCACGACCACATTGGCTCATCACTTGCAAGCACAGATCGGCTACAGATACAAACAAGAGTTTGGCAAAAGTCAACTAAAGCAATCCGTGAGAATCCATGAAGTCTATGAAATTTACAATAAAGAGTATTTTATATTTTATTATAATTTTAAATTGTGTACTACACATTCTTTATGTGAGTCAGAATTATAACAGAGCTAGAGTTATAATAAACTTCTATACATATATATGCATACTTTCCAATCCCCCCACCCCGTCCACACCCCAGAGAACAAGTTGTCAAACATTGACCAGCATGTCACAGCCACCAAGGGATGGTCAGGCACCAAGAAAAGCCATCTTCTCTATAACGAGCCTGGGCCTAAAGGGGCAGGGACAGGGATCAGTGTTACTGCATCTGGGTGAGAGTTGAGGAATGCAACCACTTCCAGAACTGTAGGGAGTCTCAGAGGATGTGTGTTGGGGGGAAGGTACAAATACCCTTGGTTCTCGCTCCTCCCATCCTCTGGTCTCCTGTCGGTGCCCTCCACTGGCTGAGCCCAACTGGCAGTCTGGACAAGGGAGCTTCCTGAGTGGTGCCGTCCACCTGGGGCAGCCTCTGGGACACAGAGCAGAGCTAGGTAAAGACAGCAACCAGAACAGCAGGTAGAAGGGTGGCCCAGAGCAGCAGAGAGGAACCTAGACGTGGCCTGCGACACCTCCTGGACCTGAGATGTGAGGGGTGGGCCTGGCACAGGAGCATGAGCAGTCACCACCACTGGTGAGGACAGCTGGAGAAACACTGTCCCTCAGGCAGGGAGCACAAGCAGGGGAATGGGGCACTCCACGGTGAAGTTGAGAGAAAGTAGAGTAACCATCATCACAGATCTGGACCTTGATAGCTCCTTTGATTCCAGGAGCTTAATGAGGGCGTTTGGATTTGAATTGCTTTAAAACATTTTTATCACAAAATCTTAGTTTGCTGTCTCTGTCCTGTCCCTCAGCTGGGAGAACCTGTGAGACCTTAGGTCTTCCTCCTGTCATACCTCTCACAACAGCTAGCATGCATTATCAACCAGTAAAGATGTTGTTTCTATGTTTGGTCACATCAATCTTTGGCTCCTTGTTAAAAATATTCACGCCAACATAGATGGAGTGAGCGAGTAGCACTCTGCTATGGACTGAATGTTTGGGTCCTCCCCCTGCAAAATTCATGTATATTGAAGCCCTGACCCCCAACAGGATGGTAGTCGTGTTAGATACCATGGGGCTTAGATGAGGTCGTGAAGGCCGGGCCTGCAGGGGGGGATGAGTGCCCAGCCCTGACCACACTCCTCACTGCCAACCTCCCAATTTGGGGAGACCCCTTTTCTTGGAAGTCACATGCTTCCCCTGAAGTTTCTGTTCAGTCTGTGGTTTGATGTGGGGGAGGGTGTGAGGGGTTGTTGGAGTGAGGCGTAGCCCTTATTGCCTGCCTGGAGCAGCATGGTTTGGGAGCTGCTGTCAAGGCCGTGGGAGTGGAAAGCTCTAATTAATCTCTTGCGGGTGTCTTCATGGGCACTTGGGCACTTTCACAGCCCGTCCTCAAGGGAAACGAGTTTGTGGGTTGGCCCGAGGGAACTGGCTGCTTGTGGGACAGGAGCCCATTAGGACATGTTCAGAAACACTATTTATTCTCAGATTCCTAAAAGTTTGAGGCTGCCAGAGACTTCTGAATAGGACCCAGTTTCTCCCAGCATGCCACCGGTCCCCCGCCATTTACCCATGGATACACAGAATGGCCACAGGGACATGGACCGTTTCTTTCCCTCAGGGCTCGCCTCTCCAAGTCCTGGGCACGGCGTCCCTGCAAGGCTAAGTTGGCCATGCTTGACCCTGTTTCCCCTGCCACATTCTCCCCATCTTGATGCTCCCCTTGGTCTGGACTCACTCCGGCGCCCTGCGCTTAGGGCCTTTCACTCCAACCTCTCTCTTCCAGGATGGGCAGGACCTGCGGGGACCCAGTCACAGAGGGGCGGGGCTTCGTGAGGGAGCCCAGTGTCTCCCTGGAAACGAAACGGGGTCTCCCTGGCAGGGCAGACAGTCGGAGGCAAGGCTGGCTTAGCGGGAACCAATCCCATGCCAGGAGCCCCCTCCAGGTCTGTGTGCGCAGGCGCTGCCTGCGGCGGGCGGGGCGGGGCGGGGGCGGGGCCTCACGGGAGGGTCTAGCCTCTCAGGGGTGAGCGAAAAAGTAGTTCCGGTTTGTGGTGGGCAGCGCCGCCATGCAGGCCCCGGACGACGACGCCAACCGCACAGGCAGCATGGCGGGTGGTTCTGGATCACCCACTGGCCCAGGGGGCCCCATGGGCCCTGGAGAGCGGGCCAGCACCGGAGCGGAAAGCGCTGCCGCTGAGGTAGCTCCGCAGGTGGAGGGGGCATCGCTCGACTCCGGGCAGGCTGGAGAGGCCTCTGCCTCCGACAGACGCCTGGGAAGCCAAGTGCTGGAGTTGTATCTTTTTCAAGGAGCCTCCCTCCCCCCTCCCGTGGAAGTAAGGGGTGAGGGGATGGGCAGGATAGGCTTCCGGGGCTGGTGGGAGCGGGGTGGACTTCTGGGGTGACAGAAGGGGATTATGGCGACCCAAGGTGGCTGGGGGAAGCAGCTGCGGTGTCCTGGAGACATGGGGAGTGGCCTGAGGGGGGCTGTGGTGCAGAGTTCCTTGAAAACTCATCCTGGAGGGTCTCGGGTGGCCTGAGGGGTCGTCTGGGAGAAGCCCGGCCTTTGACAGGCAAGGGGGCCTGAACCGTAAAGTTGGTGTGTGGATGGTGCCTTTACCTTAACTCCACCAGTGCCCTCACGGTGCCTTTCCTGTCCTACGTGGATGCGGAGGTGGCCCGCAGGTATCTGACCCCAGGTGCTGAACCCTACCACGGGATGGTTCGTTGGGAACTCACAGTGACCGGCAGTGACCTGTTTATGTAAGTTCTAGAAGGGCCTGGGTGGGAATAGCAGCAGGAGGCGGGGCAAATATCTGCTTGGGGGGCGCTCTGTTAAAGATGTGGAGACACCAAAGGGTTGGTCTAAGGAGGGCCATGGGGCACCGGGTCTGTCGCAGCCTGAGGGCCTCTCTAATGAAGGAGTAGGTCCAGTTGCCACCTTCGGGGAGGGGTTGGAGTGAGGAAGGCCAGAAGTTATCGCCTCGAAAGTGATTTTCTTTTCCCCTCACTCTTAGCCGATTAACTGCTGAAGACTCTGACCTCCTGCAAATTTCTGCTGCCTCCATGCTGAACCGGCTTTCCATATTGGTGCATACCATGCAGCACTTCGTGCCCCCGTTTTGTGCTAAGTTTCAGCCCAAAAACGGGGATTGAGGCCACAGGAGTGTCCCGTCCTAGGCAGTGCATCCTTCCCTAGGGCCACGGTTTTTGCAGTAGTTGCCACTTTATTTGGGAGTGGGGGGTTAATTGTTTGCCTGTACTGGCCCTTGGGCACTCTGCCCTCTTGTTTAATTGGTGCTTAAATATCGCCTACCGAAGATAATAAAACTGAGCTAATATTTTGTATCTGAGTTTCTTTCCAGCGTCCAGATTTTCTTGCCTCTGTCCTTGGGTTGGAGGGGCGGTTCTGGAGTTCAAATATTCACATAGTGCAGGCAATTGAAGATGATTTAGGAAATGAAAGAAAATGAAAATTACTTGGGTCTTGTCATTCACCATGAACTACTGTCAGCAGATTGGCATACTTTTATAGTTTTAAAGTTGTAGGACTACATTAAATGTATAACAGTCATATAAACAAGTAAGGTTTTTCAAGGTTAGCACTGATTTTCCCCCCTGAAATTTTCTCATCCACCATCTGGACCTTACCTCTGTCTAAAAATTCTTCAAAAACATCTTATCGAATGGACGCACAGAAGGTGCGTTATAATATTGTTCAACACTTAAATCGTTCTCATTTTCCCTATTATACATAATGTTTTAATGGGGTTATTGTATATAGGTCTCTGTACGAATGGTTGCTTTCTTAAGATAGATTCCAAGAGGTAGATCTACAATACAAAATCGCTCTCCAGAAAATGTGCCCACCCCCACCAGAATGCTAGTTTCCCCACATCTCTGTCACTGCTGGATTTGTTTTCTGCCACACAAGAAAAGCAAACAAACAAACAAAAAACTCAGTTTGCATAACTCAGTTTGCATGAGCAAAGCTAAGAATCCAGAAACACTAGAATAATAGTTTTGTGCCTGGCCGGGCGTGGCTCAGGGGTTGAGCATCGGCCTAGGATCCAGGCGATCAAGATTTGATTCCCGCTCAGGGCCCGGGCCCGGGTTGCGGGCTCGATCCCCAGTTCAGGGCCGTGCAGGAGGCAGCCAATCAATGACTCTCTCATCATTGATGTTTCTATCTCTCTCTCCCTCTCCCTTCCTCTCTCTGAAATCAATAAAGACATTTTTTTTTAAAAAAACTTTGTGCCTTACTGTCCTTGTTTCAGATCAGAGAAGAAAAGTGCTGCGACAACTGGTTATGAGTTTGGGGGAGGGAGAGGAGACAGTGTAGTATATAGTCTTGGGAAAATATAATGAAAAATAAAATCCTCGGTATGGGGGCACTATGCTATGTACTTTACCTACATTATTATATATAATTCTCACAAAAACCCAGTGCGCCAGGTACTATTACACCTTTTGTAGGTGAGGAATTGAGGCCCAGAGAAGCTAAGTAACTTTCTCAAGGTCACTCAGCTAGGAAGTGGCAGAGGCTGCATTTGAATCTTTGTTTGATTCGAGCACCCACTGTCTTAGCCACAGTATCGTACCAACCTCAACACTGTCACGTGGAGCCACCAGGAGGCTGGGATAGTGCCTTTTCTTCCAATGGCTCCAGGGAATGTCCATGTGGCTAATGAAAATGGACAAGTGCAGGAGTGGACAAATGCAGGAAAAGTAGAGGAGAAAAGAAGGTTGGTAAGAAAGCCCACCCTGGCTTCCCTATGCTCCTAGGTCCTTTTCTATCTTGAAATTGTATTTGACCCTCTTTGAAATGGGTGTACAATGGTGATACCTGTTTCCCTGCCCCCCTTGCCCTCTCTCCTCAACTATTAAGAGGGTTCTTCTCAAGTACTTTTAGTAGCTAAGAAACAAAAAATAGAACGAAATCTTCTGCCAACCCAGAAAATGTCTCCACAAAGGTAGAAGAAAAACAGTTTTATTACTGAATAACCATTGCACCAGAATGTGATGTACACCACGGACAATCTGCTAAGAGATTCCAAAGACAGGAAGAAATCTAACCCTTTTGTATAGCCAAGCAGATATAACTCACTACATACAAGTTCTCAAGGTCTACATAGCTAGTCCTCAAATAAGAGGACTTGAGATCACCAGGTCTCACATATAGTTCATCTTAAATTTACCTGGTAACTGGGGCGACCATATGTATTAGTTCACTGGTGTTTTGGACTGAATGTGTTGCTCCCACACCTCAAACTCATATATTGAAGCCCTAAACCCTGTGTGACTGTATTGAGAGATGTGGCCTTTTAGGAAATAACTAAGGTTAAATGAGGTCCTATAAGATTAGTGTCCTTATAAGAAGACACTAGAACTCACCTGTGCTCTCTCTCCTCTTCTTCTCTTCTCCACTCCTCCTCCTCCCCCCCTCCTCCTCCTTTTTCTCCTTCCCCCCCTCTCCTCCTCCTTTCTCTCCCCACCCCAGTTCTCCTGCTTTCCCCCTCCCTCCCTCTCTCAATCCCAATGCACTGAGGAAAGGTCATGTGAGGATATAGGAGAAGGTGGCCATCTACAAGCCAGGAAGGCAGTCCTCGCCAGAAGCTGAATTTCCCGGCACCTTGATTGTGGACTTCTAGCCTCCAGAACTATAAGGAAATAAATTTCTGTTCTTTAAGCCACCCAGTATTGGTATTTTGTTAGAGCAGCTTGAGTAGACTAATACAATTGGCATTATCCAAGAGAAAAATCAATGTCTTGTAGCTGCAGGATGGGAGCTAGTTTTGCACCTCGGAGCCAGGTGCCCACTGAAGTTAGGCTTCTAACCTCCCATGGAAACCAGGAGATTGGGATGCGATCTTGCTTGATGTTTTCATTCCAAAGAAATGTTTCTCAGGGGCCTGAAAACTATATTCCTGGGTCATAAAGCTGGCAAGAAGATTTTTTAAATATTTATGTGACTCCTGCATTCGAAAGTGATTGTGGGCTCCGTGTGCCCTGGTCATTGATGGTGCAGGAAGAGCAATTGTTGAAAGCATGTCCCCATGTTTGGAGGGTCCACTGTTGTCTCTTCCAAACCCTGGAGCTTTCCCACAGCTCTGTCTCACCACCTTCTGATGTCTCCTGGCCCCTGATGTCTGGTTTATTGAGTGCCTGGCTCAGAGCTGGTTTCTGTGCGGCCTTAACAAAGGAGAATGATAGTGGGTCCTGCCTCAGGCAATGCATGGGTTGGTTGTGGAGCCATAGCTGTGGCCTTCTGCCTGTACTTCTGTTTCAACAGCTCGGTGTTCTTTTCTGTGCCTGTGTTTGAAGTGAGTACAGGCTGCCTGTGTCAGGTAATGCAGGCAAAGAAAAGTTGTAAGGTTTCCTTCATATTCAGAGGATCCACCCTTGTCCCTATCTAATGGGACAGCCTTAGGTGAGTGGCAGTGACTGAGCATGAAGTAGACTGAGGTTCAAGGGAAGCAGGCTGTCAGTGCATTCATATCCTAAGACTTGGATTCCCCAAGTGACTTTCTGTTGATGACCACGATGATTTCCAGACATATAAGTAGTGCCAAGTGGCCAATCACATGCAGACTTCTTGTCCCCTGCAGAAAAAAAAAAAAAAAAAAATTACATGCTTTCAAAGAAACAGAGAAAGAACTTACAAGTTTTCTAAAGCAAACACTTTAGGAAACGGGAAGAGGGTGTGTCTCATCCCTTATGTCAACAAGGAGAATTAAGGCTCTTATTTTTAATTTTTACATTTTTTTTTTTTAATGTATCTTTATTGATTTCAGAGAGAGGAAAGGAGACGGAGAGAGAGAGATAGAAACATCAATGATGAGAGAGTCATTGATCGGCTGCAGCCCGCAACCCGGGCATGTGCCCGGACTGGGAATCGAACCCTGATCTCCTGGATCCTAGGTCGACGCTCAACCGCTGAGCCACGCCCGGCCGGGCAACATGTTCTTATATATAGTATCTGTCTCTAAAAATATGTTGGGTCCTGCAAACTCGCTAAGCCCCCTAATTAGTCTAGTGGCTCTTGTGTAGAAACCATCAGATTTTCTCTGTAGCTGATCATATCTGCAAATAAAGGCAGGTTTTCTTTCTTTCCAGGCTTTTATTGCATGATTTCTCTCCTCATTATTGGTTGGATTTTTCTGCTCCTGGTACTTTTTCATTTATGCCAGACATTATGATTTTCCCCTAAGTGCTGGTTATCTTTATAGTGCTAGACATACAGTGTGGGGCAAAAGTAGCTTTACAGTTGTGAGTATGTGAAACACAGAGTTTATTCTTGTATTATTATTCTTTATTATTGTATTATTTTCCATATGAACCACTGTAAACCTACTTTTGCCCCACCCTGTATTTTTTGAGCTTTGTTCTGGATGCTGTTAAGTGGCTTGGAAATAGTTGGATCCTTCAGGGTCTGGCTCTGAAGATTTGCTGCGTGGGCTCTTTCAGTATAGGAGTCATTTTTTTCCCACACCACTGAGGCAAGACCCTTCCGAGCACCTTACCCAATGCCTCCCAAATTGTGAGGTTTACCATCCTGGCTGGAGGGGACAGCCACTAGTCTCTGTCCTGCTTGAGCGCTGGGCATTAGTACCTTTCATCTGTTCAGGCGGTTCTTCCCCAAGCCTCACGAAGTTTCCTCATACACTTGTGCTGATCAGTGGTCTGTGGAATACCCCAATGGGACTCCTGTGGATACACAGGGTCCTCACCCTCCGCCACTCTCTTCCCTCTGGTCCTCTAACCCGCAAACTCTGGGTGCTGAGAATTTCAGTTCCATCTCCTAAACTCGGAGTGTCCATTGGCCTCTACAAGGAAACTCCCTCACCAAACAGTCAGCGGGGCAAATGCAGGTCAGACCTCTTGTTTCCCATCTCCCTGGGATCACTGTCCTTCATTGCTTGATACCCGTTTTCTTTACAGCCTGTGTTTCATATAATGCCTCTGGTTTGGGG